>NC_090363.1:10817772-11146791 GCF_035084215.1 Heptranchias perlo
AAGGCCTACCTGTATGGATTTCTCAGTCAGGCTGATTTTCTTCCCAACCCCAAGAAATACAGGACATCGGGAGTTAACCGGCCATTCCCCCACAAGTAGTTTACTGCACTGGAAATTCTCCTATTCGACTATTCCTCCTGCTCAAAGCAAACTGGGGCGAACTGCTGTGGAAATTAAACTTTTTTAACAAAAAGCAACACTTCAGCTGGAGTATTGTGTCCAATTCTGGGCACCACACTTTAGGAAGGATGGGAAGGCCTCGGAGAGGGTGCAGAGGAGGTTTACCAGAATGGTACCAGGGATGAGGGACTTCAGTTATGTGGAGAGACTGGAGAAGCTGGGGTTGTTCTCCTTAGAGCAGAGACGGTTGAGAGGAGATTTGATCGAGGTGTTCAAAATCATGAAGGGTTTTGATCGAGAAGATAGGGAGAAACTGTTTCCACTGGCAGGAGGGTCGGTAACCAGAGGACACAGATTTAAGATAATTGGCAAAAGAACCAGGGGGGAGATGAGACATTTTTTTTACGCAGCGAGTAGTTATGATCTGGAATGCGCTGCCTGAAAGGGCGGTGGAAGCAGATTCAATAGTAACTTTCAAAAGGGAATTGGATAAATACTTGGGAAAAAGGAAAAAAATGTGCAAGGGCTACGGGGAAAGAGCGGGGACTAATTGGAGAGCTCTTTCAAAGAGCCGGCACGGGCACAATGGGCCGAATGGCCTCCTTCTGTGCTGTGCGATTCTAGGCTTGACCTTTGCCACCCTTGTGTCTCTGGCAGGACTTCCTCTCCGACATGGCGATGACAGAGGTTGATCGTTTTGTCGACCGCGAGCATTTAATATTCCGCGAGAACACGCTGGCGACCAAAGCGATCGAAGAGTACTTAAAGTTGATTGGTCAGAAATACCTCAAGGACGCAATTGGTAGGTTGGTGTACCTGACCGCTACACTCACTGCTACCGACACTCCATTAACACAGGGTTTGTATCTGACGTTGCTGTGTTACCACTTCTAGCCATGAAATGCAGCGGAGCCCGCCAGTCATCGCACCCAGCCTGGCACGGAGGGGCGGCGCCAATTTGGAATCTAAACGGGCAAGGGGGGAGAGGGGGGGCGGGGGGGAGCAGGGAGGAGTGCACGACCGGGGAGGGCCGGGGATGAATGGCGATCGTTTCCCCTCTCTCGATTCGTGACAGTTTGGGAAGAGGAGGTGGGTTAGGGGGGTGGGAGGTGGAGCCTGGGGTCGGGGCGGGGTGGGGGGGGTGCGGATGGTGGCAGGAGGTACAGAAGCTGTCACCTGGAGTGGTCCAGCTGCCCGAGCCTTCGCTCACGATTAGGGTCCTGGGTTCTGCTCGTTGGTTTATAGGGTAGGTACTTGGCGATTTGCGGACTGGGAGATGCCATTGAAAGGCATTTTCTTGACCCCTTGTAGAGCCTTACAGCACAGAAGGAGGCCATTCGGCCCGTCAAGCCTGTGCTGGCTCTTTGAAAGAGCTATCCGATTGGTCCCGCTCCCCCTGCTCTTTCCTCATGGCCATTGTGTTCGACATCGAGCTGGGTGATGTGGCATTTAAAGGGCCGCTGCGTTTTATAAGAACATAAGGAATAGGAGCAGGAGTAGGCCATCCGGCCCCTCGAGCCTGCTCCGCCATTCAACAAGATCATGGCTGATCTTCGACCTCAGCGCCATTTTCCTGCACCATTTCCATATCCCTTGATGCCTTTAATATCTTGATTGATCGATGTCTGTTTTGAATCTACTCAATGACTGAGCCTCCACAGCCCTCTGGGGTAGAGAATTCCAATGATTCACCACCCTCTGAGTGAAGAAATTTCTCCTCATCTCAGTCCTAAATGGCTGACCCCTGGTTCTAGGACCACCCCCCCCACCCCACCAGCCAGGGGAAACGTCCTCCCTGCATCTACCCTGTCGAGTCCTGTAAGAATTTTGCATGTTTCAATGAGAAATTAATACACATTTTATTCTTTTTTTCTCGTGCAAATGTTTTCTCCCACTCCCTCTTCCCCACTCCTGCCAGGTGACGGTTCCACCGTCACCAGTTGGCACTTCACCCGAGTGGCCAGTTTTTTGCCCACGAGTCCCGGCGGTAAGGGTTGACGAGCTGCTGGACTGTGGAGGCCGTCACGGATGAACCTCGCCCCGACGCCCACGCACGTGCCGGACAGCAACCAGGAGTGGGGAACCGGATTGGTTTTCCGCCCCTGTAAACTAACCCGGGGTGGGGGTGGGTGCTGATGCAGCCATTTTGTGGCATCGTCCCTGGCCTGGCGGTGCTAACTCGAACCTGGGGCCCCCGCCTATTCCGCATAGCTCAGGGACGGACAGCGTCTCTAAGCCATTAGCGAAACACCCGGGTTGGAACTGCCCAGTTGGGGGCGGGGGCAGGGGCGTTGGGAGGAGGTGTTTCAGGGGAGTTTGAGGGCACCCAGAGAAGATAAAGCTGAGGGGGGAGGGGCGGGGGGAAGATGGAAGGGGGGAGATAGGGGGGCGAGAATTCAATGGGAACAGCTGGGAAGTGAGTGGCGTTGCAGGCCTCAGTCCCTAACCTGTGGATATCTGACGTCGAAAGGTCCGATTACAAGTCGGGCTCCGCTGTACTTCGATTTAAAAAAAAAGAGAATCAATGGTAAAACCATTTCACCTCCATCACGGTTTAAATGTGCTTTACTCGAAAGTGCCCAACGTCCCACTGCGTGAGACGCTGAAATTGGAAGATAACGGCAGGGGGCGGGGTGGGGGGGTAGGTGAGGGTGGGGTTTGGTGGGTGTGTTTGTGGGGGGATGTTTGTTGGGCTGGCAGGAAGGCCCTCCATTAATCCCCGTGGGAATGCTCATTCCTTTTCCTGGACAAAGGTTGGTTTTGAGCAAAGGGAAGAAACGGGGCCTATTATTATTATTTATTTATTACCCATTATTTATTCATATTGTTTACTGTTGGTTTTCAGTTTGACAAGTTGGAAGGTGTTTTCTACCTTGCTCATTCTCTCTTTCTCCCTCACTCTTACTTTCTCACTCGCTCTTATTCTCTCACTCTTTCTCTTGCTCTTCTTTTGACTCTATCTCCTTTATCACTCTTCCTTTGTCGCTTCTTTCTCTTTCTCAGAACCAAGCTCTCGCTGCCTTTTTCTCTCCCTCCCCTCCCTCTTTCTCTCTCTCTGGTCCTTCTCTCCCTCCCCCTCCCTCTTTCTCACTCACTTTCTCTCTTGTCTTTCTCTCTCCCTCCCTCCCACTCAATTTCTCTCTCTCTCTTGCCCTTCTCTCCCTCACCCTCCCTCTTTCTCACTCACTTTCTCTCTTGTCCTTCTCTCCCTCCCTCCCACTCACTTTCTTTCTCTCTTGCCCTCCTCTCCCTCCCCCTCACTCACTTTCTCTCTCTCTCTCACCCTTCTCTCTCTCCCTCCCACTCACTTTCTCTCTCTCTCTTGCCCTTCTCTCTCTCCCTCCCTCCCACTCACTTTCTCTCTCTCTCTCTTGTCCTCTCTCTCCCTCCTTCCCACTCACTTTCTCTCTCTCTCTCACCCTTCTCCCTCTCCCTCCCTCCCACTCACTTTCTCTCTCTCTCTCTTGTCCTCTCTCTCCCTCCCTCCCACTCACTTTCTCTCTCTCTTTCTTGTCCTTCTCTCTCTCCCTCCCTCCCTCCTGCTCACTTTCTCTCTCTCTCTCTCACCCTTCTCTCTCCTTCCCCCTCACTCACTTCCTCGCTCTCTCTTGCCCTTCTCTCTCTCCCTCCCACTCACTTTCTCTCTCTCTCTCTTGCCCTTCTCTCTCTCCCTCCTTCCCACTCACTTTCTCTCCCTCCCTCCCACTCACTTTCTCTCTCTCTTGTCCTTCTCTCTCTCCCTCCCTCCCTCCTGCTCACTTTCTCTCTCTCTCTCACCCTTCTTGCTCTCCTTCCCCCTCACTCACTTCCTCGCCCTCTCTTGCCCTTCTATCTCACTCCCTCCCTCAGCACCAAGCACCCCTAAAGAGGGAGGGTGAGAGAGAGAGGGGGGGAGTGCTGGGGACCTGCTCTATCGGGGCCTGGATGGACGACTTGCTTCCCATTTTTCCCTCTATCTCAGTGAGCCCAGACAGCAAGACCTGTTGTCTTCTACTCTAACTGGGGAGCCAAGTGACTACAGTGACCGCTTCCGACAATGGAGCCCGTTACCAGTAGCAACCGCAGTAATGGCTGGGGCCTTTGCGTTACTTTTTGTTGTTGCCTTCTGTCCTTGGTTTTAGGGGTTGGGCGGGGCGGGGTGGGGTGGTGTATGTGGGTTGGGGTGCGGGGGGCGGTGAGGGAAGTGAATGTTGAAACCCTGTGGACGATTCACCAGAATGGCCACACGGTGAATCTCTTCAGGCGCAGTGTCTTTCAGAAGATGCCGGACGGCCTCCCACGGCCATATCGAGGATTTCCCATTTCCCCCACCCCACCCTTCTCTTTTTGGGGCGAAAAAAAAAAGGTCAATTTCAGAGCTTGCTCTTCAGTAAAACACTTTTAATGTCACGTGTGCGTTTTTTTTTAAAAACAATTAACCCTTTGAGTACTCTGGCGCCCACTGCAGCGTTTTAATTCGTGGGTGATAAAAAAAAAACAAGTTGACGTCTTTTCTACGGGACGTCGGAGAGGACAGTTGGACAGGTGAACGATGGCATAGCAAGGTTCCAGCTCACCTGTGTATTTTTTTTCAAAGCAAGGCCGGCTCCAAGCCCTCAGTGATGCTCCAGTCAATCAGGCTACTGCCTCTCTACTGTCTCTTTGCAAGGTGGGGGTGGTTTTAGCCTAATCCGCCCGTCGGGAGACTGACCGGATGGGAGGGGACGCTGCTTTTACACCCCGCCCTGATTTGACTCTCCGTTAAAGTCACTGTTGGACGGAGGGGTGTAAAACCGGCCTTCCCGTGGGTTTTCCCGCCCGGAGAGTTAGGTTAAAATTACCCCGCTTGCTTTCTCTGCTTTCCACCCCTCCTTTCCTGAAGGCGCTGCCTTCTTGGTGGGGTCCAATCCTCCTCCACCGTACCCTAGGGTTGCCAACTCTGGTTGGACGGATTCCTGGAGGTTTCATCACATGACCTGCCTCCACTCGCGCCCCCCCCCCCCCCCCCCCACACACATCCCCGCCATGGGTCAGCTGACGCGTCCATCCTCATGGTGCACTGCCTAAACTCTTCATTACCCGACTGGATAATACTTGACTCTCAGTCAAGTAGCCATTTTCCCCCATGTCTGATATTTTTTATAACTAAAAAAGCAAAAGTATTCAAAGATTTTTTTTTAAATAAACACAATTTATTTAACGCCCTGATGATTCTTTTTCTCCTAGTTTGCTCGCAGGAGATAAATCTTTAATTCCTGGAGACTCCAGGGCAATCCTGGAGACTCCAGGGCAATCCTGGAGACTCCAGGGCAATCCTGGAGACTCCAGGGCAATCCTGGAGGGTTGGCGACCCTTACCTCGCCCTCAGCAGAGGACCTTGATGTCCGAGTTGGCCGAGCTGGGCTGTGGTGCAGTCGGTGGGCGGGGTGGGGAATGGGCCTGAATAGCGACCGGGGACCACTGAGCTCAGTTGCAGCATCGCCTCGCTGCTCAGTACAGACTGACGAATTGAACCTGGAACCTTTGGTGGTCTGAACGGCTCAATAACAAACACCGGTCCTGCTAAAACCGCGGAGGCAGCTCTTTACCCTGGACTTCTGCCACCAGAGGCTGAGCTGTACAAACACTCCATTAATTTCACCGTCTTTCAGTTTACTCCGCGGGTCCGAGAGATTTCCTTTTATGTAGATTGCCAGACATCAAACAGAACCAGGATTGTCCTGGAGCCTCCAGGGATTAAAGATTAATCTCCTGAGATTAACACTGCTGCCATCATAAACCCAGCGGGGAGAAAAATCATCAGGGGCCTTAAAAAAAAATGGTGCTTTTTTTTTTCATTTTCTTTGCGCACTTTCATTTATTTGTTATAAAAATATCGGAGACCGGATAAAAAGGCTGTCTGACCGTTAAGAATCATCTAATTGGGTGACGCAGAGTCTGCTCGCTTTCCAGTTGGCGGGGGTAGGCGGCCCGCCGCGATGCTGGATGGCCAATTGCAGGGGCGGGGTGGGAGGTCACGTGATGAAACCTCCAGGAATACATGGTGCCAGAGTTGGCAACCCGAAACAGAACCCGCTACGGCTGCTAGTTTTCGGTGTGGAATTCAGTGCGCATCCTTAATTGTGTCACAAATTGTCTGTACTGTAAACCAGACCCCAAGGCCCCACCGCTGTACGGCCAGCATTCTCCTGTCTATGCTTTGGCACGTTCCCATTTCTCTCTCTCGTAGACCTGGCTGCAGGATCCTAACAGGCCTCAAAGGGTTAATCAGTTTCCATTTCTCATAAGGATTGTTAATATTTTGTCTTGTGATGATGGCTTGTGCTGAATGGCAGTACGTCAACGAGACCAAAGCAGTTCGAAGGGCTGTTGTTTGTATCGTCCTCTCCAATAGTCCATTGCCTTTAAACTTTCCCCTCTCTCTCTCTCTCTCTCTCGCTCGGGGTGAAAAGGCGAACAGAGCTTCCTCTGCTGACGCAAAATGGGTATTGCAACATTTCGGTTCACTGCACGAGTCCACTGCTGCACATAATGTCCTGCCTCTCCTCCCTCCAAATGAAGTGTCCCAGATCTCAAACCTATGGGGGGGGTGATTATGAACACCAAGAACGGGTGGGTTGGGGGCGGGCGGGAGTTGAAAATAGTTGGTTTTTTTTGGGTCGTGACCGCAACCCGGCTTTAACGTCGGCGCATAAAAGTCCAGGCTTCCCACTGGGAATGCAAAATCCGAAAATTTTGCGGTTGCGACCCAAAAGAGCAACTATTTTCAACTCCCACCCGCCCCCCAACCCACCCGTTCTCGGGGTTTAAAATCACCCCCGTGGAGTTTCATCCTTCAGTTGGTTCCACTGGGGTTGGAATTATTGGGTACACACTGCTCTTTTAAAGAGCTTGCATGGGCACGATGGGCTGAATGGCCGCCTTCTGTGCTATAAGATACAATGATAAACAAGTCACTTTGTTAAGTAGACCATAAGGAAAGCCTCCAATTACAAGTTTTCTTCCCCCCCCCCCAAATCCCTCCTCTCTCTTGGACTGAGGGGATCTCGTACCCCTGGTACTCGCCCCATCCCGGAGGAGAAGGGGGAAGGTTTTCTTTGGAGATAGTCGTGCCTCGTTACCAGTGGCAAGCGATGCTGACAGTAATTCGACAGCGAGGAGAAGAGAAAAGATACCACCTTCCCATCGCAAGATAGAGTGCGGCAGTACTGTCGAGCTCCCACGGCCATTCAGTTGGGGAAATTCGCTACCCGATATGGTACTGAGTTGTGCAAACCCAGAAGGCCCAAGTTTGATTCCCAGGTGTATGCTGAATTCCCCAATCTCAAGCAGCGCTGCAATCGGTGTGCTACATTTGACCTTGGTGTATGGTGCCAGCCGTGACTGAGTGGGTAGAACTCTCGCCTCTGACTCAGAAGGTCATGGGTTCAAGCCCCCACTCCAGGGTCTTGATCACGTAATCTAGGCTGGCACTCCCAGTGCTCGTACTGAGGGAGTGCTGCGCTGTCGGAGGTGTCTTTCGGATGAGACGTTAAACCGAGGCCTGCCCTCTCAGGTGGACGTAAAAGATCCCATGGCCTCTATTTCAAAGAAGAGCAGGGGAGTTCTCCTCATTGTCCTGGGCCAATATTTATCCCTCAACCAATATCACTTTTTTAAAAAAAGAACAGATTATCTGGTCATTATCACATTGCTGTTTGTGGTGTGCGCAAATTGGCTGCTGCGTATCCTACATTACGCTGCAGCTAAGGGGATTGGCACCTTAAATGGAAGAAGAGAGAGAAATTGGAGAAGAGAAACAATTCTGTGTTTTGCTTGGACATTTCCCCTCTCAATCCCACCGTTGCCAATTGAAAGAAAAGTGAAGTCCTCACTGTTCTCAGTAAGAATCGCTGCCATAAACTGCTCTGCTCTCGTGATCATGTAGCGAGTGTGTTGGTCTCAATATCTCCTGTAGTGATTTGTCTGGAGTTATGCGATGGGACGGGGCCTGTGTGTGCGTGTGCCGTGTGCGTGTCTTATTGTTGGTGTGCACGCGTGTATGCATCTGCGTGCCTGTCGGGTGATGCCCCCGTACGATGGCCAAGGTACTCGTGCGTCATCCGTTGGCACATTGAGCGTTGGACAAGGCAGTGTTGACGGTGGAACGCGCTGCGGACGTTTTGTATGTTGGGAAGCCGTATTTTTTTTCTTATTGCTGAACAACCGAACCCGACAAAAGGATGCTAACGGACTTGGCAAAATTACCGGCTTTTAGGTCAATTTGAAATTCTAACGGTGAAATGGCCCATCCGCCATTTTGTAAACCGAGAGGCAAATTGCTACGAGGAGTTTGCTTCTCAATTAAAGGAAAGAAAATACGAAACAAGGGTTTTGTTAACTTGCAGTCCATTAACTCCCGGTGCTCTATCAGCTGCCTTGGTGTTTGTTCTGCTGCTATTTAACAGCTCGCCACCAACTTCTGAAAACCCTCCCGCAAAACCAATGTTAAGTTTTAACTCTCGTTCCCTTTTTCTATCTGCTGGCTTTTTCAATCTTTTTTTTTTTGAAAATTTCTTTGTTCAACTAATTCTTATAGCCGGAGCTGTGTGGCCATTTATTGTGTTGCATTTCTTGAAAAGGCCATTCAGCCCATGGAAAATTAATTTCCCTCCACAGACCCGTGTACACCGTACCTCAGGAACGTAGAAGCTTGTTGTCTTTTTTTTGGTTCTGCTCAGCAATGTACTGTGAAGGCACTCATCAAATTTAAATCCATGTTCCCATTGATCTTCCTATACCTCAAGCTGCGCTTACTAACCCAATCTTGGTGTTCTGATTTAGGATTTAATCACCAAAGAGGCAACAGAGCTAGGAACAGCCCTATCCCAAAACCTTCCGGCCCCCTGTCAAATTCACCCTACCCCACCAAGGGCAGCCCAGGATACCACCGGTTCATTAAACTGACTGCCGAACCCAGGTTACACCAGGGCAACAGGGCATAATCTTAACATTAGATTTTTGTTGGGAAAGGGTATTAAGGGTTACGGAACCAAGGCGGGTAATTGGAGTTGAGGTACAGATCAGCCGTGATCTAATTGAATGGTGGAACGGGCCCGAAGAGCAGGATGGCCTCCTCCTTTCCTGTGTTCCTACGTTCACCGAATGGAATTCTCTTCCCCCCCCCCTCCCGCCCCCCCCCCCCCCCCCACCCCAAAAGGCTGTGGATGCCAAGGGACCAATTGAAATTTGCAAGACTGAGATCGATGAATTTTTGTCGGGTAAGGGTATCAAGGGATATGGAGCAAAGGCAGGTAAACGGAGCTAAGATACAGATTGGCCACGTTCTATTTGAATAGCAGAACAGGCTCGAAGGGCTGAATGGCCTCCTTCAGTCCCTATGTACCAGTTCATTAACTACAATGAAAATCGCCGACGGCTGAAATCACTTTTGCTAACAAATTCACAAACTAACTAATGAAAATAATAACTAAAATGAGCTTGTGCATCTAAAACTGCCCTGCTGATTAATTGCATTCCACGACTGACTCCCGCCATGGTCCCAGTTCCATATTGACCCTCGTGTTTTGTAGAACGTTTGATGAGTTATATTTGTCCCGATCTTTCTGACCTCCGATCCCATTCCAACACCAACAACTTGCATGTATATAGCGCCTTTAACATAGTAAAACGTCCCAATGGCGCTTCACAGAAGCGAATCAAGCAAGGAGATATTAGGAGAGGTGACCAAAAGTTTGGCCAAAGTAGTAGGTTTTAGGGTGCGTCCTAAAGGAGGGGAGAGAGGCGGACAGGGGTTCCCAGAGCTTGAGGCCCAGACGGCTGAGGGCACGGCCGCCAATGGTGGACCCGTGCGGTTGTGGGGCTGGAGGAGGTTACAGAGATAGGGAAGGGGCGAGGCCATGGAGGGATTTGAACACATGGATGAGGATTGTAACATGAAGGTGTTGCTGAACGACGAGCCAATGCAGGTTTAGGGTTAGGGTCAGCGAGCGCAGGGGGTGATAGGTGATTCCCAACCAGATGTTCATTCAGTTCCTCTTTTGTGCCACCGACCGCTTAAAGTCACACAGCTGACTTTGACGGATTGGCCCTGCCCCTTTTTTTTTGCCTGATCGGAACGTCCGCGATCGCAGAGATATTTTCCGGGGCACAGAATTCCGAAGGCATGGGGAAGGCCGCGGCCAGCGACCCACGGGAAGGGAGGTAAAATCGAGACGGGATCGCCACCGACCAGGACTGATGACGCCAACAAAGGCTTGAGATCTGGGCCCTGAAATTTCGCAAGGGTTCCTGCCACAACTTTGGCCGGAGACTCAACGGAAACCCGGGAGAAATTAGGGGAGCGCTCGTTTTTAGACGTTTATCTGGGGGGTGGGGATGGGGTGATCCTCCAGCTTCGCCAAGAAGTTATGGCGGATGAAGGGAATGAGGAGACACCAAATGTTTAATAAGGCACTTTAGAATTGGGGAAATCTCAGGACCCATTGGCCACGTGCGTATTGGATGGTCCCAGGGGGGAAAGCATTTGGGCCCCGCAATTGCTGGGAGGGCAGAGTGAGCCAGGAGAGTCTCTGCCCCCTTTATACCGGGGCTAAAAGGGTTGACTGGACTCGGCTTGTGTTCCCTTGAGAATAGAAGATTAACAGGTGACCTAATTGTGGTGTTTAAGATGATTAAAGAATTTAATAGGGTAGAAAGATAGAAACTATTTCCTGTGGTGGGGGAGTCCAGAACAAGGGGGCAGTACCTTAAAATTAGAGCTAGGCTGTTCAGGGGTGATGTCAGGAAGCATTTCTTCACACAAAGGGTAGTAGAAATCTGGAACTCTCTCCCCCATAAAGCTGTTAAGAGGCTGGGGGTCAATTGGAAATTTCAAAACTGAAATTGATATATCTTTGTTAGGTATGGGGAATAAGGATTACAGGATCAAGGCGGGTAAATGGAGTTAAGATGCAGATCAGCCATGGTCTAATTGAATGACGGAACAGGCTCGAGGGGCTGAATGGTCTACTCCTGTTCCTATCTTGCTTTTCTTCAAGTTACGAAGTTTCACTGGGAGGAGAGCAGGCACTCCTTGCACCTGGCCCCTCCCCTACAGCATCACACAAAGAGGCAACACCTCCTTCTAGAAATTCTTGTTGGCCCTGGTAATCCGCACCAGCGTGAAGCAGGCGGGTTTACTGTACCGACACTGAAACGAGGAACCCGATGCCAGCTTGCGGACTAAAGCAGCCGCAAAGAAATCGCTGCCATTTTCTTTTTTTGAAATGGAGCTCTTGGGCCAAAATGGCCAACCCATCTCCACGCCCACCCCCCAACACCCCAGTGCTCCAATTTCTCTGGACCTCCCTCCCCTGCCCCTTTTATGCGAATGAAACCATCCCTTGTTTTGCAATGATGTCAAAGTGCTGGTGGGCGGAAGTCCCGCCCTGCCACACTTCCGCCAGTGGAGCGAGGCTCGAGCAATCTTGGCCCCTTGAACTTTTTATTGTTTGATGGGGATTTGGCACAGTTAAAGTGTTAGGAACTTGGGAATCTACAGGAAGAGAGCACTTTGATTCCAAACCGGCCCATTTCAGAACGGAACAAATCCTTCACGACCAACATCCCTCGATTGATTTCTTTCATTTGCAACCTGCCCAACTCCAACTCCACCTTTAAGTCCCATCATTACTCATTCTAAAGTTCTCCATTTGGTGCAATGACACAATGGACGTGATTTCACCTCCTGTGGAAAGATTTGCTCCATACACTGTCTGTAATGAAATCATAACCCGCTCTTCAGGCTTCCATTACAGACAGCAAATCTTCCGAAACCTTCACACGCTGCGAATTTCCCTGGTTGCCCTAAAGGCTCTGTAATCCAGAGAGACTCCTCTCTGTAACGGACCTGCTTGGAATGAGCCAGGTGATCCCAACCGAGCTGCCGCACTCCACTGCCAAAACTGGTGGGACTAACTTTCTCATCTTCCTTTGGCTGGTATGGGGACTGGAAATAGGAGAATTGGTGGAGTCCGTTAGGGTTAAGATACTTTGATGGGATGGTGTAAAGACAGCTTTACTCTGTATCTAACCCGTGCTGTACCTGCCCTGGGAGTGTTTGATGGGACAGTGTAGAGGGAGCTTTACTCTGTATCTAACCCATGCTGTACCTGCCCTGGGAGTGTTTGATGGGACAGTGTAGAGGGAGCTTTACTCTGTATCTAACCCGTGCTGTACCTGCCCTGGGAGAGTTTGATGGGACAGTGTAGAGGGAGCTTTACTCTGTATCTAACCCGTGCTGTACCTGCCCTGGGAGTGTTTGATGGGACAGTGTAGAGGGAGCTTTACTCTGTATCTAACCCGTGCTGTACCTGCCCTGGGAGTGTTTGATGGGACAGTGTAGAGGGAGCTTTACTCTGTATCTAACCCGTGCTGTACCTGCCCTGGGAGTGTTTGATGGGACAGTGTAGAGGGAGCTTTACTCTGTATCTAACCCGTGCTGTACCTGCCCTGGGAGAGTTTGATGGGACAGTGTAGAGGGAGCTTTACTCTGTATCTAACCCGTGCTGTACCTGCCCTGGGAGTGTTTGATGGGACAGTGTAGAGGGAGCTTTACTCTGTATCTAACCCGTGCTGTACCTGCCCTGGGAGTGTTTGATGGGACAGTGTAGAGGGAGCTTTACTCTGTATCTAACCCGTGCTGTACCTGCCCTGGGAGAGTTTGATGGGACAGTGTAGAGGGAGCTTTACTCTGTATCTAACCCGTGCTGTACCTGCCCTGGGAGTGTTTGATGGGACAGTGTAGAGGGAGCTTTACTCTGTATCTAACCCGTGCTGTACCTGCCCTGGGAGTGTTTGATGGGACAGTGTAGAGGGAGCTTTACTCTGTATCTAACCCGTGCTGTACCTGCCCTGGGAGAGTTTGATGGGACAGTGTAGAGGGAGCTTTACTCTGTATCTAACCCGTGCTGTACCTGCCCTGGGAGTGTTTGATGGGACAGTGTAGAGGGAGCTTTACTCTGTATCTAACCCGTGCTGTACCTGCCCTGGGAGAGTTTGATGGGACAGTGTAGAGGGAGCTTTACTCTGTATCTAACCCGTGCTGTACCTGCCCTGGGAGAGTTTGATGGGACAGTGTAGAGGGAGCTTTACTCTGTATCTAACCCGTGCTGTACCTGCCCTGGGAGAGTTTGATGGGACAGTGTAGAGGGAGCTTTACTCTGTATCTAACCCGTGCTGTACCTGCCCTGGGAGTGTTTGATGGGACAGTGTAGAGGGAGCTTTACTCTGTATCTAACCCGTGCTGTACCTGCCCTGGGAGTGTTTGATGGGACAGTGTAGAGGGAGCTTAACTCTGTATCTAACCCGTGCTGTACCTGCCCTGGGAGTGTTTGATGGGACGGTGTAGAGGGAGCTTTACTCTGTATCTAACCCGTGCTGTACCTGCCCTGGGAGTGTTTGATATTGTCACACAATCCAGAAAGTAGAAAATCTTAGAAAACTAAGTAACTGGCTCCAAGAAAAGGCTCTTTAACAAACCAACTAACGTACTCTCCACAGACCATGTACTGTCTGCTCTGTCATGGACTCAACCCAACCCATTTCTTTTCCTCTGAGGAAAAGATCTACAGTGTTTCTCTCTTCCCCTTCCCAAAGGTAAATCAAGAGAACCTTTTGAGCTGCACTCTATATCTTTGCCTGGTTGCCTTCCTCGATAGGACATTCCATGATCGCAGTAGCTGATGGTCCACATAGCATTCCATCATCGCTATCTGCACTTATCCTCCTAACCCTCAACCTCATTCCCTATCAGGTGGGGTGTGGCATGGTGTTTGGGGGTGCTTGTGATGGCATGTTTGGCAGTGCACATGGCAGGTGTTTGGCCATGCATGTGATATGTATTTGGGGTTGCATGTGAGGGGTTGTGTGGTGCGGTCTTTGGGGTTCGCGTGTCCGGGTGTTTTGGCATGTGTGTGACATCATTTGGGTGCGTGTGTGTGTGATGGAGCTTTTCGGTCGTGCGAGTGACGGGGTGTGTGGGTAGGATGAGTGACGGGATGTTTAGGATGGAGGTAATCGGGTTTTTGGGAGAGTGAATGATGGGGTACATGGGGTGAGTGATGTGGTGCCTGGGGTTAGAAATGACATGGTGTTTGGACTGAATGTGACAGGGTGTTGGGGCGCTTAAGATGGGGTGTTTTGGGGTTGCATGTGATGGACAATGGATGGCGTGCGTAATGGGCGGCGGGCGGGGTGTGTGTCCGGGGCGGCGGGCGGGGTGTGTGTCCGGGGCGGCGGGCGGGGTGTGTGTCCGGGGCATCGGGCGGGGTGTGTGTCCCGGGCGGCGGGCGGGGTGTGTGTCCGGGGCGGCGGGCGGGGTGTGTGTCCGGGGCGGCGGGCGGGGTGTGTGTCCCGGGCGGCGGGCGGGGTGTGTGTCCGGGGCATCGGGCGGGGTGTGTGTCCGGGGCATCGGGCGGGGTGTGTGTCCGGGGCGGCGGGCGGGGTGTGTGTCCGGTGCGGCGGGCGGGGTGTGTGTCTGGTGCGGCGGGCGGGGTGTGTGTCTGGTGCGGCGGGCGGGGTGTGTGTCTGGGGCGGCGGGCGGGGTGTGTGTCTGGGGCGGCGGGCGGGGTGTGTGTCTGGTGCGGCGGGCGGGGTGTGTGTCTGGGGCGGCGGGCGGGGTGTGTGTCTGGTGCGGCGGGCGGGGTGTGTGTCTGGTGCGGCGGGCGGGGTGTGTGTCTGGTGCGGCGGGCGGGGTGTGTGTCTGGGGCGGCGGGCGGGGTGTGTGTCTGGTGCGGCGGGCGGGGTGTGTGTCTGGTGCGGCGGGCGGGGTGTGTGTCTGGTGCGGCGGGCGGGGTGTGTGTCTGGTGCGGCGGGCGGGGTGTGTGTCTGGTGCGGCGGACGGGGTGTGTGTCTGGGGCGGCGGGCGGGGTGTGTGTCTGGTGCGGCGGGCGGGGTGTGTCTCTGGTGCGGCGGGCGGGGTGTGTGTCTGGGGCGGCGGGCGGGGTGTGTGTCTGGTGCGGCGGGCGGGGTGTGTGTCTGGTGCGGCGGGCGGGGTGTGTGTCTGGTGCGGCGGGCGGGGTGTGTGTCTGGTGCGGCGGGCGGGGTGTGTGTCTGGTGCGGCGGGCGGGGTGTGTGTCTGGGGCGGCGGGCGGGGTGTGTGTCTGGTGCGGCGGGCGGGGTGTGTGTCTGGTGCGGCGGGCGGGGTGTGTGTCTGGTGCGGCGGGCGGGGTGTGTGTCTGGTGCGGCGGGCGGGGTGTGTGTCTGGTGCGGCGGGCGGGGTGTGTGTCTGGTGCGGCGGACGGGGTGTGTGTCTGGTGCGGGGTGTGTGTCTGGGGCGGTGTGTGTGTCTGGTGCGGCGGACGGGGTGTGTGTCTGGTGCGGCGGGCGGGGTGTGTGTCTGGTGCGGCGGGCGGGGTGTGTGTCTGGTGCGGCGGACGGGGTGTGTGTCTGGTGCGGCGGGCGGGGTGTGTGTCTGGTGCGGCGGGCGGGGTGTGTGTCTGGTGCGGCGGACGGGGTGTGATAGGAAGGAATGTGAAGAGACGGTGAACGGGTGATGTGAACGGGTGATGTGACCCGTGCCAGGCAGTAAATAATAACGAATATTAACTGTGCCTTTTTCACAGGGGAGTTTATCCGAGCACTTTACGAATCTGAAGAGAACTGCGAGGTCGACCCGGCCAAGTGCACCTTTTCCACTTTGGCTGATCACCAGGCCAACCTGAGGATGTGCTGCGAGCTGGCACTTTGCAAGATCGTCAACTCCCATTGGTCAGTGCTGGTGTAATATGGCAGATGAATAACCAGTAGAAATCAATCGGGACTGAAGACAGGAGCACTTTCCAGACAATTGTGGGACCTTAAATCCAACCTGACATTGGAGAACAAAGACCCCTTACTTCCGATGAACGTTATCTCGCACACTTTGTTGGAATATAGGGGTCTAGGGGTCAAATCCAGCCCATGTAGAGGGGACGACCTTTCTGCGATGAGGTTGAGTGTTTCGTTTCACTTCTGGAACCTTGGTTCAAATCCAGCCTGGTCAGAAAGGGTGAACCATTCCCTCATCTAAGAGACTGGTTGGTGCAGTAGGTCGCAGAACAGACCATCGATTCTACGACCACAATTTAAATCCAGAGAGAGAGACCAACTCCCTCTCTGTTGAGTCAAGTGATTCAACAAACAAACCAGACAAGGGTGGGCAGGATGGAACAATCCCTCATCAGAGGATTGGATGATGATGTAAGACACTGGGGTGGATTTTCAACTTGCCGCCTGAGGTGAAACTGGCTTCAGTGGGAAGAAAAATCGGTCGTTTTGTATAAATGACGTCTGAATCCCAACTCCAGATTTGCAAGGATGCTACCAGAACTGAGAGGCTTTACCTGTCGGGGCTCTTTTCTTGGAGAGGTGACCTGATAGAGGTCTTTAAGATTATGAAAGGGTTTGACAGAGTAGACGTAGAGAAGATGTTTCCACTTGTGGGGGAGACCAAAACTAGAGGTCATCAATACAAGATCGTCACTAATAAATCCAATAGGGAATTCAGGAGAAACTTCTTTATCCAGAGAGAGGTTAGAATATGGAACTCGCTGCCACAAGGAGTGGTTGAGGCGAATAGCAGAGATGCATTTGAGGGGAAGCTGGATAAACACATGAGAGCAAAAGAATAGAAGGTTATGCTGATAGGGCAAGATGAAGTAGGGTGGGAGGAGGCTCGTGTGGAGCATTAACACCGGCATAGACAAGTTGGGCCAAGTGTTCCTGTGCTGTACATTCGATGTAAAGCTTTACACCCAAATGGCAAGTTGATAATCGACCCCACTGCAATTTCCTCTGGTACTAGGAGTTCAAATCCAACAGAGCCAAGGGATAGAGTTCTCTTTTCTCTAGTTTGAAAGGAGGAACTCTGCCGCTGAGCTCTCACTGCTCGGTCTTGCTTGTCCGTCATGGGGACTTAGACGACCCAACTTGGGATGAGTTCCTTCACGCAGGTGGCCTCACCGTAGACTGTAATAGCTTGTACCTGGTACTGTGTGGGTTTATTCCATTGGTACAAAAATGTCATTGAGTTCCTATTTTGCCATTTTGGTCGTGCGTGTCTGTGTTTTTGTTTTATTTCAGCGAATCAAACAAAATACTTCCTTCGACTTCTCCAGATTCCCGTCGCTCTCTGGAAACACTAACTCTCGCTCGGGATACAGCGCTACGGGGTGTCAGCTGCACTCCAGTTCCTCACCAAAACAGCCGTCCTTTTGCGCTAACACTTGAGTGTTGGCAGGCTATTTGACTGTGGGCTGCCTCACGGACAACCTTGACGTCCGCGCGTGTGCTGCCTGGCCGGGGCCGCTGGATAGCGATTTAGGAGGAGAACGCTGGCTGACTTTTCTCCCTCCCTAGCCAGGGATGCTACGGCCAACTGGGAGACCTCCCCCGACCCCTGGCATCATCGCCCCGACTGAAGTCAGCTAACTCGGCACGAACTGGGGACGGAACCTTCCTATTCTGTGTCGCCCAGTACTAGACCACGCAGTGCATTTACAAACTGCACTCTCGGAAGAGAACATAGAATCTTACAGCGCAGAGGAGGCCGTTCGGCCCATCGTGCCTGTGCCGGCTCTTTGAAAGAGCTGCCCAATTAGTCCCGCTCTCCCCTGCTCTTTCCCCAAAGCCCTGCAAATTTTCTCCCCTTCAAGTAATTATCCAACTCCCTTTTGGAAGTTACAATTAAACCTGCTTCCACCACCCTTTCAGGCAGCGCATTCCAGATCAGAACAACTCGCTGCGTAAAAAGACCTGCTGACTCAGAGGCGAGAGTGCTACCACTGAGCCATGGGTGCTTTTGCTGGTGCGGGTGCTTTTGTGTTAAACCCTCTACAGTTAGTGAAATGGAAGTCCCATTAAATATCAAGCTGCACGGTGCCTCTTTGTCCTCAGTTAAAGGGAACGACATTCCGTAATTTCTTGCCCTTGCTCTCTTCCCTTTAAACAGCGTCTTTCCTCGTGAGCTGAAGGAAGTCTTCGCCTCCTGGAGGCATCGCTGTGCCGAGCGCGGCAGAGAAGACATCGCCGACCGCCTGATCAGCGCCTCCTTGTTCCTCCGTTTCCTCTGCCCCGCCATCATGTCTCCCAGCCTCTTTAACCTGATGCAGGAGTACCCGGACGACCGCACCTCCCGAACCTTGACCCTCATCGCGAAAGTCATTCAAAATCTGGCCAACTTCACCAAGTAAGTCCTTCGAGGCAGGAGGAAGCCCCCTCCCCATCTCACCAGCCCATTCAGTGGGTAATGTAACCTGTGGAGCTGGTGTAGGGGAGTTGGGAGGCAAGTGTTAATGGGGACCCTGTACTAGAAGTCCGACTGGAAGAATATAATTGGTAGCAATTTAATAACTCTGCGGGTCTGGGTGTCTTCTAATTGAGTAACCAAGGGCTGGGGGAATGGTAGGATATCATCCCTTTAAGTATTGGTTAATTTTCAATACTAATTGTATTACTGTAAAAACAATGCTATACGTTGTTGGGTTTACTCAGGATACTGTCATATAGCCCTATTGCCCTTATGTGGAGATATTATCAGATATACCCTTTACCTCTTATACAAGATCAGTGACTGGGAAACACTGAAAACATCTGGTTAATATGCTTTATTAAATCTGTATATGAGCTATAGGTACCAATACTCACGTACCAAGGACTCCTAAGGGAGGTCGCGAACATGTCGTCTTGACTGCTTACGCTCGCCTCAGCGAGGCCCGATTGAAGTTCCCCCAGGAGATCCAGCGTGTTGTTTGTTTTATAGATTTAATTGCACAGGACAAATGTGAGTCCCATATGTCATCACTTCCTGTGTGCGTGCTATTGACACATGTACTCAATTAATGGTGAGGTCAGCTGCTACCTCTGCCACTGGAAACAGTCTCCTTATTCACTCGATCAAAACCCTTCATGATTTTGAACACCTCTATATTAAATCTCCCCTTAACCTTCTCTGCTCTAAGGAGAACAACCCCAGCCTCTCCACATAACTGAAGTCCCTCATCCCTGGTACCATTCTCCTCTGCACCCTCTTGACATCCTTCCTAAAGTGCAGTGCCCAGAATTGGTGATTAATAATGAGTGGTCGTTAGTCCCCTATAGCATTGAAATTCTCATATTGCAGAATGAGTACTAATATGCAGGTATTTATTTTAAAAGCTTACCGTGGTTATTCTATCTGCTACCACCTATGCTTACGTACGTAATATAATTTTTTGTTATTATTTGTTGAGGAGACAAATTAGAAATGAAGTGAAATAACTCATGGTGCTATTGTGCTGCTTTTCTTCCACCTCGTTTGTGTGTAAGGTTCGGCAGCAAGGAGGACTACATGTCGTTCATGAATGAATTTCTGGAGCTCGAGTGGGGCAGCATGCAGCAGTTCCTGATGGAGATCTCCAATCCGGACACGGTGACCAACGCGGCCAGCTTTGAGGGCTACATCGACCTGGGCCGAGAACTCTCCACGTTGCACTGCCTGCTGTGGGAGGTGCTGCCTCAGCTCAGCAAGGTGACCCTTTAAAAACTCCCTCCGACAAGCCGGGTGGGACTTTACGGGATGGGAATAAAAGGGAAGCTGATTGGAAATTTGTGTATTTGGGGTCGCTGGGAAGTTGGTTGGGTCCATTGGGCCCTGCACATGTGGAGTGATTCAGAGATGGTTCATTCCATTGGGCCCTGCACATGTGGAGCGATTCAGAGATGGTTCATTCAATTGGGCCCTGCACATGTGGAGCGATTCAGAGATGGTTCATTCAATTGGGTTCTGCACATGTGGAGCGATTCAGAGATGGTTCATTCCATTGGGCCCTGCACATGTGGAGCGATTCAGAGATGGTTCATTCCATTGGGCCCTGCACATGTGGAGCGATTCAGAGATGGTTCATTCAATTGGGTTCTGCACATGTGGAGCGATTCAGAGATGGTTCATTCCATTGGGCCCTGCACATGTGGAGCGATTCAGAGATGGTTCGTTCCGTTGGGTCCTGCACATGTGGAGTGATTCAGAGATGGTTCGTTCTGTTGGGTTCTGCACATGTGGAGTGATTCAGAGATGGTTGGGTCCATTGCCATTCGAAATATAGGGTGAATGTAAGTGGTTGAGTCCATTAGTGTTCTTTATATGGGGAGTGAATGGGACAAGGTTGGGTCTATTGTGATCCTGTCTTTGGGGAGGGATTGGTAAATGGATTGGCCCTTTATGGATTCTGTATGCATGGAGTCAATAGGAAGTGGTTAGGCCCAGTGGAATCCTGTATTCGGGGAGTGATTGGGAAGGGGTTTGGTCCATTGGGATTCTGTTTATGTGGAGTGATTGGTTGGTGATTGCCTTACACTGAGAGCAGTTTCAATCCCTATAGGTAATAGTGAATGTGTGTATATGTAGTTCACCCGAGCTGAAAATACCTTCTCTGTGCCTTGCAGGAAGCTGTGCTGAAACTGGGGCCCCTCCCCCGCCTCCTCAATGACATAAGTGGAGCGCTGAGAAATCCATCGCACGTACAGCGGCAGTCCAGCCACCTCACTGAGCGCTACACCTCCGGGCCCAGCATCAATCGTGGCGCGTCATCTGACCTTCAGAAGTACACGGTTAAAGATCTGAACAGGTGAGAGTGGAAGGGAAATGATTGACTTCACCACACAAACACAGGGCAGGTTCAGCACAGGTTAGATACAGAGTAAAGCTCCCTCTACACTGTCCCAGCAGTGTCCCTTAGCTGCAGCATTGTAAGAGATCTTTGTGGCATAGTTGTTTATAGGCAATGGATTTCAGTCATGGTTTTTTTAACTGACCACGTTTACATTGGGAATAGAAAAGTGTTGGATGGGGGATTGGGGGAACCAGAGGAACCTGCGGCTTTAACCGGTCTCTCAAAGATGCCTTCATGGTTAGGACATTCGAATTGCATTCTCAAATAAAAGCTTGGTGTCAGCACTCTCGCCTCTGAGTCAGAAAGTCATGGGTTCAATTCCCACTCCAGAGACTTGAGCACATTATTCAGGCTGATGCTCCCAGTGAAGTACTGAGGGAGTGCTGCACTGTCTGAGGTGCCGTCTTTTGGGTGAGACGTTAAACCGAGGCCCCGTCTACACTTGGCTGGGTGTAAAAGGTCCCATGGCCACTATTTGGAAGAAGAGCAGGGGGGGTTCTCCCCGGTCGGTGTCCTGGACAGTATTTATCCCTCAACCAACAGCACTATCAACAGATTATCACCTTACTGTTTGTGGGAGCTTGCTGTGCACAAATTGGCTGCCGCGTTTCCTACATTACAACAGTAACTACACTTCAAGAAAAGTACTTTGTTGGCTGTAAAGAGCTTTGGGATGTTGTGAGGTCGTGAAAGGCGCTTTATATAAAAATACAAGTGCGTTTGCTTGTTCTTTCTTTACCATTTCCGGTGATGAATCACTGTTACGATAGTTTGGCGACCTGCTTGTCTCGCTGATGAGCCCAGGTGCAGGACACGCATCAAGTTTGAAAGGATTTTGAAAAGAAACTGAGGTAAATCGAGGTGTAGGGGCTACAAGCCGTTAGATTGTAGGAGGAAGTAATGTCGAAGGGATGTGAGGTGACGTTCCACAGTTTTGAGGCCCCGAGATAGAGTGCGAGTAGAACACAATGCGCAGAGTCTTCCGTTCCTGAAGATGTTTCCACTTGGAGGGAAGGCCAGATCTAGGGGGTCATAAATATAAGATAGTCACTAATAAATCCAATAGGGAATTCAGGAGAAACTTCTTTACCCAGAGAGTGGTTAGAACTCTCTGCCACACGGAGTGATTGAGGCGAATAGCATAGATGCATTTAAGTGGAAGCTGGATTAGTACACGAGGGAGAAAGGAGTGGAAGGATATGTTGATAGGGTGAGATGAAGAGGGGTGTGAGGAGGCTCGTGTGGAGCATAAACCAGTTGGGCCCAATGGCATAGAGTTATGTAGAATGTACAGCACAGAAACTGGCCGTTCGGCCCATCTTGTCCGTGCTGGCATTTATGCTCCACACGAGTCTCCTCACGCCCCTCTTCATCTAACCCTATCAGCATATCCTTCTATTCCTTTCTCCCTCTTGTACTTATCGTGCTTCCCCTTAAATGCATCTATGCTATTCGCCTCAACTACTCCTGTCGTTCTCTTTCTATTCACAGCTCAATCGATATGACCAGGCTACCTTCTCCAACCAAGGAGAAAGGAAAGGACGTCTTTTACGTGACGAGGCCCCCGCTTGCGCGCTCCTCCCCGGCCTACTGCACGAGCAGCTCCGACATCACCGAGCCCGACCCCAAAATGATGACCACTAACAAGAGCATCTCCATGATGGATCTGCAGGACAGCAGGAGTATGAACAGCATAAGCAACCTCCAGACTGTTGGGGACATGTTAAACAGCAGTCAGGCCTCGATCGGAACTACAGTAGGCCTCAGGCCCAGCCGGCTATCGCAGGGCAGCGGGTCGAGTGTGTCCGGAGGCCTGCGATTGGGACAAATGGGCATCACCACGGACGGATTGCACGGGCAACTGCGAGTCCCCTTGTCCTTTCAAAACCCCCTGTTCAACATGACTTCGGACGGGCCTGTCTCGCTACGGACTCCCGCCGAGCCTGGCGCCGGGCTCTTGGGTTACCACGGTTACAGTAAAAGCGAGGACCTGTCCGCCAACAAGCAGATCTTCCACAGCCACAGCTACAGCGACGAGTTCGCCCGACAGAACAGCGAGTTCACCCGCCGGCAGCTGTCTCTGACCGACAACCTCCAGCACATGCTGTCGACCCCCCCGGCCAACATCGGCCCCCAGCGGAGGATAGACCAGCCGCCGCCGCCTCCTCCGCCCCTCGTCCGAGGGAAGACGCAGCAGCTGACGGTCAGCGCGGCCCAGCGCCCCCGGCCGCCCAGCGCCAACCTGCTGCAGTCGCCGGCGGAGCCGGCCCACGGGCCCAAGGGGCGGCAGCAGTCGATCATGGCCAAGAGCGACGCCGCGGCTCCGAAACCCGCCATCACCAAACAGGTAGGTCTCCCCGGGGGACCGCCCCCCCCCCCCCCCCGCTCCCGTCTGTCAAGGGGGACTGTGTCAGCCGTGGCTCAGCGGGTAGCACTCTCGCCTCTTGAGTCGAAAGGCCGTGGGTTCAAGACCCCGCTCCAGAGACTTGAGCACGTAATCTAGGCCGACACTCCCAGTGCAACACTGAGGGAGTGCTGCACTGTCGGAGGTGCCGTCTTTTGGATGAGACGTTAAACCGAGGCTCCGTCTGCCCTCTCAGGTGGACGTAAAAGCTTTCTCGGCACTATTTCGAAGAAGAGTAGGGGAGTTCTCCGTGGTGTCCTGGCTAATATTTGACCCTCAACCAACATCACTAAAAAACAGATTACCTGTTCATTGCTGTTTGTGGGATCTTGCTGTGCGCAAATTGGCTGCCACATTTCCTACGTCACAACAGTGACTACACTTCAAAAGTGCTTCATTGGCTGTAAAATGCTTTGGAGTGTCCTGAGGTTGTGAAAGGCGCTGTAGAAATGTAAGATGTATCTTTTAAATATGCTGCTCCCGACGCACATCTGGCCTGTGTACAACCGAACATTGAATGTCGGACAGGAAGAGACCAGCTGGTCCATCCAGTGGTGATGCCTTATGCTTCACGATACATAGGAACAGGAGGAGGCCATTCAGCCCCTTGAGCCTGTTCCGCCACTCAATTAGATCATGGCTGATCTGCACCTCAACTCCATTTACCCGCCTTTGCTCCACATCCCTCGATACCCTTACCCAACAAAAATCTATCGATCTCAGTCTTGAAAGCTCCAATTGACCCCCAACGTCCACAGCTTTTTGGGGGGAAGAGAGTTCCAGATTTCCACTACCCTTTGTGTGGAAAAAATGCTTCCTGATTTCACTCCTGAACGTCCTAGCTGTAATTTTAAATTCACGTCCCCTTCTCCTTGATTTCCCCACCCGAGGAGATAGTTTCTCAGTATCTATCCTATTGAATTCTTTTCAAACCTTGAGCAGGTCACCTCTCAATCTTCTAACGGACACTCCCTGCCCGTCAGGAGCCACGAAACCTCCTGGGAGAGGCGAGAAACCTGGAAAATTCCTCCCTGCACTCCCCAGACGAGTCCAGGAGGCCACACTGACCATGACTCGTGCTACTTGGCAGTATGACGTGATCGCCGGCCTGGCCAGGAACTGGGCCCGCTCCCGTTCGAAGCTACACGCCGAGTTTGGCACTCACCGCACGAGCCGGCAACTTGTCTCAATGGGTGGAAAACCGTGGAATTTTCACCCCGCGGTTCCGCGCTCCGAGATCGAAACCAGGGGAGCATCTCGCGCTCACTTGCGCTCGTCACGTGTCAAGTGTCACGCGTGTTCAAGGGAAGCTCGTCTCTGACCTCCAACTACGCTCACCAACAGAATTGTGTATCAGGAGGTGCGATGCTTCTCGTCTTTGTTAAAACCACCAAGCTGTACGGGCGGCCTCATGGGAGATCCAGGGCCCAAAAACCCAAAGGCCCCTCTCCACCGCCAGAACTGCGGCCCGATAAGACATAGATTCACGCAGCACAGGAGGAGGCCATTCGGCCCATCGTGCCTGTGCCGGCTCTTTGAACGAGCTATCCAATTAGTCCCACTCCCCTGCTCTTTCCCCCATAAATGTTTTCCGTTTCAAGTATTTATCCAATTCCCTTTTGAAAGTTACTATTGGATCTGCTTCCACCGCCCGTTCAGGCAGCGAATTCCAGATCGTAACAGCTCGCTGCGTTAAAAAGAAATTCTCCTCATCTCCCCCCTCTGGTTCCTTTGCCAATTATTTTAAACCTGTCTCCTTTGGTTACCGACCCTCCTGCCAGTGGAAAGGATATCTTTGATCAACACTCCCTCCCTTATCTCTCCTGAGGACCTCCACCCTCCAGTATCCCGCGACCCTGACCCCACCCCGAATCCCGGGGGGCCGTTGGCATTTGAGGTCCGGGCATGTGCCCTTCTCGGGGTGCGGTTCATGCTGGGTGGGGGGAGGGGTATGAGCTGTGGCACCTCGACGCCCTCTCTGTGGGTGGGACTGTTCAGGATGAGAAAGCCGAGCGAAAAGGAGAAAGTTTTCACTTCAAAAACGCCACTTTCTCGATTGCCGCCCGGACTCCGACATTTGGGTCAATTTTGTTGCGGGGACCCCATTCTTCCAGCGTCTGACCCCGGCCCGCAGGCGTACTTAGTGTTTTTGAGGGGGGCGGGGGACATGTGTGAGGAGCGGGAGGGGCTACTGCTTGGGTGAAACAATCCTGCCAGCTCCACCTCTTCTGATGACACGGCACGGAGGGGACTGGGAACGCCCGCCTCCCCTTCTAGTAGAAGTCCCCAAAGTAGGGGAAAAGTGCTGGGGACCCAGTGGAACCAGGTCCCTCCCTCTCCATTCCTTCACCCCTCTTCCCGTCCCCAAATTCCCACGACTGCCCAGATTGAGCTGCCACGATGTCCTCCCTTTTTTTTATAGGAGTAGGAGTAGGCCACTCGGCCCCTCGAGCTTGCTCCACCATTCAGTAAGATCAAGGCTGATCTTTGGCTTTCCTGCCCGATCCCCATATCCCTTGATTCCCCGAGAGTCCAAAAATCTATCGATCTCAGCCTTGAATATACTCAATGACTGAGCATCCACAGCCCTCTGGGGTAGAGAATTCCAAAGATTCACAACCCTCTGAGTGAAGAAATTCCTCCTCATCTCAGTCTTAAATGGCCGACCCCTTACCCTGCAACTATGCCCCCTAGTTCGAGACTCTTCAGCCAGGGGAAACAACCTCACAACATCTTCCCTGTCATAATCTTGTATGTGTCAATGAGATCACCTCTCATTCCTCTAAACTCCAGAGAGTATAGGCCCATTCTACTCAATCTCTCCTCATAGGACAACCCTCTCATCCCAGGAATCAATCTAGTGAACCTTCGTTGCACCGCCTCTAAGGCAAGTATATCCTTCCTTAGATAAGGAGACCAAAACTGTACACAGTACTCACCAAAGCCCTGTACGATTGTATGGAATCTTACAACACCAGGTTATAGTCCAACAGTTTTATTTGAAAATCACAAGTTTTCGGAGGCTTTCTCCTTCGTCAGGTGAGTCTTCGTCACCTGACGAAGGAGAAAGCCTCCGAAAGCTTGTGATTTTCAAATAAAACTGTTGGACTATAACCTGGTGTTGTAAGATTCCTTACATTTGTCCACCCCAGTCCATCACCGGCATCTCCACATCACTGTACGATTGTAGTAAGACTTCCTTACTCTTGTACTCCAACCCCCTTGCAATAAAGGCCAACATGCCGTTTTCCTTCCTAGTTCCTTGCTATATACCTGCATGCTAACTTTCCGTGTTTCTTGTATGATGACACCCAAATCCTTCTGAACACCAACATTTAATAGTTTCTCACCATTTAATAAATATTCTGTTTTTCTATTCTTCCTACCAAAGTGAATAACCTCACATTTCCCCACATTATACTCCATCTGCCACCTTCTTGCCCATTCACCTGTCTACATCCCTCACCCAGGAATCTCGAAGTTTGGTGCCGAGCGTCACACTGGATATCACACACCCTTTGTTAATAATGCAAAAACAATGTTTTTTTTATGAATTTTTAAGAAAGGGAAAGAAAGCCAAGGAAGAGGAACAAAGAAAAAGTGGGCAGCACTCTGCTATGTGTAGGAGGCTATTTTAGCTTTTGAGTTAGCGTGAGGTTATTCATAAATGCTGTCTACTTCTGTCCCTCAGGCCACCCATTCACCCTCGACCCTTCACCCCGTCACCCCTTCGGAGCGCACCGTCGCCTGGGTGACCAACATGACTCACATCTCTGCAGACATCGAAAGCTCGCAGCTAGAACGGGAGGAGTACAAACTGCGGGAATACTCCAAGTCGATGGATGAGAGCCGGCTCGACAAGGTGAAAAAGGCGCTGTGTTGGCACGGGGTGTTGCGTGTTTAGGGGAGTTAGAAGGATAATCAGGGCTGAAATTAGAGGCCTAGAAATCGGCAGGCAGAGCGGGTAGGCCCGAGGCCCACCCCAGGCCTCCTTTACATCAGACCGCGAGCTGCGGATACCTGCTGGGCGTCTCCAGGCAGCTCACCCTTTGAATTTAAGGTAGTTACGTCAGCGGTAGGTCTTGGGAGAAGGTGGGGGGTGGGCCGACTGGGAGGTGGAGGGGGGGGCGACTGGGAGAGGGATGCAATTGAGAGGGGGGCAGTCAAGAAGTGGGGGGAAGTGATGCAGAATATGAGCGCGCAGGCCGCCCGCCATGTTAGATGCTTTGGCGCCCGTTGTGCGCCTGTACGACAGGCGTGGCATCAGTAAATTTCTAGGCCATAGTTTTCCCAAAACTATCGCGCTTGGCCGGATTTTAGCGGTAACGTTATTTTTGGAACGGAAAAGGGTCTTTGTGTGTTATAAGTAGCTCGTTAACAGGTCGCAGCGGGTGGAATGTCCCCTTTCACCCCGGGTCGGTCACAACTTTGGGTGGCGACATGTAGAGCAGTTGGCGCTGCGGCTGCTGGGAGACCCGCGAGGGGTAACCAGCGAGGGCCAACGCCGCCCCCCACACCCCCCCCCCCCCCCCGAACCCCCCAAGTCCCAGTGGCGGTGTGACACGCTACGTGTAATCGATTCCCCCTGCAACCCATTTCACCAGGGGCTACAGACCCAGTACGAGGAAGAGATTCTTTCCCTGAAGGAGCGGCTGCAGATGTCGAACCGCAAGCTGGAGGAGTACGAGCGGAGGCTGATGTCGCAGGAGGAGCAGACGGGGAAGATCCTGCGGGAGTACCAGTCGCGTCTGGACGAGAGCGAGCACCGTCTGCGCCGGCAGCAGGAGGAGAAGGACAGCCAAATCAAAGGCATTATCAACAGGTAAGCAGCAGAGTGTCCACCCAACTGGGGGTCCAGCCAGGAAACCTTCAGGTCCATCCCTCCCGTTGATGCTCAGTGGTACTACCGTCGCTGAGTTCCCTCACCATCGACATCCTTGGGGGGCCGGGGGGTGCTGGGGGTTCATCATCCACCAGAAACTCAACTGGACCAGCCACATAAATGCCGTGGCTACTAGAGCAGGTCAGAGGCTGGGTATTCTGCAGCGAGTGGCTCATCTCCTGACTCCCCAAAGCCTCTCCACCATCTACAAGGCACAAGTTAGGAGTGTGATGGAATACTCTCCACTTGCCTGGATGGGCGCGGCTGCATCAACACCCAATACACGCCGAGTATGGTAGTCGTAGAATTAAACAACTTTACGGCACAGAAGGAGGCCATTCGGCCCATCGTGTCTGTGCCAGCCGCAAAAAGACCTATCCAGCTTAATCCCACTTTCCAGCTCTTGGTCCGTAGCCCAGTAGGTTACGGCACTTCAAGTGCACATCCAAGTACTTTTTAAATGCGATGAGGGTTTCTGCTTCTACCAGCCTTTCACTCAGTGAGTTCCAGACCCCCACCACCCTCTGGGTGAAAAAATTTCTCCTCAGCTCCCCTGTAATCCTCCGACCAATTACTTTAAATCTATGCCTCCTGCTCACTGACCCCTCTGTGAAGGGAAATTGGTCCTTCCTATCCACTTTATCTAGGCCCCTCATAATTTTATACATCTCAATTAAATCTCTCCTCAGCCTCCTCTGTAGTGTAGCGGTTATGTTACTGGACGTATAATCCAGAGAATGTGAGCTCAAATGCCACCATGGCAGTTTGAGAACCTGGAAATGAAAATGGATAGAGCAGTGCAGAGGGAGCTTTACTCTGTATCTAACCCGTGCTGTACCTGCCCTGGGAGTGTTTGATGGGACGGTGTAGAGGGAGCTTTACTCTGTATCTAACCCGTGCTATACCTGCCCTGGGAGTGTTTGATGGGACAGTGTAGAGGGAGCTTTACTCTGTATCTAACCCGTGCTGTACCTGCCCTGGGAGTGTTTGATGGGACAGTGCAGAGGGAGCTTTACTCTGTATCTAACCCGTGCTGTACCTGCCCTGACTGCTTGAGTTAAACGATAGGTGTGAAGATCATGGAACGTTGCCACTGAAATATTAGGCAGATTGCGTTTGCAGCAGGAGTCAATCATTTGCCTCTCTGGCTCCGTTTGTGCGACAGATGTCAGGAAATTTCACAATTAGCAATTCCTAGAGACAAGTCAGCAAGTTCTTCTGACTCCATGGAAACAGACGCCAAGAACATTTCTTTCTGTTACAATCAAAACGATGGCGCCATCCATTGGTCTCCTGGTCAATCCTTGACCATATGGATAGGCTGCCAGGGAGCTGTCCTCAGGACGCGTTTGACTGTTAAACAGAAACGTGAAGGCGGAATTTTCCCGTATCCCACCCCAGCAGCGGAGCCTCCCGTTCAGGAGGTGCACTGCCCCCCCATTTTTCATCCGTCAGTGTCGGTGGATGGAAAATTGAGGGCAGTGCAGGCGAGAGCAATCCAATGGGAAAATTCCACCCGAAAAGCCACGGTCCATCCATGCTAATCCCTCTATTCCACTCATTCTCCCACTGCAGTACCCGTCTATGTTTTGAATGCCTCTACTACCCTGCCAGATAGATCCCCTGGACCTGATGGCCTACATCCTAGGGTTTTAAAAGAGCTGGCCGCAGAGATAGTGGGTGCAATGGTTTTGATCTTCCAGAATTCCCCAGATTCTAGAACGGTCCCCATGGATTGGAAGGTAGCAAATGTAACCCCGCTATTCAAGAAAGGAGGGAGAGAGAAAACAGGGAACTATAAGCCAGTTAGCCTGACCTCAGTAGTTGGGAAAATGCTGGAATCTATTGTTAAGGACGTAGAAACAGGGCACTTAGAAAATCATAATATGATTAGGCAGAGTCAACATGAAAGGGAAATTGTGTTTGACAAATCTTTTGAGGGTGTAACTGGCAGGGTAGATAAGGGGGTACCAGTGGATGTAGTATATTTGGATTTCAAAAAGCATTTGATAATGTGCCACACAAGAGGTTGTTACTCAAGATTAGGGCTCATGGGGTTGGGGGTAATATATTAGCATGGATTGAGGATTGGTTAACGGACAGAATACAGGGGAATAAACGGGTCATTTTCGGGTTGGCAGGTTGTAACTAGTGGGGTGCCGCAGGGATCGGTGCTTGGGCCTCAGCTATTTGCAATCTATATTAATGACTTAGATGAAGGGACCGAGTGTAATGTATCCAAATTTGCTGACAATACAAAGCTAAGTGGAAAAGTAAGCTGTGAGGAGGACACAAAGAGTCTGAAAAGGGATATAGACAGGTTAAGTGAGTGGGTAAGAAGGTGGCAGATGGAGTATAATGTGAGGTTATTCACTTTGTAGGAAGAACAGAAAAACTGAATATTTTTAAATGGTGAGAAACTATTAAATGTTGGTGTTCAGAGGGATTTGAGTGTCCTTGTACATGAAACACAGAAAGTTAACATGCAAGTACAGCAAGCAGTTAGGAAGGCAAATGGCATGTTGGCCTTTATTGCAAGGGGGTTGGAGTACAAGAGTAAGAAAGTCTTACTATAATTGTACAGGGCTTTGGTGAGACCACACCTGGAGTACTGTGTACAGTTTTAGTCTCCTTACCTAAGGAAGGATATATTTGCCTTAGAGGCGGTGCAATGAAGGTTCACTAGACTGATTCCTGGGATGAGAGGGTTGTCCTATGTGGAAAGATTGAATAGAATAGGCTTGTACTGTCTGGAGTTTTGAAGAATGAGAGATGATCTCATTGAAACAGTTAAGATTCTAAGAGGGCTTGACAGGGTAGATGCTGAGAGGATATTTCCTCTGGCTGGAGAGTCTAGAACTAGGGGACATATTTTCAGGATAAGGGGGTCAGCCATTTAAAACTGAGATGAGGAGGAATTTCTTCACTCAGAGGATCGTGAATCTTTGGAATTCTCTACCCCAGAGAGCTGTGGATGCTGAGTTGTTGAGCATATTCAAGACTGAGATCGATGGATTTTTGGACTCTAGGGGAATCAAGGGATATGGGGATCGGGCGGGAAAGTGGAGTTGAGGTCGAAGATCAGCCATGATCTGATTGAATGGCGGAGCAGGCTCGAGGGGCCGTATGGCCTACTCCTGCTTCTATCTCCTAAGTTCTTATGTTCTTATTATTCAAAGCGTTTGGAACCCTTCGAGTCAAGAAATTCTTCCTACGTTTCTCTTCTGAATTGACCTTTCACCAATTTGAATTTGCTCCCCTTCTGTCTGTAAGATTTAGGCTTTGGGTAGCTGTGGCCCTTTTGAGGATCATTTTATGTCACTGTGCCTTTCCAGTCAAATCCAGCAACCTGATCATCTGCATCTACAAGGAAACTTGGGGAGTTCACAGTGAGCATTGAGGGGGAAGATTATGTTTGGGTCATTGATTCCTCCCAGCAGGAAGCTTGGAAAGGAGGATCAGTGGGACACTTCTTCACATTGAAAGAGAGTCAGATTAAGACGAGTTATGGCCCGTGCCAACTTGGAATGTTGAAAGTCCATGTGCACCACCTTCATTAACCCTCTCCGTTTACTTCATCAGAGAACTCAATCGAGTTTGTCGGGCACGATTTGCCTTTAACAAATCCATGCTGGCTGTCATTGATTTACACGTGTTTTTCCAAGTGACGATTAATTTTGCCCCGGATTATTCCACTGAGTGTCAGCTTGGCTCAGTCGGTAGCACTCGCACCTCAGAGGGTTGTGGGTTAAGAACAAAAGAAATAGGAGCAGGAGTAGGCCATGTGGCCCCTCGAGCCTGCTGCGCCATTCAGTAAGATCATGGCTGAACTTTGGCCTCAACTCCACTTTCCCGCCCGATCCCCATATCCCTTGATTCCCCTAGAGTCCAAAAAACTATCGATCTCAGCCTTGAATATACTGAATATACTCAGCATCCACAGCACGCTGGGGTAGAGAATTCCAAAGATTCACAACCCTCTGAGTGAAGAAATTCCTCCTCATCTCAGTCCTAAATGGCCGACCCCTTATCCTGCGACTATGCCCCCTAGTTCTAGACTCTCCAGCCAGGGGAAACAGCCCTCTCAGAATCTTATATGTTCTATGTTTGAATGGGTTCAAGCCCCACTCTGGGTCTTGAGCATATAAGCTAGGCTGGTACTCCAGTGAAGGGAGCGATGCACTGTCGGAGGTGCTGGCCTGCGGATGGGGTGTTAAACCATCTGCCTGCTCATTGGTTCAGATGGATGTCAAAGGGCGTTCCCCTAGTTCTTCCCTCAACTAATACCCCCCTAAAAGCCGTCGTCCATCTCACTGCTTGGAAGAAATACATCACCATTTCCTCCTCAGGTAACAGGAACTCATTCCCAACACTTAAAGAAAGACTTGCATTTATACAGCGACTTTCCTGACCTCAGAGCGTCCCAAAGCGCCTTACAGCCAATTAAGTACTTTTTGAAGTGTAGTTGCTGTTGTAATGTATGAAATGCGGTAGCCAATTTGCGCACAGCAAGATCCCACAAACAGCAATGACAAGATAATCTGTTTTTTGTGATGCTGATTGAGGGATAAATATTGGTCAGGACACCGGGGGGAACTCCCCCTGCTCTTCTTTGAAATAGTGCCATGAGATCTTTTACGTCAACTTGAGGGGGCCCTCGGTTTAATGTCCTCAGCCGAAAGACTACCCCAGTACTGCACTGGGAGCGTCAGCCTGGATTAAGTGCTCGAGTCTCTGGAGTTGGACTTGAACCCACAACCTTCGGACTCAGAGGCGAGAGTGCTACCCACTGAGCCGTGGCTGACATGCTGAAGCGGGAGTGTCATTGGGAACCTCCAGAGGGGCAAGTGTTGGGCCTGGATCAGTGGTGAGCTGGGTAGTTCCTCTCATTTCTCTCCTCTCCCAACACCACCGCCCCCACACCCTCTGCCAATACAACCAGAATTCTCTGAGGTTAAAAGGTTGGGGCAGCCAACGTCAACCCGGAGAGCCTGTTAGCTTCTTGGAAGCCGCGATTTCCTTCAAGAGGCGGTTTTTCTGACTGTGAGCCCAACAATCAGGCCAGGAGTTGCTGATTTCTAAGGATGATACATACTTGTACAATGATGTATGGACATGTATATATTTTTAATCCATTTGTGGGATGTGGGCGCACTGGCGAGGCCAGCATTTATTGTCCTTCCCTAGTTTCCCTGAGAAGGTGTCGATGGGCCACCTTCTTGCACCACTGATAGCAGCTTCATACAACCGAGTGGCTTGGTAGGCCACTTCAAAGGGCAGTTAAGAGTCAACCACGCTGATGTGGAGTTGTATATAGGCCAGGTTCCTTTCCCTAAAGGATATTAATGAACAAGTTGGGTTTTTACGGTCGCTTTTACTGATTGTGGCCTTTTATTTCCAGATTTTTAAAAACTGAATTGAAATTCTCAAACTGTTGTAGTGGGGATCTGAACCTATGTACTCTAGATTATTAGTTTAACATAACCATTACCCTGACTGCAATAAAGTACTTCTGGAGGCCAGTGACTGCTGCTGTGCAGCTCAATGTGCCTGCAGAATCCCACAAATGGCAATGCGATGAAGGACTGGTCAATCTGTTCTGATGGTATTGGTTGAGGGAGGAATGTTGGCCGAGCCCACCTCGTGTGCTCTAGTCCTGCAAAAGGCCAGTTTTCTTGACCCGCGCCCCCCACCCCCCCCCCAACCCAAGAGTCATCGAGACCAACTTACCCAGCTGAGATCAGCTAACCCAAGCACTGGCCGGGGATCAAAAACCAAGACTTGTTTGTGGCCTGCCCGGCTCAGAGGTGGAAGCTGCAGCCCTGGACAGCCAGGATGGCTCGTGCTGTGCTGACGAGTAGGCCGAGTAGTTGGCCTATCGATACAGGCCAGCGTTGAGCTTTCCTAGGCATAAGGTGTCAGCCGTGGCTCGGCGGATAACACTCTCGCCTTTGAGTCCGAGCGTCGTGGGTTCGAGCCCCGCTCCGGAGACTTGAGTGCAAAATCCAGGCTGTCACTCCCTCCCGGTACTGTGGGAGTGCCGCACTGTCAGAGGTGCCGTCTTTCGGATGCGCTATTGAACGGAGGCCCTGTCTGCCCATACAGGTGGACATAAAACCACTATTTCGAAGCAGGGGAGTTCTCCCTGGTATCTTGGCCAATGTTTATCCCTCAACCAACACCTAAAAAACAGATTACCTGATCATTATCACATTGCTGTTTGTGGGATCTTGCTGTGTGCAAATTGCCTGCTGGGTTTCCCACATTACAACAGCGACTACATTTCAAAAGTACTTTATTGGCTGTAAAGCGCTGGGGGTTGTGAAAGGCGCTATTTAAATAATAAGTATAAATGCAAGTCTGTCTTTCCTCATGACTGGGCCTTTGCAAGCCAACGCAACTAAAATTCTCTGAGGTTTTGCAAGCCACAAACGAAGACACGCATTGTGATTTTCACACAACTATTGTTTATCTGTTGCTGCGGTGAACTGTTATGAGCTGGATTCAGCAGCACCCAGGCACCCCGGGGTATTACAAAACCACTTCTTAAAGCCGTTCTATCTTATAAGGAGGACATATGTTTGTGGATGTTGCCAAGTTGCGTGGGAAAGCAGGATGTTGTGAGAAGAGGAAAGCATTCAGCGAGGCCCGCAGATACTTAGCAACTCAGCGGTTGAATAGCAGATGGTATTTATGATTCTGAGGAGCTTCAAATGCATTCTAAAAGTCAGTTTTGGGCTGCACAATATAGAGTTTAAGGAAGAAAGACTTGCATTTATATAGCGCCTTTCGCCACCTCAGGGCGTCCCAAAGCACTTTACAGCCAGTGAAATACTTCTGAAATGCAGTCACTGTTGTAATGTAGGAAACGTGGCGGCCAATTTGCGGACAGCAAGATCCCACAAATTTGATCATGACCTGATGATCTGTTTTATTGATGTTGTTTGAGGGATAAATATTGGCCAGGACGCCGGGGAGAACTCTCCCCTGCTCTTCTTCGAATAGCGGCCGTGGGATCTTTCACGTCCACCTGAGAGGGCAGACGGGGCCCTCGGTTTAACGTCTCACCCGAAAGACGGCACCCCCGACAGTGCAGCACTCCCTCGGTACTGCGCTGGGAGTGTCGGCCTGGATTTTGTGCGAGACACAGAAGGGTGGCAAAGGTCAAGCCAATTTGCATAGAATCATACAGCACAGAAGGAGGCCATTCGGCCCATCGTGCCCGTGCCGGCTCTTTGAAAGAGATCTCCAATTAGCCCCACTCCCCCTGCTCTTTCCCCAAAGCCCTGCATATTTTTTCCTTTTCCAACTATATATCCAATTCCCTTTTGAAAGTTACTGTTGAATCTGCTTCCACCGCCCTTTCAGGCAGTGAATTCCAGGTTGTAACAACTCGCTGCTGGCAAAAATTTCTCCTCATCTCCCCCCTGGCCTTTTTGCCATTTATCTTAAATCTGTGTCCTCTCGTTACCGACTCTCCCGCCTGTGGAAGCGGTTTCTCATCAGTCACTCCATCAAAACCCCTCGAAATTTTGAACACCTCTATCAAATCTCCTCTTAACCTCCTCTACTCTAAGCAGAACAGTCTCTCTCTACGAAACTGAAGTCCCTCACCCCTGATACCGTTCGAGTAAATCGCCTCTGCACCCTCTATAAGGCACTGACATCCTTCCTAAGGTGTGGGGCCCACAATTGGACACAATACTCCAGTTGAGGCCTAACCAGTGATTTATAATAGGAGATATATATATATATATATGTGGATATGTTGGGGGTTTGACACTAATGCTGGTGTCACTATCCCCCCTCCTGCTCCCCCATCGCTGACGTCGTGTTGCCTTTTGCCTCTGCCCGCAGGTTAATGGTGGTGGAAGACGAGTTGCGGAAAGACCACGCCAACATGCAGGAGGCCATTGACGCCAAACAGCGGATAATCGACGTTCAGGTACAGAAAATCATCACCTCAAAGATCAAGAAATGACACTGAGGGAGAAGCGCCAGCAATTCAGTCTGTCGGGGAAGGGACGAGCCCGGTCCGAACCTCGTCCGAACAAACTGCGGCCGATTTCCCCCCCCCCCCCCCCCCCCACCGGCAAAATATAACCAAACGGGGCTCCCGCCCATGGGTTCTATCACAGCTGGACCACTTTCTGTCTCTGACAAATGTCTCAGCAGGGAGCCCCCCCACCCCTCCCCACCCAAGGACACCATTTTGTTTTGTTTTTCCAAAATGGAGGACAGCGGGAGGGGGGGAGGCAACCGCGCCGGCGCTGTTGAGGGGAAAGCGGGCGGGCGCCATCGTGTGAGGATGTTGGCCGCGTCCGGCGACGTGCGTGTCTCTGAGCGCCGGGGAGGGAGCGGGTCAGAAGCGAGACGGGCCCCAATGTTTAAATCTCCCCCCACACCGCATCCCCCTCACCAATTTCGGAAACACCGCTCGATTTGGGTCGGCCCTTGCCAGTTTGTAAAGACGAGGTTTGACCGGGGAAATAGTCTGCCGCAGAGTAGACAGGCAGGGTTATGCCCTGGTTATGTACAAGTGGGACAAACCAGGAGGCCAATGGTAACCTCATATGTATGTTTTATTTTTGTTTAATTCCTCTACGCGATCGCCCACCTCAGAGTAAATGAATTGGGCGGGAGGGGAGGGCGGGTTGATTTGGGTGGGGTATTAGCTGGCACGAGGGAACGAAGGGTGTGCACTCTTAAGTGGTCATGAGGCTGCTCACTACTGCAAGGTGTGCAGCGATTTTGCCAACATACACTCAGGTTTGTCGCACTGTTTACACTAATGACCTCTTTGGAGTAGGCCGAACGTCGGTACAGTTGCCGCTAGTTACCGCACCAGGCCCCGCCACCGCCCCCCCACCCCCTGTTTCCTCAATGCGATGTGCCCAACGTGGGTCCTTGGTGCTCGGTCAAGAGCGGGTTATCCGATGCCATTCGGGTCGTGCTGGCACAAGGAGAAGTACCTGCGGGCGCAAAGGGAGAAAGATAATTCAGACAAGTCGACAGACTCCACGCTGGGTGACTGCCCCTCCCAATTGGTGCCATTAATGACCAACTGGACCGAGCGCGGCCTGAACATGAGTCACCGCAATGGCTACTCACACTGAGCGAGCTTGAACCGTTTAGAAAAAGGTTAAGAGAACTTACTTCACATGTGCTGATAAATAGCTCCAGAGGGGCAACGGAAGGTGAGGCATCATGTCAAGAGCACTCACCGACAAGGGAAATGAGTGTGGTAACAGCGTGTGAATCGGAATAAGAAGGGGGAATTCAACCGAAAACACAGTTCTCGGTCTGTGTAGGGCAAAGGTCGGAACTGGCCTGGGAGTTGCTTTAGAAGAAGCCTGGGAACACAGCAAGGTTCCTTCTCTGCCTGGGAATGTCATTGAGAGCTAGACTTGAGTAGGAAAAGGGCAGAGAGAGAGAGAGGGGGGGAAATTGGCCAAAGTTGGGATCCTATTTTTTTTTCCACACGGACATTTTAAGTTGAGTTCTTCTGGCTATTCCGATAAGACCTGGTTGTCTTTTATCTGCCGTGCAATGTGAAGGCCCGGTCTCATTCCAGTGCTGCATTTTGCCCCTAGAACGACATTGTGCGTAGTCACCGTGTGCCTCAGCTCTCACCAGCTGCAGATTGAACTTCCAAGGTACTTCAGCATGTCTGTCAGTGCGATTGGTAACAGTCCTGAGCATCTGTTACCTGTCGCATGTCACACTGACTTGTTCCCCGATGGCTCTACTGGTTCATTTGATGCCCGGTGTCACATCAACAACAACAGCTTGGGTTTATATAGTGCCTTTATCTTAGTAAAACGTCCCAAGGCGCTTCACAGACCAAAATTGACACCGAGCCAAAGAAGGAGATATTATGAGGGATGACCAGAAGTTTGGTCAGAGAGCTTGGTTTTAAGGAGGGTCTTAAAGGGGTAGAGAGGCGGAGAGGTTTAGGGAGGGAATTCCAGAGCTTAGGACCTAGGCAGTTGAAGGCACGGCTGCCATTGGTGGGGTCAAGGGAATGAGGGGATGCAGAAGAGGCCAGAATTGGAGGAGCGCAGAGCCCTCGAGGATTATAGGGCTGGAGGAGGTCACGGAGATAGGGAGGGGCGAGGCCATGGAGGGATTTGAACACCCGAGGGTGAGAATGATGAATTCGAAGCTTACAGATCAGGAAGATCCCAGGCACGGCCCCCCCCCCCCCCCAGTCTGAGGTTACTGATCTTGGCTGCGGGCAGCTTTTAGAATGCTCCGACTAGTCTCAGCATTAGCCCTGGAGCAGGGAGGGGGAAACGAGCCCAGGAGTCCTGCTCTGGGGCCCCTCCTAGGTAATGCAGGTGTTGAATGAGGGTAGGCTAGGACTGCATTGCGTAGCCTCCCCTCCTTCCCCAACCCCCCCCCCCCCCACTATTAAATAGCCTGCTGACACTTCTCTGTCGAGGCCCACAGATGAGAGGGGAGCATTTGGACAAGTCAGCTTTCGGAGGGGGAGGGGGAAGAGGGTGGTGCCCCTTGAAACCTGCACCCCAACGCAAGTCAGCACTACCAGGAGAGGAGGATGGTGAGACAGTGGTCGGCTTTCATGGCCGTTATAGTCCTGACAGGATACATGCCAGGTTTTGGAGGGAGGTGAGGCAGCTGCTGCAGAAATTGAGCCCGCCCTAAAACGACCCAAACTTGCTGTTGATACGCTCCCCACCTTCTCCGCCCACCCCTCTTCCCCCCCCCCCCCCCCCCACTCCTCTTTCTTTAAGGTTCAACATCACCAGATCTCTGCTTGAGATCACACCCATCTTTTCCCTGCTTCCCCCCTCCAAACCCGAAACAGCTTATCAAGTCAACTCACTCCACCAGTAGGACTTTCAGGGGCTACAAACCAAGGCCATTTCCAGTCAATCAACCCGTGAGCCGAAACTATTTTTTTTTAAAAAAGGCTCTGTGTCTAGGTCAGTTCAGGTGCTAAGAGTTTGTCTATGTCATAACGCCCTACTGTGGTCCTAAATGGTTGGCTCTGTACTCTGTTAGTATTCAGGCAAGTGGAGGTGTTTCTGCATCCCTGTTCACACAGTGATTTGGGTTAAAAGGACGGGCTGTTGCTTTCACTGCTGTTTAGTGTGCCTGGCCAATGACGCTTTGTTCGTGCTGTGATTTGATAGAAAATTGATTGACTGTCGGTGTTTAGTTGAGTGCGGGTGTTAAGAATTGTTCAGTCATCACTGCCCCTTTGGTCCAAAATGATTTGCAGGTGTTTAGGCGAGTGCAGGCGTTATATCGAATTACGTCGAGTCTACGGCACAGAAACAGGCCATTCGGCCCAACTGGTCTGTGCTGGCGTTTATGCTCCACACGAGCCTCCTCCCACCCCTCTTCATCTAACCCTATCAAAATAGCCTTCTTTTCCTTTCTCCCTCATGTGTTTATCTAGCTTCCCCTGAAATGCGTCTACGCTATTGTGATAGCGAGTTCCACATTCTCGCCACTCTTTTTCTCCTGGATTTATTGGTTGAGAACATGTTTAGTCATCGCTGCCCCATTCACACCATGGTTGGTCCGAAATGAGTTGCTGGTGTTTGGTGAGTGCAGGTGTTGTTAGTCCTCACCACCCTGTTCACAGACTGGCATCATATAGCGTTATTGGCTGTAGTTTACGATGTTTTACAGAACTTATCTAATGATGGGCACTTTTCACAGCTTTTTTAAAAAAAGGTACCAATACCCTCGACTTGATGGAGGGTGAAATCCAACTCTGGCAGCCAGCACAAAATGGGCAGTAGGGATCGTCCGCCCGCTATACCCCACTCCCGTTGTACCCTCCCGCCCGTTGTATCCCCCCGCCCATTGTACGGCTCGCCTGATATGCTCCCCCACCTGTTATACGGCCCACCCGTTTTACCCCCCACCCGCTATATCCCCCGCCCGTTATATCCCCCACTCGCTATACGGCCCGCCCGATATACCCCCAACCGCTATACGGCCCACCCATTATACCCCCCCACCCTCTATATGGCCCACGCGATATACCCCCAACCCGCTATTCGGCCCGCCCACTATATCCCCCACCGCTATACGGCCCGGCCGTTATCTTCCCCACCTGCTATACGGCCCGCCCGTTATATCCCCCGCCCGTTATATCCCCCGCCCGCTATATCCCCCGCCCACTATATCCCCCGCCCAATATACCCCCTCCCGTTATATCCCCCTGCCCGCTATACTGCCTGCCCGTTATATCCCCCGCCCGATATACGGCCCGCCTGTTATATCCCCTGCCCGATATACCCCCTCCCGTTATATCCCCCACCCGCTATACGGCCCGCCCGTTATATCCCCCGCCCGATATACGGCCCGCCTGTTATATCCCCTGCCCGATATACCCCCTCCCGTTATATGCCCCACCCGCTATACGGCCTGCCCGTTATACACCCCACCCTCAATATGGCCCGCCCAAAGTAAACGGAAACAGAAACCAGGCGGGTTGTATAACGGGCGTGGGGTCCGCTATCGCCCGTTCTGCCCCTCCCCCCCCCCCCCCCCCCAACGTTAAAGTTGAATTTTGCCCCTCAATGTCTCTTCATGACATTTGTAAAATGTCGGGCGAGACCATGTCTATTGAGAGAGCCAGTGCTGCCCAGTGCCATTTGATACAAATAGTGTTCGTTCGATTTGTTATTCGAGTAGAACCTCAAGAGATTCGTCGATCGATGTCTGCTTCCAGCAGTTCGGAATCGATGTCACTTGTGCTCGGTGTAGCAGTACAACGAATGTTCTCTTTTATGTGTTGGGTAGTGCAGGGTTATGTCTAAACTTGTGTCGCTGGTTACTTATTTCTTAACGTCCTGCTTTGGGGACCAGAGCACCGGATTGAAGGGTGCAGTGATTTAGCACAACATGGGGGTGATTTTAAACCCCAAGAATGGGTGGGTTGGGGGGTGGGTGGGAATTGAAAATAATTGTTTTTTTTGGAGTCGCAGCTGCAAAATTTTCGGACTTTGCATTCCCAGCGGGAAGCCTGGACTTTTCCGTGCCGACGTTAAACCCGGAAATAAAGCCGGGTTGTGGTCGTGACCCAAAAAATAACTATTTTCAACTCCCGCCCGCCCCCAACCCACCCGTTCTTGGGGTTTAAAATCACCCCCCATCTGCGCATGAATCCAGCCTGACTTGAAGTCGAATCGAGTTTGGACCTGTTTCAACACAGCTCCAGTTAGGCAACAGTCCACAAGATAAAGCTCCCCAATTCATTACTAATTGCCATTGAGTTTTCTGAATCAGGAGACAGTGTAGGAAGTGAAAACATGCACTGGTAGAGTGAGGCGGCTTTTCTAATGGTACATCACAGTGCAGGGGACAGTGTAGAGGGAGCTTTACTCTGTATCTAACCCATGCTGTACCTGACCCTGGGAGTGTTTGATGGGACAGTGTAGAGGGAGCTTTACTCTGTATCTAACCCATGCTGTACCTGACCCTGGGAGTGTTTGATGGGACAGTGTAGAGGGAGCTTTACTCTGTATCTAACCCGTGCTGTACCTGACCCTGGGAGTGTTTGATGGGACAGTGTAGAGGGAGCTTTACTCTGTATCTAACCCATGCTGTACCTGACCCTGGGAGTGTTTGATGGGACAGTGTAGAGGGAGCTTTACTCTGTATCTAACCCGTGCTGTACCTGACCCTGGGAGTGTTTGATGGGACAGTGTAGAGGGAGCTTTACTCTGTATTAACCCGTGCTGTACCTGCCCTGGGAGTGTTTGATGGGACAGTGTAGCGGGAGCTTTACTCTGTATTAACCCGTACTATACCTGCCCTGGGAGTGTTTGATGGGACAGTGTAGAGGGAGCTTTACTCTGAATCTAACCCATGCTGTACCTGCCCTGGGAGTCTTTGATGGGGACAGTGTAGAGGGAGCTTTACTCTGTATCTACCCTGTGCTGTACCTGCCCTGGGAGTGTTTGATGGGACAGTGTAGAGGGAGCTTTACTTGCTGAAGGTTCACCCTGTTTGTGCCAGATACCAGGTAATGTGCAGGGACCCAGCCTGAAGACTCTGGCTGTGTTGCTGGGTTGGCAGGCAGTCGACATGAGTATGGATGGGAAACGCACTGTTTGTGCCTGTAGTGGAGCGCCGATCAGCCCCGTGTGTGGCACCGGGTCAATAATACAGACGCTGCCTCCTGCACAAAGCTGCTCACTTGTCTGAAACCTGGACGTGCCTTCCAGCTTCAAGTCAGAGTGCTGAAAGGGAGCTGCCGGGAAAGTCTCAGGAGTCTGTGTGTGTGTGTGTGGGTGTGTGTGTGTGCATCCTGGGAACTGACCCATTACAGCTCCACCTCATCAAACATACGATACACCCCTGCAGAGGCCGATACAAGAGTGTTAGACGGACGGACGTACCGCACCATCAGCACAGGGCAGCAGTAAAAATCCTCACAATAGTGGAAGGCCGTAGGGCAAGCCTGGTCAACGACTCACCCAATCCTGAACTGCAGAACTATCACAACAGCCATTACCCTTCACAACCTCAGGACGTCCCTAAGCGCTTTACAGCCAATGAAGTACTTATCGACGTGTAGTCACTGTTGTAATGTCGGAATAAACCAGTAGAATTACATAGAATGTACAGCACAGAAACAGGCCATTCGGCCCAACTGGTCTATGCCGGTGTTTATGCTCCACACGAGCCTCCCCCCCCTCCTACTCCATCTCACCGATCAGCATATCCTTCTATTCCTTTCTCCCTCATGTGCTTATCCAGCTTCCCCTTAAATGCATGATATTTTCAATGGGGGAACAGACCCGGACACCCCCCCCCCAACTCCCAACCTCTGAAGTGACACTGCGCCCGCCCCCCCCGCCCATCCTGACAAGACCAGAGATAAATCCATTCTCCGATCTAAAACCGTGATCACAACTGCCAGGTCAGACTGAGCGCTGATACAACGGGGGTGATTTTAAACCCCCAAGAACGGGTGGGTTGGGGGGCAGGTGGGAGTTGAAAATAGTTGTTTTTTTGGGTCGCAACCGCAAAATTTTCGGACTTTGCATTCCCAGTGGGAAGCCTGGTCTTTTACGCGCCCGAGCTAAACCCGGAAATAAAGCCGGGTTACGGTCGCGACCCAAAAAACAACTATTTTCAACTCCCACCCGCCCCCAACCCACCCGTTCTTTGGGGTTAAAATCACCCCCAATGCATCCTCTTTTGCTTGTTTTTGAAGTCTGTGTTAATTAAGGGTTTTCAGTGCCTCTCCAAATCAGCTCGGACGGCTTTCTCTTATGTTAAAGTGTTTTCTTATTTTTGGGAGCAAATTGATTCGTCTTAATCTGTTGCTGCAATCCCAGTCTTAAACCAAGGTCCGATCTTCAGCATTGTGTTTTAAGACACGACGCAACACCACCGTCTATTGGTTAGAAAGGAGTACTGCAAGGAAGAGAAGGATTTTCTGCCCATGAAAGGTCACGAGACAGATGCACACACGAGGTAGTCGGCCCAATCCTGAAACACCCGACAGTGCCTCCGTTAACAAAACTCACCCGTTTCTTAAACCATTCCAGGGATTTTTGCCTCTGCCACTCAGTCCATTCCATGTGCCGACCGCTGTTTGTGTGAAGGATTCCCCTCAGTGGGCCCTAAATTTTGCCTGTGACTCCCGCCCCCACCCTTGACCGAACTCTCACGGTTTTAGTTTGAAGGAGTTTGGCCGGTTTTTTTTTTTTTTGCCTTTTCCGAAACCGTTTCACGAGCCTGTTGACGCTATAAATCTAACGCTGTCGCGAAGAGATGTCGGAACTTGTGGAGCAGAAGTCGAGGTGCGAACCGAGGCGTGGCGAGGCTGCTTCCTCCGGGGAGTCTCACTCTGTCTCGTTGGGGCCGGGCCCAGCCACTGGATTCTGGCTGCGTTCACTCTGCAACTGCAGCAACGTTGCAGAGCCAAACCACTTGGCATTGATGGGGCCGTTATGGTGTAAAGGCAGCCAGACGTACCTCTGAAAGGTAACATCTCAGCCGCTTCCCTTCAAGGCTGAAAGGCCTCCAGTATTTCCTCTCAACATTCCTATGACAGGCGATCAGCCCCCCCCTTACTATCTCAGTGACCGGAACCGGACAGGGTACAGGTTAAGGTAGCATATGTTACTGGGCTAGTTAACCCAGAGGCGGCGATTAATAATCCAGCGAGCGTGAATTCAAATCCTGCCATTGTTTTTAAAAAAAAATGTGGAAATGAAAAGCTGGTATCAGTAAAAGTGACCATGAAGCTGTGGGATTGTCGTAAAAACCCAACTGGTTCACTAACGCTCTTTAGGGAAGGAATCCTGCCGTCCTTGCCTGGTCTGGGCCCATATGTGACACCAGTCCCACGACAATGTGATTGACTCTTAGCTACGCTCTGAAGCGGCCCAGCGACCAACTCAGATGTATCAAAGTCACTAGGGACGGACAATAAATGCCAGCCTTGCCAGCGGTGCCCACATCCCGAGAATGATTTTTTTTTAAAGAAAGCTGCGTTCTGACCAGGCCATCGGTCGTTTAGACGCGAGAACCTCCGCGTTGTGCCGGAAATTTCCTTGGACCCGCTTCTGCGCCGCTGCTGTATCTTCAGGGACCCCGTTCACGCACACGATCAAAGTTAAGTGGAGCGAGAGCAGCTCCGAGGAAGTCGCCAGCTTTGTCCTCCACTGCAATATACTTCAGCACTAAGGAAGAACCCGCATTTATATAGCGCCTTTCACGACCTCAGGACGACCCAAAGCGCTTTACAGCCAATGGAGCCCTTTTGAAGTGTGGTCACTGTTGTAATGTAGGAAACACAGCAGCCAATTTGCGCACAGATAATCTTTTTTTTTTAGTAATGTTGGTTGAGGGACAAATATCGGCCAGGACACCTGGGAGAATTCCCTCCGCTCTTCGAATAGTGGCCGTGGGATCTTTTAGGTCCACCTGAGAGGTCAGACGGGGCCCTCGGTTTAGCGTCTCATCCAAAAATAAAAGGCACCTCCGACAATGCGGCACTCCCTCGGTACTGCACCGGCAGTGTCGGCCTGGATTTTGTGCTCGAGCCTCTGGAGTGGGACTCGAACCCACGACCTTCTGACTGAGGAGAGAGCACTACCCACTGAGCCACGGCTGACGCCAGGTCACAAAGCCGTGACAGCTTGGCCGCAGCTGTTCAGCACTAGAGGGTGGACTCTGGCAATTAGTAAATCGTTCCCGTCAATTCCTCCTTCCCGTCGTTCCACTCCGGATTGTGCTGAGCCCCGCAGGTACCGAGGGGATTCTCTGCGACCTGCTTGAAATCCCTGGGGAGCTGCAGGCTTTGCAGAAAGCAGAGAGGTTGCTGATAAGCCAACTTCCTGGAACACACATTCAGCTTATCCCGGCACTGGAAGGCACGCTGCTCCCCTGTCCCTCGTCATTCCGGATGTCGTCTCCACCTGTCCCTGGTGCGATCTCTTCTAGGCCCAGTTTGCAGTCGAATACATCAGTTTGTGGGTTCCGATGAGCAGTCACGCCAGTGCTGGACCGTGCGTCCGCGTGCCCCTGGGATTTAGGGATCGGCGAGAACCTGTGGCCGTTCAGTCAACCCCGTACGCCACCGTCCCTCCCCCCATCGACCGAGGGAGCTGCTTGTTGGCAGCCTCAAAAATGAATGCCGTGTGATGGCAGGCTGTGTTTTTGGAGTGAGCGCTGTGCGGTTATAGGAAGGGTGATGACTGTAGCTCCTGGTGGGATCTGGACCGTTCAGTACCCTCGCTGGTTTACAGGGACGGGCGACGGGATTTTGTAGTGCGTGTGTGGGCATTTGTTCCATTTGATCCAACTTTACCGATCAAACAGCAGTGTCAGAATAGTAGAGAAACAGAACACGACCATTATCGTGTGAGTCACATACTCTCGAAAATAGGACTGGATTACACAGAGATTGTAGGACTGGATTACACAGAGATTGTAGGACTGGATTACACAGAGATTGTAGGACTGGATTACACAGAGATTGTAGGACTGGATTACACAGAGATTGTAGGACTGGATTACACAGAGATTGTAGGACTCGATTACACAGAGATTGTAGGACTGGATTACACAGAGATTGTAGGACTCGATTACACAGAGATTGTAGGACTCGATTACACAGAGATTGTAGGACTCGATTACACAGAGATTGTAGGACTCGATTACACAGAGATTGTAGGACTCGATTACACAGAGATTGTAGGACTCGATTACACAGAGATTGTAGGACTGGATTACACAGAGATTGTAGGACTGGATTACACAGAGATTGTAGGACTGGATTACACAGAGATTGTAGGACTGGATTACACAGAGATTGTAGGACTGGTTTACACAGAGATTGTAGGACTGGTTTACACAGAATATAGAATTGTATTGTACCGGTAATATAGGACTGTATTATATCGAGAATATAGGACTATTATAGAGAGAATATAGGAAGGAGTGAATTATAGAGAGAATATACAAATGTGTTATAGAGAGAATATAGGACCATAGTACACGGAGAATACGGGACCGTAGCACGCAGAGAATACGGGACCGTAGCACGCAGAGAATACGGGACCGTAGCACGCAGAGAATACGGGACCGTAGCACGCAGAGAATACGGGACCGTAGCACGCAGAGAATATCGGAATGTATTCTAGGGAATAGAGGACTGTATTATACAGATATTATAGGATTGTATTAAACAGAGAATATGGGACTGAATTATACAGAGGTTACAGGAATGTATTATGGGATGAAATTACCGTAGTGCCATAGTGGGTCCCAAAGTCACAGGATGTCTGGGAACATGCTCCCGCAGGAACAGAATCTGCTCCGAAACTGCCCAATCCGGCAGCGCTACATCCCCGTCACTCACTCCAGGCGAGGGCAGTGAGGCGGTCAGTGCACCCTCTGTGACCTCAGGCCAGCAGGGACGCCCGTGATTTCCCGGTTCTTCACTCCCATGGGCCCGCTCACGCTGCGGCAAAGTGCCGCAGTGAAGTGTCTCTTCCCCACTCCCCCCGCCCCCCCCCCCAAACCCAACCCAGGGAAGGTCATTGAAGTGCTCTGTGCAAATGAGTTTGAGAGGCACTTGGATGTGTTTCAGGGAAAGAAGGATTGATGCATTTGGTGAGAAATTGGGTTTAAACTCTGAAAAGGCGGAGGGCCTGTGGGCCCCCGTTGCCTTATACTGTTCCTAAAATTCAAAGGTTCGTACCGATGTCCGGCTGCAGGTGATTGTTTAGTGGGATTGGAGAGATGCCGACAGCACGGCTCCCGATGAATTGAGCTGGCTTGTGTGAAGCACTGAGTTGTTCCGAGAGCTGCGGGGATCGGGAGCGCCGGGTCCATGTGGAGCAGCAAGGCTGCTTACGGTCTGCACTCTTAGATCGGAACTCATTAGCTGAGAGGTTTTCTTGGTGCGTCAACTGAAGACTGCACTTCAGTGCTGTCCATTGAAAGAATGATTTGCATTTATATAGCGCCTTTCACGACCTCGGGACGTCCCAAAGTGCTTTACAGCCAATTTGTGCACAGCAAGATCCCACAAACAGCAATGTGATAAATGGCCAGATAATCTTTTTTTAGGTGATGTTGGTTGAAGGATAAATATTGTCCAGGACACACGGGAGAACTCACCTGCTCTCTTCGAATAGTGGCCGTGGGATCTATTCCGTCCACCTGAGAGGCAGACGGGACCTCGGTTTAATGTCTCATCCGAGAGATGGCACCTCCAACAGTGCAGCACTCCCTCAGTACTGCACTGGAGTGTGCAACCCAGATTTTGTGCGCTCAAGTCTCTGGAGCGGGACTTGAACACGGGGCCCCGATGCCTTCGTTCCGCTTCTCCAGTCTCCCAACGCTCTTGCTACCAGCTGGTCTGATCGCTTGGTGGTTAAGTGCGCCATCACCCTTTGGGGTGCTGAGCCACACATACTGGGAGCATCCCACGTTTGATCCTGATCTTGGCCGGGGTGTCAGTTTGGGATGTCCCTGAGTTAGGGAGCGAAAAAATCCGCCGGGTTTCCCATTCCACATCATCATCGACTGATCGCAGATGCAAAGTCCGGCATGGGGGAGGAAAGGATGTGCGAGACCCCCTGCAGTCGAATAGCCCATTAACATTCAGCGTCCAAGCTCGCGAAGACTGAGTACTTGGGAGCGATATGGGAGAGTAGCCGCCACCTGTGGAACCACATCCCAGCATAAGTTTCCATTTGGGAACAAAGCCAGAAATTTGGGGAGGTGGGAATGGGAATAGCTTTTGGTTGAATTGTAATGGAACAGATGACTGGAGACTTGTGGAGCGACACCCAGACAACAACTGACGGAAGCAACACAGTGGGAATGTCTTAGGAACATAGGAGTTTATTATTTATTAGAATGATTCCAGGGATGCAGATCTTTAGTTACGTGGATAGCCTGGAGAAGCTGGGGTTGTTCTCCTTGGAACAGAGATGGTTGGGAGGAGATTTGATAGAGGTGTTCAAAATCATGAAGGATCTAGACAGAGTAGATAGAGAGAAACAGTTCTCATTGGCAGAAGGGTCAAGAACCAGAGGACACAGATTTAAGGTGATTGGCAAAAGAACCAAAGGTGACATTGAGGAAAAACTTTTTTACACAGCGAGTGGTTAGGATCTGGAATGCACTGCCCGAGGGGGTGGTGGAGGCAGATTCAATCATGACCTTCAAAAAGGGAACTGGATAAGTACTTGAAAGGAAAAAATTTGCAGGGCTACGGGGAAAGGGCGGGGGGAGTGGGACTAGCTGGATTGCTCTTGCATAGAGCCGGCACGGACTCGATGGGCCGAATGGTACAATATAACGATAACGGAGCTGTTGACTAATCATTGCAATCAATCTCTATCACTGAGTCTACATGAGGCGAGGAAAACCCCCAGTGGTGGGGAGCTTTGGGAACCATTGGTCCAAAGTCACCTGTTCCTCCCAAACATGCTCCACTGACCACATGCCATGTCTCAAATTGCTCAGATACTGGATCCCAAAATGTTATTTCCTGAAAGAAACCAATCTCATTTGCATTTGAATAACTACTGCTTCCACCTTCTGTTCCATAGACGGACCACTCGCTCACTGAAACATTGGGGGTAATTGTAATCTAACTTGCCGGGCGGGAATCCCACGGGATCGGGAGGAACGCTGGTTTCACACCCCGATCAATTATTACTCTCCGTTGACTTCAACAGAGAGTAAATCAGGCGGGGTGTAACGGCAGTGTTGCAACCGACGGTTTCCCGACGGGCGGGTTGGGTTAAAATTGTCCCCTTTTCCCCCCCCTCCCACCTTGTTTCCGCAGATTAGTTTTCCAATTTACCCTCCTTCAAGCGCACCATGTGTGCGTCTACCACACGAATACGCTACTGTACGTAGGGATGAGTCCTGCTGAAGAGTGAGTTTGATTCCCTTCCCTCCTCCGCTTCATTGCATTCCCGAAAGCTAACCCCCATCCACGCACCAAATCCGTTCAGATTAGTTGCGCTGCCATAATACTCCATACATTGACATCTTATCCACGTTCGCTGAACATTGACCAGGTCTTCTTTGACTGGGTGAATTCAAGAGAAGTCAAGAGCTGGGCCTCTGTTGGGGAGGGGCAGGCTAGTGTGTGGACTCGCTGGGGTCCAATTACTCATCCCCTATTATGGGCCGTCGAGGACAGGGTGCTGGCCTCACCTCTGTTGGCCTGTTTTGTGTGGATGGATTTCCCTCCCTTTTATAATGTTGGGGATTGGGGGGAAGGTCATCGCATTGTGCAGACGCCCGAGTCTAATGGATCGCAGGAAAACATGGAACCCACCTGCCTGAGAATGTCTCCCTGTGGCGAGCTTTGGCAAGTTGATTCCACCAACAAATGGGGCGGTTGAAATCTGCGATCCTGACTTATCCGTTAGCAATGGCGTGGGAATGGGGCCAGGACCTACTCCGTTAATGGTAGGGCGTTGGGGAGAGTTAAAGAGATCTAGGAGTACAGGTTCATAGCTCCTTGAAAGTGGAGTCACAGGTGGATAGGGTGGTGAAGAAGGCATTCAGCATGCTTGGTTTCATTGGTCAGAACATTGAATACAGGAGTTGGGATGTCTTGTTGAAGTTGTACAAGACATTAGTAAGGCCACACTTGGAATACTGTGTACAGTTCTGGTCACCCATATTATAGAAAGGATATTATTAAACTAGAAAGAGTGCAGAAAAGATTTACTAGGATGCTACCGGGACTTGATGGTTTGACTTATAGGGAGAGGTTGGATAGACTGAGACTTTTTTCCCTGGAGAGTAGGAGGTTTAGGGGTGATCTTATAGAAGTCTATAAAATAATGAGGGGCATAGATAAGGTAGATAGTCAAAATCTTTTCCCAAAGGTAGGGGAGTCTATAACGAGGGGGCATAGATTTAAGGTGAGAGGGGAGAGATACAAAAGGGTCCAGAGGGGCAATTTTTTCACTCAAAGGGTGGTGAGTGTCTGGAACGAGCTGCCAGAGGCAGTAGTGGAGGCGGGTACAATTTTGTCTTTTAAAAAGCATTTGGACAGTTACATGGGTAAGATGGGTATGGAGGGATATGGGCCAAGTGCAGGCAATTGGGACTAGCTTAGTGGTATAAACTGGGCGACATGGACATGTTGGGCCGAAGGGCCTGTTTCCATGTTGTAAACTTCTATGATTCTAAATCCCGCAAATTAGCAATTTGGTGGATTTTTTTCTCTCTTTTCCCCCACCCCGCCCTCGGCAGTTCCACTTTATTTGCAGGGTCCCGATCTAGAAAGCCGGCTGATCTGGCCCTTCTGCAGACAAACCGCACACCCCACCCCAAACGCAGACCCAACCGATAGCAAGTTGGGGGGGGCGGTGGGGAGAGTGGGGGGGCTTGGGGCCCATCGTACACGCGAGCATGTATAGTTATACCCACGCAATCTGCAGTTCTGTGACGGACGGTACACTCGAAGGACGTGGTATCATGGCATGTGACGTTCAGGAATAGAAATTAATTTTAGGCAGTAGTGCAAAACAGGCTGAATTGCCTCTTATTTACCCTCTTATTTACCCCCTCCCCCCCCCCCAGATATTGAGGTCAATGGAACTGAGTATCAATTGGGGACCAATGCAATCGTGCCCAAGGCAGGGCCCTGCCCCTCAAGCTGTACAATTCGATTGTGCAAAGCTTCTGTACACGACGAGATTTGCCGCCGGCAAAATTAGGCAACGAGGGGGCGAAACAGGCAGTGGTTCGTTTTACACCCGCATTTCCCCCTGGGAAGTTACCCGGGGTGGAATAATCACCCGGCTTATTGGAAAATCACAGGTCCACCCCCTGCTCGACCACAATTTACTGTCTAGTGACGTTAGTGCGTTGAAAATCACGGGAGACGGGCGCTCCTGCAATAAACCTTCGGGCGTGCGTGCGCGGCGGCACGAGGCAGGGGAGGGGCGGCACGGTTAATTTTAACCTAACCCGCCCATCGGGAAACCCACAGGTGCGGAAGCTACTCTGGTTTTACACCCTTCCCCGATTTCGCTCTCGGGCGCGTAAAACGGACGTTCCGCAGGATTCCCGCCCGGCCAGTTGGGTTAAAATTGCCCTCTTCCCCCCCGCCCCACCCCCCCATTCCCCAGGTTGGTCTTAGAAAATCGCACCCCCCAGTGCCCGACTGACTCCACCCCTGTGTACGTTGTGGAGGAGCTGCGCTTCAGAGAGGTCAAAACCAGCTCAGGGCCAGTGAAGTGTTCAGACTGACCCTTCTCCTCCTACCTCGCGCCATCTTGAACCGCACTCCATCCGACGTGGAAGGCACGTGTGTGTTTGTGTGCGGGCGCGCGCGCTGCCCTGCTCCGTGTAGAACCCTCCAGAGCAGAGGTTACCAAGGGGCGCAGGAGGGTGGGGGGTGGGGCGTGGAGGACGGGCTGGCCAATAACAAGAGTCCTCCGATTCTATTTATTACTGGAAAAAAAAAGGAGGGCTCGGCAAAAGAACTAAAGGTTGTAGAACGAGCACGAGGTGCGCCTCTCGACGGCGCCGCGGAATAATCGCGTCGCCACATAACGGACGGGTGTGGGGCGGCCCGATTTTAACCTAACCCTGCAGCAGGCCGGTTTTAGGCCCGGCCTGATTTTACACTCGATTGTGGTCAGTGTCGGGGAGGGTGCGAAACCGGGAGTTCCACCCGATCCCGTGAGATTTCCGGGCCAGTCCGTTAGGTTAAAATGGACCCCTCTTCTTCCCCCCACCGCCCCCCCCCACGACCCCCCTCACCGCCTGTTGGGTCCAGCGGCCAACAGGATATCATGGCGTCCTGTATAACTGTCGTCACGGCCCCTCAGTGCGAGGGCGCAGCGGTTTTTAAGGTGTACTGTGTAAAGATTGTCGGAAACTGATTTGATGAACGACCGTTTTGGCAATAACTAAGATTGTTACTTTTAATTATAACTGTAATATATATGTGTGTGTGTGTGTGTGTTTCTGTGTGTATATTGCGTGATATAATTTTGTGACGAATGGAAAATGTGCCAGTACAAACAGTACTAATATTACAAATACATATGTAAATTTCTTTATTTCTCTTCCTTCCTTTCCTGTTTTCTCCTTTTTATTCTCCCTCCCCTCCGCCGCCTCTTCCCTCTAACTTGCCTGCCTAACACGTTTCGAACCCCATTCCCCCCCCCCAACCCCCCCTCTGGAAGTCAATGGAGCATTCCTTCAAAAAAAAGCAAAATGGCTTCCCGGCCCCGCCCGCCGCCCAGCCGCCTCGCCCTCACCGCGCCAAGGACTACGCTTCGAGCCGGATCGAGGCGAAGATCCGCGGAGACCCCCGCCTCCTGCGCCGCCAGGCCCGCCGTTTCGTGTACAGCGGGGAAGGGGGAGGGGGGCAGCAGCTGGTCTGACGTCGCGGTGCCTCGTGCTTTTCCGTTTGGCGCGGGATCGACTGAGGGCGGTGTTCTGGACCGTGACGTCCCTTCTGGTAGATAATCCGGGCGGGGAAAGAATTCTCAAATTGGGTGGGTGGGTGGGTGGGGAGATGGAAGGGGAGGACAAACAGGGTATTACGCTGATCACAATTCATTTTTTAAAAAAAAAATATATATATTTATATATAAATTAAATCCGGATCCCGCATTCAAGAGAACCCGGTAAGTGGGCCGGTAGTTTCGATTGTAGCACATTGCAAGGGAAAGAATGCTCCGTTTACATACAGAAGGGATCAGGGGAGATGGTCGGGCCATGAGGGGACTTTGTTGACTGACTTGGAGGCGACTAGAGAACCTTGGCTGGAAACGGTGACTTGCCACCGAAACCTCCTCCGACATTTGAGGGCAGCGAACCATAAGGTACGAGAAAAAGGGAGAAATCTTTTTAAGGCTGCAGTATCACTGGCTTTCAGAAGATCTGAGGGTCGTGGAGATGTGTAAAAGTTCCAACTTCCAGCGATGGCCGCCTAAGATTGGAGGTCGATGTTTTATTTTTCTCAAAGGTGCGTCAAGGAGCGCTCAATAAGAACATGAAACGAAGGCCATCGTTGTGGATGGTCCACTCTCAAATTGGCGGTGAGCGTTTGTGCGGGAGGGGCGGGCGGGGGGGGGGGGGGGGGGGGTTGTGGGGGGGGGTCGGGGTAGAAATTGGACCTGTTGCACATCTCCAGAAGGCCAGCCATTTCAGAGCTGTCAGAAATCAAATCTACACAACATCTTCATGTGTGAATGTTTTCATGGACCTCTTGCAGTTTTCTCTTCTCGCCCACCGACCCCCCCCCACCCCCACCCCCGCACCACCAAATCAAAAAATGGAGATGAATTTTTTGAAAGGAATTGTACAAGGGGCTGAAAACGTCAGGATTTGAAGGCCCTGGAGGAATGGAAGAAACCTATTTGGAGTGTCCTGTTAGAGGGGAGGGAGAGGGTGAGGAGCTGATAAGTACTGAGGTCGCCATCTTACTTGGTGCAGGCACCACTGCGAGGCGACCAGCGCCCCCCCTGGACTGAGACTCCACAGCGAGTCTTGAGCTAAGACGAGGAAGGTTTGACTGCGCCGAAGATCTTTTTTCACACGTGTCTGCAAAGTCAATGTGAGGTGGTGTGGCTTTCTGTGTGTGTCTCTGTGCGTGTGTGAGTTTTCTGTGGGTGTGTCCATTTGTCTTTTGACCAGCGTTTCCGCAGATGGCCCATCTCTGGCCACGTGCGGCTCCATCTCCGCGTAGCGCATCGGTGTCCCACGTCGTGTCGACGACAACAGGCGGACGTGGAGTCGCGTGGTGACCTCCTCCGGGTGGCCAAGATGAGGTTGACATCGCGGATTTGTTTTCTTACTTCTTTGGGTTGTTATCGCCGAGCACATTGCATCTCCCGAGTTAAGTTGGCCACTAAGCAATGTTACACACATCATCTCCTGTAGCAACAAAGGAAGTGACACTACATTAGGAAAACTAGACCGGGATTCAACACTAGAACCCCCCCAATATTCAAATCACCAAATTGGAAATTTTGGATCAAATTTTTTTTCCATTCTTCTGTTTTACAGGTTCCATTTTATATTTTGTTTTTAGAGATGAGAAAAATGGTAAAAAAACTGAATTCAAACTCTGGGTCGCCCAAACAGACGAATTCAGAAAAATTCCCCCGTTGGGCCAAATTCAGTTTGGAAATTTGCGTTTGGCATTTATCCCCAAAGGAGAGAAGAGTCCCAAAAAAGAGGCTTCGCAGTCTAGTCTGACTAAGTACATGGTGACCACCTCAGCGGCAGGTTCCATCGGCCATCGAGTGAGATCTCGGGAGATCAGTTCCTTGGGCTTCAGGCACAGGTTCGATGTTGGGGTGGGGGTGGGGGGAAGGGGAGGAGGAATGACTCTTCACCCATCTCACCTCGCAAGCAGGCACCCCCCCTACACCCCTGCCATCAGCTGATGGACTGGGGGGGTATTTCCATCCTCCTGCCCCCTGCCTTTGCTCTCAACTAACGGAGATTCCGGAGAGACAAGAGGTCTCATCGAGAATGGGGGGGGGGGGGGGTCGTGCGGGAGTGGGGGGAGCTTGCCTCACAAGAAACCGGAGTCCACGACTCACGTCAATCCAACAAAGCGTTAACTCCTTTGCCTCCTTGTTAGGTTGAAAGTTTCACAAAAAGTGTATCCAAGATGTTGTGTTGAAACTGGATTTCTGTCTGTGTTGCATGTGTGTCAGCTTTCAGTCCGTTGTCCACTGGTTGTAGCTGCCTGGCTTGATTTTTCTTTTGCCTAAAAAAAAAAGTTTCAGTGGTTTGTACTGTGCCGTGTTCTCTATGAAGTCTTACTGTATGACCTGTGACCGATTTGTCATTCTATCTTTGTTGGCGTAGCATCACCATCGGGCAACATCTAAGATGGGAGTTATGCCAGCCTGGCTTTGTATGCGTTTTATCTGTTCTCAGCCAGCCCCGTCCGTCCGTGTATTGGAGTAACTCGAGGAGATAAAGTACCCGTAACGTTACCAGAGTGTTGTCACGCTGCAGGCCCTCCCCCAAACGTCTCCCTCCTCCTCTTGAGGGATTTCTGGTTGAATTGACCGACGACACACTGGCAGCAGGTGAGAGGGACGATGTCAGGTGCGTTTGCTTCTTACGACGGAGCAAAGAGAGAGCCCCTCTCACCCCACCTGAGAAGAAAGTAACTTAGGTCCTTAATAACCCTGGCTGCTGTCACTCTCACGGCCAACACCACCCTCCCAAGATGAAAGGAGCGCCATTGGGAGAGGCTTGAGAGGATTTTGTGGCCCCAATTCCTTTCCGGTTCCGGAGCCATCGGCCAGCACTGGGGAACAGCGGACAATTCTGGTGCGGCCCAGTGCCAATCAGAATTGGCATGGGAGATGGAATTGGGGCTCCATTCACCCAATTCTCCCAGTTAAGCATCCAGCAGCAATGGCGTGGGGGACGTGCTGCCTGTTTATGGTCTCCGTCGGTCGGTTATCCGTGCTACAGCCTTATTGAACAGGTCTAGTTTGAGGGGGTAGGGTGGTCTTGGGGTGGGGGGGGCTCTACATTGTGACAGGTCAGCCTGCAACCAGCTTCAAATAGGCTAAGTGGATGGGTTAACCCTTGAACCCGGCCGTGCAACCCAAATCAGAACCATGTGCTTTGTGACTACCAGTCTGGCTGAGAACTGATGAACTCCCGCCCGGGTTAACGCGCTGACCTGCGTAAGCAAATATCGGAAAAACGATGTGTTGTTGTCTCGGTTGTGACCCTGCCCCACTTCCACTTCTGATCGTGTGTTATATGCATTTTTATTTTCATTCCATCACCACTTTTTTTTTTGCAACATCGAGGTCGTTTACCATGTCGTTACCGTGTGTGAGATGATGCGGTGCCACATCATCAGCTCAGTTTGTCCGTTCAAAAAAAAACCATCGGCATCATCCAAAGAACTGACCAATGATGGAACGTAGGTTGCTTCCGTGCCAGTTTGAAGGGGCAGCTCAGAACGGTCGATGGGCAAAGTCTGGAGCATTGAGACATATTGGCTAGACAGCAGACCCAATCCGTCAGAGCCGTTCAGTCACACTGTAAAAGGTTTCCGTTATTGCAGTTTCTGTTGGACATTTTCACCAAGTATTGTCTCCACTGTGTGGTTGAATCCATTGTAACATCCGTTACAGTCTCCTCAGCCTTCCGTTGAAAGCTAACGATAACCCTCGACCAAGGGTCCCACTTTGTTGATGTGAGGTGCAATTGAACGTATAATGTGTATCAGTGAGGGAAGTGTTATTTGGAGGAGTAGAGCTAATCAGTTGGTGGAGCTCCTCTGCCCTCATTTAGAGATGCATTTATAACTGGGCACAATATATCAAATCTATTTTTAAAGGCTGCTCTTGCTTCCATTCTCCCATCTCTGGTATTTCTGCATTGGTTTTTGGCTTGTCAGTATTTGTGAATGTAATTTGTGGCTCCCTCCCTCCAGTAAAACCCAACAAGTGCCTGTTTGGGTGGGCTGAGGTCCGCTCTGTGGTCCTGCTGCCCCCCCACAACTACCAGAGTTTCTCATCACCAGGCCCAGAGTCTGGGGAGTCTCAAAATGGTCACTGACAAGAGGTTGTGGGGCAGAGTTGGGTTGTAACTATTGGTTTTAACCCTCCTAGACGCACACACAGACACAGACGCCGATACACAGACACACATGCGCACACAGACGCACGCATACACATACGCTGATATACAGACACATACACATACACACGTACACACATATAAATTCACATACACATACTGTATACACATATATAATACACACACACACACACAGATACACACACACGCACACAGACACACACACGCACGAGTTTTATCATAGGATGTTCCTGTTATGCTCAGTCACAGTGCAGCTATCAGACAATCTCAGGAAACAAAGTCCAGCCAAAGTCCAATGATCACCAGCACAAGATCGCAAAGTAGGAGACGAAACTGCCCTATTAGCACACTTTGGCCCACCACACACACACTGCCACTTTCACATTAACAAGGGATTCTTAATGCTTAATCCTCCCAGCCCAGCCCGGCCCAGACTCTGAGGTGAAAGCAGACGATGTGAAGTGAGTTTGAACAGTTCCCCCCGGCCCGGTTCCCAGACGACGTCACGTCGCAGCGTGAAACTGGGTGTAAATTGGAAACCAGCTGCCTTAAAGTTGCTGCAGTTGCTCAGCAAGAGACAGTGAGAGCTCCCTCGATGCTCAGCACACCCCACTCCTCAGTCACGTACGTTCAAAGAGCCAAACCAATATAGAGAGACCGAGAAGGGGGGGATGCAAGGTAACGAGAGACGGAAAGCAAAAAGGGGTTTGTCATGTGTTTTTTTTTTACTTGCCCTACAACGTGCGTTGGTGTTTGCATGACTCCCATTCTGTCACAAAGTTGAAGCCTTTCATTCTCTGTGCCGTGTCTTCTCATGTGTTTGTGGTCCAAGCTATGGTGCCCTCCCTCCCTCCCTCACCCCCCCCTAGAGAGGCCAAAACCCGCTGTACCCCACTGGGGCTCCAAGGCTCTTCGGGGGTCAATTTATAACTGGCTGAGCGGCGATCCCACGGGGTTGGAAGACGCGCCAGGTTTTAGACCCCGCCCGATATCACTCTCCATCGGCTTTGATCAGGGTGGGGCGTACAAACCAGCCCGATCCCGTCAGTTCCCCGACGGGAGGGTTAGGTTAAAATTGCACCCTTTACTTTTTTTATAGGGGGAGGGGTAGGTCAGGCATTCTCTGGCCGCCATGTCTTGGGATAGATCCGGTCACGGGCAGTAGGGTACAGACGGTCAGCGAGCCGCGGCTTGGTAGAGCAAGGACGCGCCTACAAGTTCTACCCCGTGTGCTGACAGTTTCAGCCGTGCCGTCGGAGAGGGTTTTGGCGCCGGGGGGGGTGGGGGTTGAGCGTTGAGCGAAGGATGGGTAGCTGGGCACGGGGGGAGGTGCGGAGTTGTGAAAATGGGGGGGGGGGGGGCGCCTTCCCTACGGAACCAGTCTCGCCCGCGTCCTGGAGCGGCGTGGGCAGAGCAGGGGCCACAAGCTTTGCTTCGTCCTCTGACCTCTTCGTCCTGCGACCCCACCCCACCCAGCCACCCACCCTGCGCGAGAAGCAGCTCAGGATTTATTCGGCTTCCCAGGCGATGTCGGAGACCTCAAGCACGGTGAGGGCCGAGTCCCACACGCGTGGACCCATTGCTACCTCCTGTGAAATATAGCGCGGTCGCCATCCAAAAAAAGCAATAGTTTGCCGTGAAGGCAAGTAGAGGGAGGGGGGGAAACCCATTTACGGGTGACACTTTAGATCCCCCAACAACGCCCCATTGGGTTTAGCGCAGAATGGGGAATAGTTTTTTTTTTAATTTAATATTTATTTGGCAGAGGGTAGAGACGCGATCGATTTTAACCCCTTGGCTACTTTTAAAGTGTCTGCGGGCATGCCCAGTTACCTCGCAGTTGGTACAGAGGGTTTCCGCGGCCTCTTTAAAAGAGCCCGCGCTTAACGATGAGGGGGAGGGGGTTTCGCTCGCACGCTCGCTCGCACTCGCTCATTTCAAGCCGGCGCACACCCGCGTTGAGTCAGGAGGCTGGTGTGTCGTCGGCATGATACGGGGGGCGGGGCGGGTGTGTGTGAGGTAGGTGGGGGGGGTGATTTAGTGGCGAGGGAGGGAGGGAGGGTAGTGCTGGAGTTTCGAAACTACAAGCGAGGGGGAAACTAGAGGTTCGCGGAATTGGGCTGGACTCTGGAAGCCCGTGACGATTCAGGACATTAATTGCAAACAGCGGACCCGAAGCCTAGATCACCACATGGGAACACACTGCACTGGGATGTGAAAGCGGAGATGTTGCAGATCATTGGTAGATTTGATTCTGGATGCTTTGAAGTGTCCTCGTACCCTGGAATCATCCAACCACAATCCTGCGAGGGAGCAAACTTCATCCTTCTGATTGGAGACTATTAAAATCGAACGATCCAATTTATTTGAAAACACTCTCCTCCCCTTTCCTTCCCCACTTTTATATTTAAAACAAAAGGAAACACCAATTTATTTCCTCCCGATCCTTTTTTTGGTAATGAACCGTTGCCATGGCTACAGGGGCCTACTGACTCAGGCTGGCAAGGGCCCGACATGCAACAAAGGAGGTGTTTCTCCTCTCCTTTTGACATGGCTTTCTCACCACTGCTCACCCTTCTCCCGGTGCTTTCTGAGGCAGCCAGCAAGGCAGTTCAGGAGCCCTTCTTTACCCCGATTGTTCCACTTCGCTGGTTCTTGGCCCCCTCACCCCCCCCTCCCCTCCCACTGATGTACAGCCCACGGTGGGAGGACCCGAGTCCTTTGAGCGCCAACTGGAATTCCTTTAACCTGCCGTGAGACGGTAGGCGAGAAGGATCAGGATCTTGCTGGAGACGTCTCATTGCCCTTGACTTGAAGGTGCCATTTTCCCATTCTGCAAATCTGATCGGACAATTTGAAGTCTTTTTTTTTTCTCTCTTTTTGAATTAACTTTATGCGATTGGGCGGTGCACGTGACCAAATTGGAAATTGGCACTTTTAATATATATATATATATACTTTATTTTTCTTCCCAAAAGCTTTAATCCCCGCTGCCCCCGTTATAATTGCTCAATGGGCTTGCCTCTCGCATGTTGTTTGGGGGGCTGGGCTGCTCCAGGGTACAGAGTCCGCCCTCCTTGGCGACGGATGCTGTGGCTTTAACGCGGATTTCTTCCTTTATCTTTGTTTTTTTTTTATTCGTTTAGGAGAGGCAGCTCTCGACGATGGGGGCCACCAACACCCGACTGATGAGCACCCTGACTCACATGAAAGAGCGGTGCAGCACGACCCAGCTCAACGGCCTCACCTCTTCGCACTCGCCTCCGCGCCTGCAGATCACGGAGAACGGCGAATTCCGTAACGCCAGTGGCCACTGACGCGATGGGAGCGGGGGCGGGGGTGAGCCGGGGGGGGGGGAAGCAAGGGAGCGGGGCCGGGTTGCAAGACATCTTCCCCCCACCCACAACCCACCCAGCCACCAGCCCTTCCCCCCCCCCCCCTTCGCTCCGTCTCTCTCCTCTCCCTGGCCCCTCGCCCCCTGCCCCCCCCCCCCCCCCGACTCGAGCGCAGGCCTGCGGTGGGATGCAGCCGGCCGATTATAACTATTAACAATTATTTTATATCCTGTTATCATTTCATGCACGAACACTCCCGATTCCTGCGGCTGTGGATATTGCCAGAATCTTGACGCACTTAAAATGTGGTATATTTTTAATTGCACTTTTCAATTTGTGCCGTGTTTAAATGGCCTTTTGTGTGAGAAAGAAAAGGATAAAAGGAAAAGTTTGAGATATAAATATATATATATATAATATATATAAATAAATATAATGGAAAAATGTACAGTACATAAATATCTCCATATTTACGTGGAGAGTGGGTTCGACTGAAACCTTCATTTGTAAGCCTTTTAATTTCTTTCCCGTCGAACGTGTGCGTTTGGTGTATCTCGGATGGAGAACGGTGCCTGCAGATCTCGCAGTGTTGCAGTTCAGCGGGGAGGAAGTGTCTGCGGGCGGGCGGGCGTGCTGAGCACATCCCCTCGCGTCCCCGTTCCCCCCCCCCCCGCCCCGCCACCTCGAGAGCGTTTGCGTCGAGTGCCAGTCGGGCTCTTGAGGTAATCCTTCTTGTGAAACTTACGTGTATCTCGAGTATCTGCCGTAAAGGAGCGGACCAGACCTCACCTGGGGCGTTGATGGATGACCGAGCGCCTGCTTTATACTTAATCGGACAACGGTGGGGCTGAAATCGTACTGGGGGGATTCGAGTACATTGGTGCCTTTATATGGCGCCTTTCGCGACCTCAGGACGCCCAAAAAGCGTTTTGCATATTCGTGAAGTGTAATCACTGTTGTAATATGGGAAAACGGGAGGCAACGTGCGCACAGCAAGATCCCACAAATAGTCGCGGGATAACGACCAGATCATCTGTTTTAGTGATGTTGGTGGAGGGATTAATATCGGCCCAGGACACCGGGGAGAATTCCCTTGCTCTTGTTCGAATAGTGCCGTGAGAGGGCAGACGGGGCCTCATCTCATCAGAAAGACGGCACCTCCGACACTGCAGCACTCCCGCCGCACTGCACCGAAGTATCAGCTTAGATTATGCGCTCAAGTCTCTGGAGTGAGACTTGAACCCACAACCTTCTGACTCAGAGGCGAGAGTGCTCCCCACTGAGCCAAAACTGACGCCATGTTTTGAGTGAATTAACGTCTCCAGTAAAATAGTTGAGGGAGGGATTTTGGCCGAATATTTTGTGTACGTAATCTAGTGTCCAGTGAGATTCTAGCTGTTGGTCTGTTTACCTGATCAGGTTTCTACCACGCAACCAGTAAACTCACGGTTTTTCCATTTAAAGATATTCTCAAAAATAAATGCTGGAAGCCCAACTCCTGCTGGTGTCTCCAACTAGAATTACAACTCCTGCTGGTCTCCCAAACTAGAAGCCCAATTCCTGCTGGTCTCTCAAACTAGAAGCCCAATTCCTGCTGGTCTCTCAAACTAGAAGCCCAGTTCCTGGTGGTCTCTCAAACTGTAAGCCCAACTCCTGCTGGTCTCTCAAACTAGAAGCCCAATTCCTGCTGGTCTCCCAAACTGTAAGCCCAATTCCTGCTGGTCTCCCAAACTGTAAGCCCAATTCCTGCTGGTCTCCCAAACTGTAAGCCCAACTCCTGCTGGTCTCTCAAACTGGAAGCCCAATTCCTGCTGGTCTCCCAAACTGTAAGCCCAATTCCTGCTGGTCTCCCAAACTAGAAGCCCAATTCCTGCTGGTCTCCCAAACTAGAAGCCCAATTCCTGCTGGTCTCCCAAACTAGAAGCCCAATTCCTGCTGGTCTCCCAAACTAGAAGCCCAATTCCTGCTGGTCTCCCAAACTAGAAGCCCAATTCCTGCTGGTCTCCCAAACTAGAAGCCCAATTCCTGCTGATATCTCAAACTAGAAGCCTCCGCTCCTGCTGGTCTCTCAAATGAGAATTCCAACTTCATGCTGGTCTCGCAAACTAAGAGCCCAACTCCTACTGGTATCTCAAACTAGAAGCCCAGTTCCTGCTGGTGTCTGAAACTAGAAGCCCTGACTTCCGCTGGTCTCTCAAACTAGAAGCCTCAACTCCTGCTGGTCTATCAAACTAGCAGCCCAACTCCTGCTGGTCTCTCAAACTAGCAGCCCAACTCCTGCTGGTCTCTCAAATAAAGGCCCAGCAACTGCTGATCTCCCATGTTAGAAGCCCTAACTGCTGCTGGCCCCTCAAACTAGAAGCCCAACTCCTGCTGGCCCCTCAAACTAGAAGCCCAACTCCTGCTGGTCACTCAAACTAGAAACCCAACTCCTGCTGGTCTCTTAAACTAGATGCCTGACTTCTGGTCTCTCAAACAAGGAGCCCCAAGTCCAGCTGGTTTCTAAATCTAGAATTGCAACTCCTGCTGGTCTCTTCAATTGGAATTCCAACTCCTGCTGGTCTCTTAAACTAGAAGCCCAACTCCTGCTGGTCTCTTAAACTAGAAGCCCAACTCCTGCTGGTCTCTCAAACTAGAATTCCAACTCCTGCTGGTATCTCCAAATAGAATTCCAACTCCTGCTGGTTTCTCGGATTAGAAGGCCAACTCTTGCTCGTCTCTCCAACTAGAAGCCCCAACTCCTGCTGATCTCTCCAACTAGAAGCCCCAACTCCTGCTGGTCTTTCAATCTACAATTGCAACTCCTGCTGATCTCTTCAACTGGAATTCCACCTAATGCTTGTCTCTCAAATTAGAAGCCCCAACTCCTGCTGGTTTCTCAAACTAGAAGACCCGACTCCTGTTGGCCTCTCAAACTAGAAGCCTATTCCTGATGGTCTCAAACTGGAAGCCCTCACTCCTGCTGGTCTCTCAAACTAGAAACCCCAAGTCCTGCTGGTCTCTTGAACAAAAGCCCCAACTCCTGCTGGTCTCTCGAGCTAGAAGCCCAAACTCCTGCTGCTCTCTCAAACTAGAAGCCCGACTCCTGCTGGTCTCCTGGACCTGAAGCCCCGACTCCTGCTGGTCTCCTGGACCCGTAACCCGACTCCTGCTGGTCTCCTGGACCCGTAACCCGACTCCTGCCGGTCTCCTGGACCCGAAACCCCGACACCTGCTGGTCTCCTGGATCCGAAGCCCGACTTCTGTTGGCCTATTGGACTTGAAGCCCCAATTCCTGCTGGTCTGCTGGATTTTAGGCTAAATATCAGAGCTGGATGGATAGTAAATTCTACCAGGTACCTCCCACCCACTTAACAACTACTAAAGCTGACGGATGAGCTTTGAGAGTCTGGAAATTCAGTTAAAATTGCTGAGCTGGGCTGTACTGGGTTAATACAAAATCGCTGTACTGGGATAATACAAAATCGCTGTACTGGGTTAATGCAAAACGAAACCTCGATTTCCGCCGGTTTCCCTAATCCCAGAAAAGTTGGTGGGATGGTGCTGATAATCGAGGCCGGGGGTTGGGGGGAAGGGGACTGGATGGTGTTGATAATCGAGGTGGGGGGGATGGTATTGTTAATCGGGGGGGTGGGGGAATGGTATTGACAATCGAGGGGGGGGTGGTATTGATAATCGAGGGGGGGGATGGTATTGATAATCGAGGGAAGGGATGGTATTGATAATCGAGGGGGGGTGGTATTGATAATCGAGGCGGGGTGGTATTGATAATCGAGGGGGAGGATGGTGTTGATAATCGAGGGGGGGGATGGTATTGATAATCGAGGGGGGGTGGTATTGATAATCGAGGGGGGGTGCTTTTGATAATCGAGGGGGGGTGGTATAGATAATCGAGGGGGAGGATGGTGTTGATAATCGAGGGGGGGATGGTGTTGATAATCGAGGGGGGATGGTATTGATAATCGAGGGGGGGGATGGTATTGATAATCGAGGGGGAGGATGGTGTTGATAATCGAGGCGGGGTGGTATTGATAATCGAGGGGGAGGATGGTGTTGATAATCGAGGGGGGGGATGGTATTGATAATCGAGGGGGGGTGGTATTGATAATCGAGGGGGGGTGGTATTGATAATCGAGGGGGAGGATGGTGTTGATAATCGAGGGGGAGGATGGTGTTGATAATCGAGGCGGGGTGGTATTGATAATCGAGGGGGAGGATGGTGTTGATAATCGAGGGGGGGGATGGTATTGATAATTGAGGGGGGGATGGTGTTGATAATCGAGGGGGCGGGTGGTATTGATAATCGAGGGGGGGGGATGGTATTGATAATCGAGGGGGGGATGGTGTTGATAATCGAGGGGGGATGGTATTGATAATCGAGGGGGCGGGTGGTATTGATAATCGAGGGGGGGGTGGTATTGATAATCGATGGTGGGGGGGTGGTGTTGATAATCGAGGGGGGGGGGGTGGTGTTGATAATCGAGGGGGGGGGGTGGTGTTGATAATCCGGATTCCACTATTATTTTTCTTTAAAAAAACAATGTTTTTTATATATAGAATGTATAGCACAGAAACAGGCCATTCGGCCCAACAGGTCCATGCTGGTGCCCATGCTCCACATGAGCCTTGACCAGCAGTTCACATCAACGTTCACTGCTTTAATGATGGTGATCTAGTGAGGGGAGGAGGAGGGGTGGGGGGTTTTCATCATTAGCAGTGTTTAACTCTGGCCCCTGCATACCCACCCAACCACCCACCATACTTTTTGTTTTGAGACCTGGAATAATGTTAAAGCCAAACGGAAAACTCTTTTTCAGTTGCCAATTATATCCAATAGAGCGAGAAATTGTAGGAATTTATTAATCACAAATAAGCCAGAAACCAGCGGCCTGAGGTTGGACTCTCTGAATATTAACGCTCTCCCCCCACCCTCCCCGTTGGTATCCGTTGCAAGTTTTGTGTCTGCTTCAGGTACTCTCTCGGGTCCAAGGGGTGCTAAGTCACTCCTGTGAAGCTGTTTGAGCGTCCGTGGTTAGTGGACATGTCCAGACCGCCCAACAGGCCTAAATTCAAGGCATAAAAGTCTACTGGGGTAAAATTGGTCTTTGTGGGTGGGGGGAGTGTGGATAGCGCAGAACGGGCGATAGCAAATCGGCCGCCCGTTTTACACCCCACCTGATTTGCTCTTCACCAATGGCAGGGTGTAAAACGGGGGGCCGATTCGCCATCTCCCGATCTGCACCGCCTCCAGTTGCACGCCCGAGGTAATTGTTTTCAGTTCTCTTCTCTCCCCCCCCCCCCCCCCCCCCGCTTGTTTCTGTGTCTTGTGACGAAGAAGGAAAGGACTTGCATTTATATAGCGCCTTTCACGACCTCAGGACGTCCCAAAGCGCTTTCCAGCCAATGAAGCACATTTGAAGTGTAGTCACTGTTGTAATGTAGGAAACGCGGCAGCCAATTCGCGCACAGCAAGATCCCACAAACAGCAATGTGATAACGACCAGATCATCTGTCTTAGTAATGTTGGTTGTGGGATAAATATTAACCAGGACACCAAGGGAGAACTTCCCTGCTCCTCTTCGAATAGTGGCCGTGTGATCTTTTACATCCGTCTGTGAGAGCAGACGGGGCCTCGGTTTAACGTCTCATCCGAAAGACGGCACCTCCAACAGTGCAGCACTCCCTCGGTACTGCACCGGGAGTGTGGGCCTGGATTTTGTGCCCAAGTCCCTGGAGTGGGATTTGAACCCACGACCTTCTGACTCAGAGGCAAGAGAGAGCTACCCACTGAACATGAGGCGTTAGTTATTAATTATTTAATAAACTCTTATTGGCATCAGTGGTTTTAGACTTACTTGGCACGTGGCCTACTGAATGATGCTGCGTTCACAAATTCAGGCGTTTCTGTCTCATGGTACAAGCCAACCCCAGTCCAGGACGCTCAACGTCTGGCGTTGTCCCATTAATGGGTGACAAGATGTTTGACCCTTCTCCGCTTCACCAAATTTTTCTGGCCAGTTTGCCAGGTTGTTTTTTCCTCCTTTCCTGACGGCATTGTCTCCTTGCCATTGGGGAATGTGTTGCCTCCCACAGCTTTACCCAAGTGACCATTCCTCGTGTTCAGGCCTTTGACGGCGAGTGTCGACAGGCCGATTGACCGCAGGGAGGAGGGGGGGGCGTGAGGGCAGGGACCACAGCCGAGGCTGATCGTGACGTCACCCAGCACCCACACTTGGTGCACTTTCCAGCACGGGCGGGTAGGTGGCACTGAGTAAGGGGGCTAGCCCGTTGTTTTTGTTCCCGACCTTAAGCCTGGGGCCTGACTGCGGCCCACTGACCGCTGCCCTAACTGAACCAGTAGAGCATCCAAGCTGACTCCCCCTCTTGGACTGGATGACCGACTGCTGACTTGATAAAAGTTCCTCGGCCTCTCGAGGGAGCCTCCTCGTCTTGTTTTCACGTCCACACGTTTCATCTTGTGCCTCAACAGGAAATAAAATGGCCTCCTCCACCGAGGAGGGCTTGGCCTTTCACGGGTTAGTGCAGTGCGTTGTTGATGGCTAAGGAACGGCACAAAGCCTCGATCGCTTACAAATATCAAAGGTACCACCACAGCAAATCATTTTGATAGGGAGATGATTATAGGAACATTGGAACAGGCCATTCAGCCCCTCGAGCCTGTTCCACCATTCAATTAGATCATGGCTGATCTGTATCTTCACTCCATCTACCCGCCTTGGTTCCGTAACCCTTAATACCCTTACCTAACACAAATCTATCAATCTCAGTTCTGAAATTTTCAATTGACCCCCAGCCTCAACAGCTTTTTGGGGGAGAGAGTTCCAAATTTCTACTCCCCTTTGTGTGAAGAAATGCTTCCTGAACGGCCTAATTTGAAGGTTATGCCCCCTTGTTCTGGACTCTCCCCCCGCCAGAGGAAATAGTTTCTCTCTATCTACCCTGTCAATTCCTTTAATCATCGTAAACGCCTCAATCACATCGCCCTCTTAGCCTTCTATACTCACGGGAACACAAGCGTAGAAGCTAGTTTCAGACCCAAGAAGCTCAAACAGCACAAACCAACGAATGAGAAATATAAGAACAAATAAATCTCGAGTTGCCATGGTTTCCAGGGCTGGATTGGCAAGGCTCGGTGGGTGAGGGGGGCACAGTTTCGATGTCCCCCTGTCCTACGTCACCGCAGTTTGAACAACCAGTGGCGTGAAGATGGTTGGGTTTCATTCACAGCTTAAGTTGTAGAGTTGAACGTGAGGACCTTCTGCGGTTAACACAACGCTACAGCGTGACACCGTGCCTTTAAATGAAACTATATACGGGGCCATGTGATTTTTCATTAGCTAATTTTATCGCTAATAGACATGTTAAAATAACTTTCAGCTTCATATTTCAATACATTTTGTCTACGGACACTGGATTTATGCAGAATAACAGATGAAGAAAGAAATTGCATTTATATAAAGCCTTTCACAAACTCGGGGGGATAGGAATTTGGCCGCGTAGCGCCCTTTGTTTCGGCCCTACGTTGCTTCCCAAAATGGCGTCCGGGATGCGGGCACACGCTTCTAGCGTGACGTGCGCGGATGCCATCTTGGTAAAGGGGTTTGCGCAGGCACAGATAACGAACGCCGGCAGCTTATAAAGTAAATATGCGTTAGATCAGTGTGCAACGCAGTACTCCCTCACTACTGCACCGGGAGCGTTAGCCTGGATTACGTGCTCTGGAGTGGGGCTTGAACCCATGATCTTCTGATTCACAGGCAAGAGTTGCTACCCACTGAGCCAAGGCCGGCACCGTAAGGCAACGTCACTTTATCAGGGGTTTACTTGGTGTCGTAACCCGATGGCAGAATGGGTTGGTTCGAAGCCCAGGGTAGTAAAGAATTGAACCTGGGTGGGGGCAGATGATGGAGGGGAGGGTGCAGTGATGGCTCTGCTTGGTGGGTGTAGCGACATTGTGTGTGCATTCAAAAAGAGCGTGATTACAATGTTATTCTGTATTAATGTCCGGAACAACTCACTCACCCCCCCCGAACCCCAAAAAGGGAAGGTCGCAGGTTCAAGATCCTGGTCAACAACAACTTGCATTTATATAGCACCTTTAACATCCTTCGTGGGAGCGATTATCAGATTGAAATTGACGCAGCCAAATAAGGAGATGTTAGGACAGGCGACCTGGAGAGCCGTGACCTGCAGGGCTACGGACCAAATGCGGGAAAGTGGGATTAGGCTGGGTGGCTCGTTTCTCAGCCGGCGCGGACACGATGGGCCGAATGGCCTCCTTCTGTGGCGTAAATTTTCTCTGATTCTACGTGACCAAAAGTTTGGTCGAAGAGGTAGGTTTTAAGGAGAGTCTTAAAGCAAAGAGAGAGGTGGCGAGGCAGAGAGGTTGAGGGAGGGAATTCCAGAGCTTAGGGCCTAGGCAGCTGAAGGCACGGCCGCCAGTGGTGGGGCAATGAAAATCGGGGACGTGCAAGAGGCCAGAATTGGAGGAGCGCAGAGATCTCGGAGGGTTGTCGGGCTGGAGGAGGTCACAGAGGTAGGGAGGGGCGAGGCGATGGGGGGATTTGAACACAAGGATGAGAATTTTAAAATCGAGGCGTTCCCGGACCAGGGGCCAATGAAGGTCAGCGAGCACAGGGGGTGATGGGTGAACGGGACTTGGTGCGAGTTAGGATACGGGCAGCAGAGTTTTGGATGAGCTCAAGTTTACACCTGCTGTAACCACAGTGAGAGTTTAATCTGAAATGGGTTACTGGGAAATAACACTCTGGTAGGTGTTACCTAGAAAGAAGGGATCATCAGAACGCTCGTGGCAATTGTCGTTCTTGTCCCATTCCCCACCTCACCTCCCCCAGCGACTCTGTAATGGAATGTCAAAGAAAGGAAGGAAGGAAGAAAGATTTGCATTTAGATAGCACCTTTCACAACCTCAGGGTGTCCCAAAGCGCTTTACAGCCAATGAAGTACTTTTGACGTGTAGTCATTGTTGTAACGTAGGAATCGCGGGGCAGCCAATTTGCGCACAGCAAGATCCCACAAACAGCACTGACCTGCCGGCCGAACTATCAGAACCTTAGGTCCATCCAGTAAAATACTGGCAGGAGGGTCGGTAACCAGAGGACACAGATTGAAGATAATTGGCAACAGAACCAGGGGGGAGAGGAGGAGAATTTTTTTTTACGCAGCGAGTTGTAATGATCTGAAATGCGCTGCCTGAAAGGGCGGTGGAAGCAGATTCAATAATAACTTTCAAAAGGGAAATTAGATAAATACTTGAAAAGGGAAAATTTGTAGGGCTACGGGGAAAGAGCAAGGGGAGTGGGACTAATTGGACAGCTCTTTCAAGGAGCCAGCACAAGCACGATGGGCCGAATGGCCTCCTGTGCTGTATGATTCTAAACCATTCTTCCTTCTCTCAGGCAGACTATCGTGCGGTAGGATAATTTTGCTGGGGATGATAGCGCACATGACACGTTCCTATATCTTAATGCAGGCGGCACCCAACGGCGTAAAATTTGGCTTTATTTTGCCGGACCATGGAATGCGATCCCTCAATCACCCGGCATGGTACAATCCCAGAATCGGAATATGACTCAGTGTAAGCCGCCAGTCCTAGCGATAACCTCATTAAAGATAAGTGAAGTTAATTCAGGAGAGTAAGCATAAGCTCGTTAGAAGTTCGGGCGCTAATATCACAGCAGAATTTCCTGGTTACAATATAGAAGGAAGCACCTTTCATGACCTCAGGACGTCCCAAAGCACTTTACAGCCAATGAAGTACTTTTGAAGTGTCCAGCTGGTGCGTGCAAGTGGCGATTTGGTGGGGGGGGGGGGTGTTGGAGGGACAGAGCCGGGGACTTGAAAGGATTTCCCTCCCATCCGCCCGACTTACTGCCCGCCTCCCAGGGCAACGAGAATCCCACTGGGATCCCACCGCACGTGTTCGATGAGTTCCGACCAGGGAGATGGGGGTCAGGTTGTGGTATTATAGGATATTGTCATATGTCCTTGACCTCTAATGCAAGTTCAAGGACTAGGAAACACTGAAAGAGCTGGGTAGTATTCTCCATTAAAACAAATCACTGAGATAATTAAACACACACCCTTACATGCAGTGTATATGAGATACCATCCACAGGATACACTGCAGCAACTCGCCAAGGCTTCTTCGACAGCACCTCGCAAACCCGCGACCTCTATCACCGAGAAGGACAAAGACAGCAGGTACATGGGAACAACACCACCTGCATGTTCCCCTCCAAGTCACACACCATCCGGACTTGGAAATATATCGCCATTCCTTCATCGTCGCTGGGTCAAAATCCTGGAACTCCCTTCCTAACAGCACTGTGGGAGAACCTTCACCACACGGACTGCAGCGGTTCAAGAAGACGGCTCACCACCACCTTCTCAAGGGCAATTAGGGATAGGCAATAAATTCTGGTCTTGCCAGCGACGCCCACATCCCATGAACGATTAATAAAAAAAAATACAGGTACCAAGATTTGCACACCTTCAATTCTCAGCCCAATATTTATCTTTCGACCAACATCAGATTATCTGGTCGTTATCACATTGCTGTTTGTGGGATCTTGCTGTGCACAAAATGGCTGCCGCGTTTCCCGCATTACAACAGTGATTACACTTCAAAAAGTACTTCATTGGCTGTGATGTGCTTTGGGACGTTCTGAGGTCATGAAAGGCGCTATATAAATGTAAGTCTTTTTATTTTCTTTCTACTCCTCATACAGCATCAATGTGTCACTGGGGCTAAAAACAAAAGATTGTTTCTGCGAGAGACAATCTTGTACTTTTCCAATCCTTTATCACATCTCGGTCTTTCACACACAACGAATCACTTTGAAGTTCAGTGATTTTGTTATGTAGTTCGAAGCGGCAGCCATTTTGCCCACAGCCAGCTAACGAGATGAAGGAGTGGTTAATGCCTTGTTGGTGGTGTCGGCTGAGGGAGCAATATTGGCCTGGACACCAGGAGAACTCCCCGCTCTTCTTCAAATGGTGCCGCGGATAAGAACATAAGAAATGGGAGCAGGAGTAGGCCGTGCGGCCCCTCGAGCCTGCTCCGCCATTCAGTAAGATCATGGATGATCTTCTATCCCAACTCAACTTTCCCGCCCGATCCCCATGGCCCAAGCTGGTGGACGGACGGGCTCAGTTTAACATCTCATCCGAAAGGTTTTTTTTTCACTCTTTAGGGTACCAGAGATAAGACTCAACCAAGGCTGAAATAATTTTCCAATTAAGACACAACAGTTTTACGGATAAAGATGCTTACGATCTTATCTGGGAGTACAACTCAGACACAAGGTTGATCAATCCTCCTTCTGGGAGAGTGAGAGGTTAATTCTTCTTCGACATCTTGTTTGAACTGCTGCTTTTCCTGTCTCTCAGAAACAGTTCTGGCTTCCATATTACAAAAAGGATATAGAGGCACTGAAGATCTCAATAGAGGCCTTTAAAATTATGAAGGGGTTCGATAGGGTAAACGTAGAGATGATGGGCGCTAAATTGGGCCGTGTAGCGCCCGTTTTTTGGCGCTACACGGCCTCTCCGACATGCAAGATGGCGTCTTAGCTGTGCACGCACGTTTCCAGTGTGACGTGCGCCGGACGCCATCTTGATATGAGAGTTAGCGCAGACGCAAATACCAATCACTGGATGCATGTAAAGTAGGGAGAAAATGCATGTAATCAGCGTGCAACGCTGATTTAAAGTGAGACACCATTTTGGACCTTAACGCTCAACTCAATGCACAGTCTTAACCCCGACCATCTGAACGTTTCTTACAGTGCCTGAAAGACCCCCCACCAGCACTATTTAAAAGGGCCATGCAGGTGTTGCAGGTTAGTTGTTGGATTATTGCTTCTGGCTGCTGGTGGAGTAAGAAGTGTCTTTCGAAACTCCCTATTCTTACTGAGAGTTCCTAGATTACATTTGAGAGTTGTTTGGTAGGTGCTGCCTTACAGTTCGGAAAGTTATAACCACGGTTGAACAAGATTCCTGGCAACCATGGGTGGTCTGCTAGGGCTCCCGCTGGGCATTGAGCATAACTGGGAGAATGCAGAGAGGCCACACGCCTAGCAGGTCAAGCTGCAAGGAGAGGGAGGATGAGGAGGTGCAGGGCACTGAGCAGGAGGCCCTATCCAACAAGGGCTTTCTGGGACCAATTCTCTTACGTCAACATGACCGAGGAGGATTGCATCCGACGCCTGAGGTTCACCAAGGAAGCCGTGACCGAGATCTGTCAACTGGTGCGGCCACAGCTACAGCCTCAGAGCGGGGTGAGGACAGCATTGCCTGCGGCTGTGAAGGCCAACGTGGCGCTGAATTTCTACGGCTCAGGACCATTTCAGGCCTCTGCTGGCGATGTGTGCAACGTCTCGCAGTATGCAGTGCACTGCTGCATAAGGGAGGTCACAGACGCACTGTACGAGATGAGGAACAGGTTCATCACCTTCCCTCTTGACAGAGACAATCAGAACGAGCGAGCACGGGGGTTCGTCCGCATTGCTGGTTTCCCCATGGTGCAGGGTGCCATTGACTGCACACACATTGCCCCGCGTGTCCCTCATATCAACTCAGCCATCTTCATCAACCGAAAGGGCTTCCACTCCCTCAATGTGCAGCTGGTGTGCGACCACATGCATCGAATCATGGAGGTCGATGCCCGCTATCCTGGGAGCAGTCACGATGCCTTCGTCATGTGGCAGTCCAACGTGCCAGCTATCTTTCACCTGACTTGGCAAGTCAAAGGCTGGCTACTGGGTGACAAGGCCTATCCCCTCACGCTGTGGCTCATGACTCCCGTCAGGAACCCACGCACAGGTGCACAGCAGGCCTATAATGAGAGCCATGCTCCCATACGCAACATCGTGGAGCACACCACAGGCCTCCTCAAACAACGATTCCGCTGCCTGGACCGCTCTGGAGGATCCCTGCAGGACTCCCCTGAGCGGGTGGGCAGATTCGTGGTGGTCTGCTGCATGCTGCACAACCTCGACATCATGAGGGATCAGACTTTGCCACCAATGATCAGAGAAGACCCTGAGCCAGTGGTGGAGGAGGAGGAGGAGGAAGAGGCTGAGTAGGAGGAGGGAGAGGAGCCGGAAGAGGAAGTGTTGGAAGACACAAGGGTGCAACAGGAACCACATGTCTTGTCTGCAAGGGCTCTGTGTGCTCGCCTGATCCGTGCCCGCGATCAATAATGTCAACTATATCCCCCAACTCACCAACAGTCCTACACTCCCCACCTTTCCGATCCCACAAGACAATCAAATCATCCTCCATCTGATCACACATTGGTTTCCCCCTCAGCTCATTGCACAAATAAAAACCACCACCAAATGCAAATTCAAAGTCACATTTATCAATGAATAAATGAAATTATGCAAACAGAACAGAACTATTCACCCTTGTGCATTCCCTTAGTTGTTGCTCGTGTGCCTTTACCTATCCTAGTGCTGTTACGAGGTGCTTCCCCGGTGGCTGGAGCAGTTCTGGTGGGAGCCTTCAATGGAGGAGCGTGCAGATGGCCTTGGAGGACGACCTCGAGTAGCTCTGGGCCGGAAGGCCCGGCTTCAGACTGCACCATCCCCACATGGGCTGCAGCAGTCTGGCCTGGCTGGCAACGACAGGGGCACTGGCGGAGTGGCAGGGGTGGGAGCAGGAATGCTGTTGTCCTGAGAGAGGACAGCAGGTCCGACTGCCATGGCGCCACTGCCACTCTCCCGAGGCGGCGCCTCAGCAATCCTGGTGATCAGCTGGAGAACAGATTGCTGGAGTGCTGTGACGCCCTGGAAACCCCGTTCAACAGTGGTCCTCAGAGCCACGATAGCAACAGCCTGAGCTTCCAAGGCAGCAGTTAGACCTTTGATGGCTGATGTTAGTGCTGCAATGGAAGCTGTGACATTGGTCATCAGACGCTGCACCATCGTGGGTTCCACAGGTGTGCTGATGGAGGTGACCACCTGTTCCATGTTGGAAAGGATGAGCTCCAAGCTCTGCGCAAAGCCCTGTGCCAAGTTGGAGCTGGACTCCTCCATGCCCCTTCTCATTGTGCGCAGGCTTTCTGGCAGGCTTTCCAGTGCCCCATGTAGTGGTGTACGCCCATCAGCCGTCTTCTGTAACCTGGCCCATCAAAGTCCTCATCTGACTCCACTGCAGCAGAACCAGTGAGTGACCTCACCCTCTGGCGAGCTGGCACCTGTGGTATCCGTTCCCCCCCGCCCCGGCTCCTGCACACTTGTGCTCGGTCTCTCACCATGTGCAGATCCCTCCTCTAACCAAGACAGCATCTACAGCACGTGAGTCAGCAAAGATTACGGGAGGAGGGAGATGTCGGAAAGGAGAAGGAGCATTAGATATGCAGAGACCCCCTTCATCGGGACCTCCCGCTTGGCATGTTGTCACGGCTGCAGAGACGGCCCGCCCAATGATCCGAAGCCCTGTTTCCTCTGCGGGGGGGCGGTGAGGACGTGTAAGCATCCCAGTCCACCCTCAGGTCTCTCCTGCTGCCGGCTGTTGTGCGCCCCTTCTGCAAGACAGAGGACAGTGTGTCAGTGAGTGTCCTGCAAGGTGTGTGGGTGATGTGCCTGGCGTGGTCAAAAAGCTGCCAGTTTGTGTGACCTGTGAGTGGTGGTTGTGTGGCCTGCAAGTGTGGTACTATGTGCGGGTGAGATGCAGCAAGCCAAGTGCAGCATTGCGTATGGATGGGCAGTGTTTGTCGGTGGGTGGGTGACGGGGAGTGTGATGCGTGGAGCAGTGGTGCAGTCGGTTGGATGTGCCACTTGACACTTGCATTCACTCACCTTGACCACTCGTGTCAAATCGTTGAACTTCTTTTGGCACTGCACCCACGTGTGTGGTGCAATACTCCTGGTGTTCACTTCCTGTGCCACAGCCTGTCAGTGCCGCGGTCTGGAGGGTCTTCTGCCGCCCTGCGGGTGCATGTTCGTCCTCCTTTCATCCACCCTTTCCACCAGGGCCTCCAGTGCATCATCCGAGAAGTGTGGAGCCCTCTCGCACGCCGGTCCTGCTATCCTCACGGCCATCCTAGTGAACTGTGTACCTGCCATTTGAAATGTGCAAGGTGCAGGCTGCTGATGACGTGCGCTGTGCACGCCCCATTTCTGACTTCCTCATTCTCCGTGCAGCCTCTCAGCAGCGCGGATAGCGCTGGCTGCTCGGAGATATCACGGTAAGTAGCAGGCAGCACGAAGTTCACGTGCTGTCTGCGTAGGGACCATCGGGCGCGGGGTACTAGCGCATCGAGCTACCCCCGCCCGAAAACGGCCCTTATCCAATTTTTTTTCCCCCGATGTTTCCACTTGTGGGAGAATCCAAAACTAGGTGGTCATAAATATAAGATAGTCATTAATAAATCCAATAGGAAATTGTGGAGAAATTTCTTTACCCAGAGAGTGGTTAGAACGCGGAACTTGCTACCACAAGGAGTGGTTGAAGCAAATAACGTGGATGCATTTAAGGGGAAGCTAGATAAACACATGGGGGAGAAAGGATTAGAATGTCATGCTGATAGGGTGAGATGAAAAGGGGTGGGAGGAGGCTCGTGTGGAGCATAAACACCAGCAAAGACCAGTTGGGCCGAATGGCCTGTTTCTGTGCTGTACATTCTCTGTGATTCTATGTAAATCACTATAAGATGGTTGACTTTATACCCTTTTGCTTCTGGCAGAATAGCTCGCTGGTGTTTTCCTCTCTCTTCTCACGGTCTGAGAAGGGAGCTGTCCTGGTTACGGTTTGCTTATCTCTCCCGCCCTCCGAAAGTACAGCCAATTTGGAACACTGTCCTGACCTTGTAAGACCTCAGACACGTTGATGGGGGGGGTCATTTTAACCTGACTTGCCGGGCGGGAATCCCATGGGATCGGGTGGAACGTCAGTTTTACACCCCGTCCGATATTACTCTCCACTGTCTTCAATGAAGAGGAAAATCAGGCATTGTGTAAAACCAGCATTGCCCCCCCCCCGATCCCCCCGGATCCTGACTGGCGGGTTCGGTTCAAATTGACCCCGTACTTTTAACCAAACATCATGGACAGTAAGCAAAAACCATCTGATTTTAGCCAAGTTGAACTAAATTCTGCCTAAGTCCACTCCTTTCTCCATCTCATGGGTCCCAGGCGAGCATCGCCTTAACAGTCCCCACTCCATAAGCCTGACTTAGCCTTGGTTAAGAGCAGGAGCTGAAAAAGTCCATATCCAGGGTTTCAAGTCATCCTTAGTCTAGACCGGATAATGACAACAGGGTTTCCTTCCTTAAAGGACATTAGTGAACCAGCTCGGTTTTTAACTTTTAACTTTCCTCTGCAACGTACGGACTTTTAAAACCTCACGCTGGGCGATAGAATCATAGAAGTTTACAACATGGAAACAGGCCCAACATGCCCATGTCGCCCAGTTTATACCAGATACTTAAACAGTATTTCCTGATTCATCTTGTCCTGCAATATGGTTCTTGGCCTTTCACCCATTTCATGTCAGTTATATCAAAACACAGACTGGTGTGTGCTGCAAACCAGTACTCTGTTCCTCTTAATTCAAAGTTGCTTAATGCAGATTACCTGATAATTCAATTTTTTTGAGCACTAAATTCGCACCTTGCTATGTTATTTATGTTTCTTAATGCAAATTAATGGATAATTCCATTTTCTTATTGCAGAAATAGACTCCTAATTCATCAAAGGGTTGCATTGAGATCTTGTACTTGAGAACAAAGCTCGAGTAGTGTTGTCCGAGCAAAGAACTATGCCACATTCGAGAATATAGGAACAGGAGGAGGCCCTTCAGCCCTTCGAGCCTGTTCCGCCTTTCAATTAGATCATGGCTGATCGGCGACTCAACTCGATTTACCCGCCTTTGCTCCATATCCCTTGATATCCTAACCTCACAAAAATCAATCAATCACAGCCATGAAAATTTCAGCAGCCTCAGCCATATGGGGGAGAAAGTTTCTCATTACAGCCCGTGTTGTTTGTCCAATGTATATTGGTAGCTTTTGGAGATTTTTTTTGTTTGCCGTTGCCTTGTCATGGGCTCTCCTGTGACAGATGGTGTGATCTGAACTGAATTCTCAGTACCATGTCACCATGATATCAGGCTTTACTTCACTGTATTACAGGGACTTCACTGTGTATTACACCCATCAGAGGGGATTAACGGAGCCTGTGTAGATTGTACATTAATGAATAACAGAACCTGAGTACATTGAACGGACCGATGGACAATGTGTATCTCATGATTTAAGTAAGCCCTGTATATATTATAATGAATAACAGACCCTGTATATATCATAATGAATAGCAGACCCTGTATATATCATGATGAATAGCATACCCTCTATATATCATAATGAATAGCAGACCCTGTATATATCATAATGAATAGCAGACCCTATATAGATCATAATGCATAGCAGACCCTATATATATCATAATGAGTAACAGACCCTGTATATATCATAATGAATAGCAGACCCTGTATATATCATAATGAATAACAGACCCTGTATATATCATAATGAATAACAGACCCTGTATATATCATAATGAATAACAGACCCTGTATATATCATAATGAATAACAGACCCTGTATATATCATAATGAATAACAGACCCTGTATATATCATAATGAATAACAGACCCTGTATATATCATAATGAATAACAGACCCTGTATATATCATAATGAATAGCAGACCCTGTATATATCATAATGAATAGCAGACCCTTTGTATATCATAATGAATAGAAGACCCTGTGTATATTTTAATGAATTGCAGATCATGTGTATATGAAAATGAATAACAGATGTTTCATATATATATAATTAATAACAGGTCCTGTTTATAGTATAGTAAATATCAGACCCTGTTTATATCACAGGGAATAACAATGCCTGTATATGTAATGGTAAAGAGCAGGCCCCGTTATATTACACGGAATCACAGTCTTTGCCTATCCTATAGAGGTTAGCAGAGTCTATGTATTAGAGGGAATAGCATGCCCTGTATATATTACAGGGAATATCATGCCCTTTATATACTATAGGGAATAACATGCCCTGTATATATTACAGGGAATATCATGCCCTTTATATACTATAGGGAATAACATGCCCTGTATATATTACAGGGAATATCATGCCCTTTATATACTATAGGGAATAACATGGCCTTTATATCTTATGGGGAATAACATGGCCTGTATATGTTATAGGGAATAACATGCCATGTATATATTATAGGGAATAATATGCCATGTACATATTATAGGGAATAACATGGCCTGTATATATTATAGGGAATGACATGGTCTGTATATATTATAGGGAGTAACATGCCATGTATATATTAAAGGGAATAACATGCCATGTATATATTATAGGGAATAATATGCCATGTACATATTAAAGGGAATAACGTGGCCTGTATATATTATAGGGAGTAACATGGCCTGTATATATTATAGGGAATAATATGCCATGTACATATTAAAGGGAATAACGTGGCCTGTATATATTATAGGGAGTAACATGGCCTGTATATATTAAAGGGAATAACGTGGCCTGTATATATTATAGGGAGTAACGTGGCCTGTATATATTATAGGGAATAATATGCCATGTATATATTATAGGGAATAACATGGTCTGTATATATTATAGGGAATAACATGGTCTGTATATATTATAGGGAGTAACATGCCATGTATATATTGTAGGGAATAATATGCCATGTATATATTATAGGAATAACATGGCCTGTATATATTATAGGGAATAACATGGTCTATATTTATTATAGGGAATAACATGGTCTGTATATACTATAGGGAGTAACATGCCATGTATATATTATAGGGAATAACATGGCCTGTATATATTATAGGGAGTAACATGCCATGTATATATTATAGCGAATAACATGGCCTGTATATATTATAGCGAATAACATGGCCTGTATATATGCTATGGAATAACATAGCCTGTGTATATTATAGGGAATAACATGCCCTGTATATATAATAGGGAATATCAGACCCTGCATACGTTACAGGGAATATCAGACACTAAATATATTATAGGGAATATCAGACCCTATATATATTATCAAAAATATCAGACCTTGTATATATTTTAGGGAATAGCAGACCCTGTATATATTTTAGGGAATAGCAGACCCTGTATATATTTTAGGGAATATCAGATCCTGTGTATATTATAGGGAATATCAGACCCTGTATACAATATAGGGAATATCAGACCCTGTATATATTAGGGAATATCAGACCCTGTATACAATATAGGGAATATCAGACCCTGTATATATTAGGGAATATCAGACCCTGTATACAATATAGGGAATATCAGACCCTGTATATTATAGTGAATATTAGACTCTGTATAAATTTTTTTTATTCATTCATGGGATGTGGGCGTCGCTGGCAAGACCAGCATTTATTGCCCATCCCTAATTGCCCTTGAGAAGGTGGTGGTGAGCCGCCTACTTTAACCGCTGCAGTCCGTGTGGTGAAGGTTCTCCCACAGCGCTGTTAGGAAGGGAGTTCCAGGATTTTGACTCAGCGACGATGAAGGAACGGCGATATATTTCCAAGCCGGGATGGTGTGTGACTTGGAGGGAAACGTGCAGGTGGTGTTGTTCCCATGTACCTGCTGCCCTTGTCCTTTTAGGTGGTAGAGGGCGTGGATTTGGGAGGTGCTGTCGAAGAAGCCTTGGCGAGTTGCTGTAGTGCATCCTGTGGATGGTACACACTGCAGCCACTGTGCGCCAGTGGTGAAGGGAGTGAATGTTTAGGGTGGTGGATGGGGTGCCAATTAAGCGGACTGCTTTGTCCTGGATGGTGTCGAGCTTCTTGAGTGTTGTTGGAGCTGCACTCATCCAGGCAAGTGGAGAGTATTCCATCACACTCCTGACTTGCGCCTTGTAGATGGTGAAAAGGCTTTGGGGAGTCAGGAGGTGAGTCACTCGGCACAGAATACCCAGCCTCTGACCTGCTTTTATAGCCACAGTATTTATGTGGCTGGTCCACTTAAGTTTCTGGTCAATGGTGACCCCCAGGATGTTGATGGTGGAGGATTTGGTGATGGTAATGCTGTTGAATGTCAAGGGGAGGTGGTTAGATTCTCTCTTGTTGGAGATGGTCATTGCCTGGCACTTGTCTGGCGCGAATGTTACTTGCCACTTATCAGCCCAAGCCTGGATGTTGTCCAGGTCTTGTTGCATGCGGGCATGGACTGCTTCATTATCTGAGGGGTTGCGAATGAAACTGAACACTGTGCAATCATCAGCGAACATCCCCATTTCTGACCTTATGATGGAGGGAAGGTCATTGATGAAGCAGCTGAAGTCAGTTGGGTCTAGAACACTGCCCCGAGAAACTCCTGCAGCAATGTCCTGGGGCTGAGATGATTGGCCTCCAACAACCACTACCATCTTCCTTTGTGCTAGGTATGACTCCAGCCACTGGAGAGTTTTCCCCCTGATTCCCATTGACTTCAATTTTACTGGGGCTCCTTGGTGCCACACTCGGTCAAATGCTGCCTTGATATCAAGGGCATTCACTCTCACCTCACCTCTGGTGTTCAGCTCTTTTGTCCATGTTTGGACCAAGGCTGTAATGAGGTCTGGAGCCGAGTGGTCCTGGCGGAACCCAAACTGAGCATCAGTGAGCAGGTTATTGGTGAGTAAGTGCCACTTGATAACACTGTCGACGACACCTTCCATCACTTTGCTGATGATTGAGAGTAGACTGATGGGGCGGTAATTGGCCGGATTGGATTTGTCCTGCTTTTTGTGGACAGGACATACCTGGGCAATTTTTCACATTGTCGGGTAGATGCCAGTGTTGTAGCTGTACTGGAACAGCTTGGCTAGAGGCGCGGCTAGTTCTAGAGCACAAGTCTTCAGCACTACAGCTGGAATACATAGAATTATATATATATGTATATGTGGAGTATTAGACTCTATGTATTATGGAGAACAGTAGACTCTGTGCATTATAGGGAATATCAGACCCTGTATATAATACAGGTAATATCAGCCCCTTTATATATTATAGGGAATATGAAACCCTCTGTACTATAGGGAATATCAGAACCTGTAAAAGATAGTGAATAGCAAACCTGTATATATGATGAGAAATATCAGACCCTGTATATTATAGGGAATAGCGGACCCTGTATCGATTATGGGGAATATCAGACCCTGTATATATGATGAGGAATAACAGATTCTGTATATATTACAGGAAATATTAGACACTGTATATGTTATGGGGAATACATATGATAAGAAATATCAGACCCTGTACATATTATAGGGATTAACAGATCCTCTACATATTATAGAGAGTAATGGACCCTGTATATAGTATAGGGAATATTAGGCCCTAGATATATTGTAGGAAAACCAGACACTGTATATATATGATCAATATCAGATCCTGTAAATCATAGGCAATACCATATCCTGTATATATTATGGAGAATAGCAGACCCTGTATATATTACAGGAAATATGAATAGGGAATAGGAAGTCCTAAGGTTATTATAGAGAATAGCAGGCAGTGTATATCTTACAAGAATATTAGATACCATATATATTATAGGGAATTGTAGTTCCTGTATATATTATGGGAAATGTCAGTCCCTGTATATTATAAGGAATAGCAGATCTGGATATATGATGAAGAATAACAGATACTGTGTATATTACAAAAATATTAGCCACCATATATGTTATAGGGAATATCTAGAGGAGGAATATAGACCCTGTACATTATAGGGACTAGCAGACCCTGTATATATGATGAAGAATAACAGACCCTGTATATATTATAGGAAATATTAGACACTGTATGTGTTATGGGGAATATATATGATGAGGAATATCAGATCCTATATATTATGGGGAATAGCAGAGCTGTAGATACAATGACAAATATCAGACCTTGTATATATTATAGGGACTATCAGCCCCTGTATATATGATATGGCATAGCAGACCCTGTATATTATAGGGAATTGCAGATAGTGTATATATTACATGAAATATTAGACACTGTACATTTCATAGGGAATATTAGATCCTGAATATCCTATAGGCAATAGCAGCCCATGTTTTTTTATTATAGGGAATAGCAGGCATTATATAAATTATAGGGAGTATCAGACCCTGTGCATATTGTAGGGAGTATCAGACCCTGTGCATATTATAGGGAGTATCAGACCCTGTGCATATTGTAGGGAGTATCAGACCCTGTGCATATTGTAGGGAGTATCAGACCCTGTACATATAATAAGGATTAACAGATCCTCGACATATTACAGGGAATAATGGACCCTGTATATATTATAGGAAAAACCAGACACTATATATATATATATGATGATTAATATCAGACCCTGTAAATCATGGGCAATACCATATCCTGTATATATTATGGAGAATAGCAGTCCCTGTATATATTACAGGAAATATGAATATGAAACAGGAAGCCTTATGATTCTTATAGGGAATAGCAGACAGTGTATATCTTACAAGAATATTAGATACCATATATATTATAGGGAATTGTAGTTCCTGTATATACGATGGGAAATGTCAGTCCCTGTATATTATAAGGAATAGCAGACCTGGATATATGATGCAGAATAACAGATACTGTGTATATTACAAAAATATTAGACACCAAATATGTTATAGGGAATATATATGAGGAGGAATATAGGGACTAGCAGACCCTGTATATAACATGGGGAATATCAGACCCTGTATATATGATGAGAAATAACAGAAACTATATATAGTACAAGAAATATTATATACCATATATGTCATAGGGAACATATATGTTGAATATCCGATCCTGTACATTATAGGGAATAGCAGACCCTGTACGTATTATGGGGAATGGCAGACCCTGTATATATTATGCGGAATATCAGACCCTGTATATGTTATGGGGACTATCAGATCCAGTATATATTATAATGAATGACAGACCCTGTATATATTAGAGGTAATATCAGACCCTATATATATTATAGGAAATAACAGTCCCTGTATATATTATAGGGAGTAGCAGACCTTATATATATTTTAGAGAATAGCAGACACTGTAGTTATTGTAGGGAATAGCAGATGCTGAATATTATAGGGACTATCAGACATTGTATATATTACAAGAATATTAGATGGTATATTTTACAGGGAATTGTAGATCCTGTATATATGAAGGGGAATGTCAGTCACTTTATTATTGTAGGGTATAGCAGACGTGTATATATGATGAGAAATATCAGACCCTGTATATATTATAGGGAATATCAGATCTTTTACATATTATAGGGAAAGTAAATCCTGTTTATTATACGCAAGACCATATCCTGTATATTATCCTGTATATCCTGAATAGCACACCATGGATATATGATGGAGAATATTGGACCCTCTATTATAGGGAATATCAGACCCTGTATATATTATGGAGAATACCAGACCCTTTATGCTGTATATTACAGGAAATATGAATAGGGAATGGCAAGCCTATCTATAACATAGGGAATATCAGATACTGTATCTACTATAGGGAATAACAAGCCCTGTGTATATTATAGGGAAGAGCTGACAGTGTATATATTACAAGAATATTCAAGTCCTACTCCAGAGACTTCAGCACATAATCCAGGCTGACACTCCTGTGCAGTACTGAGGGAGTGCTGCGCTGTCAGAGGTGCCGTCTTTTGGATGAGACTTTAAAACCGAGGCCCTGTCTGCCCTCTCAGGTGGATGTAAAAGATCCCATGGCACTATTTGTAGAAAAGCAGGGGAGTTCTCCCCAGTGTCCCTGGCCAATATTTATCCCTCAACCAACATCACTAAAACAGATTATCTGGTCATTATCACATTGCTGTTTGTGGGATCTTGCTGTGCGCAAATTGGCTGCCACGTTTCCTATGTTACAACAGTGACTACACTTCAAAAGTACTTCATTGGTTATAAAGCGCTTTGGGACGTCCTGAGGTCATGAAAGGTGCTATATAAATGCAAGTCTTTCTTTTATTAGAAACGGTATAACAGAGAATTGGAATACCAGTCCCTGTATATATGATGGGGAATACCAGTCCCTGTATATTGTGGGGAATACCAGTCCCTGCACATATGATGGGGAATACCAGTCCCTGTATATTGTGGGGAATACCAGTCCCTGCACATATGATGGGGAATACCAGTCCCTGTATATTGTGGGGAATACCAGTCCCTGTATATATGATGGGGAATACCAGTCCCTGTATATTGTGGGGAATACCAGTCCCTGTATATTGTGGGGAATACCAGTCCCTGTATATATGATGGGGAATACCAGTCCCTGTATATATGATGGGGAATACCAGTCCCTATATATATGATGGGGAATACCAGTCCCTGTATATATGATGGGGAATACCAGTCCCTGTATATATGATGGGGAATACCAGTCCCTGTATATATGATGGGGAATACCAGTCCCTGTATATATGATGGGGAATACCAGTCCCTATATATATGATGGGGAATACCAGTCCCAGTATATATGATGGAGAATACCAGTCCCTGTATATTGTGGGGAATAGCAGACCTGTAGATTTTGAGAGGAATATATGACCATGTATAAATTAGGGGGAACATCAGACCCTTTATATATGATGAGGGATAATGGATACTGTAAATATTACAGGAAATATTAGACACATTCTATGCTATGGGGAATATATATGATGAGGAATATCAGATCCTGTATTTATTATGGGGAGTATCAGATCCTGTAAATATGATTTGAAATAACAGAAACTGTATATATTGCAGGAAATATTAGATCTGTATATGTTATAGGGAATACATATGATGAGGAGTATCAAATCCTTTATATAATAGGGCATAGCATACTCTATATAATACCATATAGATGCTGTATATATTATAGGAAATAGGAGATGCTGTATATATTATAAGGAATAGCAGATGCTGTATATACTATAATGGTAGCAGATCCTGTGTATATTGTAGGGAATAGCAAACCCTGCAAATATTACGGGGAATATCAGATCCTGTGTATATTATAGGGAATATCCAACCCTGTATATCTTATAGGGAATGGCAGACCTTGTATATTACAGAATATCTGTAATATCTGTATCTGTCAGAGGTAAATATGTACAGTACATACTATAGGGAATAGAAAGCTCTTTGTATATTATAGGGAATAACATACACTATATATATGATGGATATTATTGGACCCTGTATATAATAGGCAATACCATATCCTGCATAGGAACATAGGAACAGGAGCAGGCCATTCAGCCCCTCGAGCCTGCTCCGCCATTTGATAAGATCATGGCTGATCTGTGATCTAACTCCATATACCCGCCTTTGGCCCATATCCCTTAATACCTTTGGTTGCCAAAAAGCTATCTATCTCAGATTTAAATTTAGCAATTGAGCTAGTATCAATTGCCGTTTGCGGAAGAGAGTTCCAAACTTCGACCACCCTTTGTGTGTAGAAATGTTTTCTAATCTCACTCCTGAAAGGTCGGGCTCTAATTTTTAGACTGTGCCCCCTACTCCTAGAATCCCCAACCAGCGGAAATAGTTTCTCTCTATCCACCCTATCTGTTCCCCTTAATATCTTATAAACTTCGATCAGATCACCCCTTAACCTTCGAAACTCTCGAGAATAGAACCCCAATTTGTGCAATCTCTCCTCATAACTTAACCCTTGAAGTCCGGGTATCATTCTAGTAAACCTACGCTGCACTCCCTCCAAGGCCAATATGTCCTTCCGAAGGTGCGGTGCCCAGAACTGCTCACAGTAGTCCAGGTGGGGTCTAACCAGGGTTTTGTATAGCTGCAGCATAACTTCTGCCGCCTTGTACTCTAGTCCTCTAGATATAAAGGCCAGCATTCCATTAGCCTTCTTGATTATTTTCTGCACCTGTTCATGACACTTCAATGATCTGTGTACCTGAACCCCTAAGTCCCTTTGGACATCCACTGTTTTTAACTTTTTACCATTTAGAAAGTACCCTGTTCTAACCTTTTTTGATCCAAAGTGGATGACCTCACATTTGTCTACATTGAATTCCATTTGCCACAGTTTTGCCCATTCACCTAATCTATCAATATTGCTTTGTAATTTTATGTTTTCATCTACACTGCTTACAATGCCACCAATCTTTGTGTCATCGGCAAACTTAGATGTGAGACTTTCTATGCCTTCATCTAAGTTGTTAATAAATATTGTGAATAATTGAGGCCCCAAGACAGATCCCTGCGGGACTCCACTAGTCACATCCTGCCAATGTGAGTACCTACCCATTATCCCTACTCTCTGTTGCCTTTCGCTCAGCCAACTTCCTAACCAAGTCCGTACTTTTCCCTCAATTCCATGGGCTTCTATCTTAGCTAACAGTCTCTTATGTGGGACCTTATCAAATGCCTTCTGGAAGTCCATATAAATAACACCCATTGACATTCCCCTGTCCACTACTTTAGTCACCTCTTCAAAAAATTCAATCAGGTTTGTCAGGCACGACCTACCTTTCACAAATCCATGCTGGCTCTCTCTGATTAACTGAAAATTCTCAAGGTGTTCAGTCACCCTATCCTTAATTATAGACTCCAGCATTTTCCCCACAACAGATGTTAGGCTAACTGGTCTATAATTCCCCGGTTTCCCTCTCCTTTCTTAAAAAGCGGAGTGACATGTGCATATTATCGGTAATAGCAGACATTGTATATATGAAGGCGATATCAGACCCGCTATATTAAAGGGAGCATTAGCCCCTCTATACTACAATGACTCTCAAAATCTGTATATTTTAAAAGCATAGCAGACCTGTATATTTTATGGAGTATACCATAACCTGAATATATTATGTAAAATATGAATAAGGAAAAATAAGCCTTTTCTGTATTATAGGGAATGTTAGATACTGTATGTATTATAGGGAATAGCAAGACCCATGTATATTATTGGAAATAGCAGACAGTGCATGTATTACAAATATACTAGACACCATATATATTATAGGGAATTATAGTTCCTGTATATATGATGAGGAATGTCAGTCCCTGTATATTTTGGGGCATAGTAGACCTGTATATATGAAAAGGAATTTAAAACGCTGTATATATTATGGGGAATATCAGAGATTGTTTATAATATAGTGAGTATTTGATGGGACAGTGTAGAGGGAGCTTTACTCTGTATCTAACCCGTGCTGTACCTGCCCTGGGAGTGTTTGATGGGACAGTGTAGAGGGAGCTTTACTCTGTAGTTAACCCGCGCTGTGCTTCATCTGGGAGTGTTTGATGGGACAGTAAGGAGGGAGCTTTTCTCTGTGCTAACTTGTCCAGTTCCTGCTAAGAGAGAGTTTGATGGGACAATGTAGAGGAAGCATTACTCTGTATCTAACTCATGCTGTAACTGCTTTGGGAGTGATTGTTGGAACACGGTCGAAGGAGGACTACTTTGTACCTAACATGCTGTATCTGACCTGGGACTTATTGATGGAACAGCGTAGAGGGAGCATTACTCTGTATCTAATCCGCGCCATGATTGATCTGGAAATGTTTGAAGGGACATTGTTGTGGTAGCATTACTCTGCAACGAGCATGTACTGTACCTGACCTGGGAGTGTTTATGGGGCAATATAGAGGGAGCTTTATTCTGTATCTAACCCATGCTGTACCAGACCTGGGAGTGTTTGATGGGACAGTGTAGAGGGAGCTTTACTCTACATCTAACCTGTTCTGTATCTGCCCTGGGAGTGTTAGATTGAACAGTGTAGAGGGAGCTTTACTCCGTATCTAACCCGTGCTGTACCTGCCCTGGGAGTGTTTGATGGGACAGTGTAGAGGAAGCTTTACTCTGTATCCAACCCGTCCTGTACCTGTCCTGGGAGTGTTTGATGGGACGTGTAGATGGAGCTTTACTCTGTATCTAACTCGAACTGTGCCTGCCCTGGGAGTGTTTGATGGGACAGTGTAGAGGGAGCTTTACTCTATATCTAACCCGTGATGTACCTGCCTTGCGAGCATTTTAATGGGACAGTGTAGATGGAGCTTTACTCTGTATCAAACCCGTCCTGTACCTTACCTGGGGGTGTTTGATGGGACAGTATAGAGGGAGCTTTATTCTGTATCTAACCCGTGCTGTACCTTACCTGGGAGTGTTTATGGGACATTGTAGAGGAAGCTTTACTCTGTATCCAACCTATGCTGTACCTGTCATGGTAATTTTTGATGGGACAGTGTAGAGGGAGCTTTACTCTCTATCTTACTGGACCTGGGAGTGTTTGATTGGACAGTATAGAGGGAGATTTACTCTGTATCTAACTTGTTCAGTTCCTGCTAAGGGAGTGTTTGATGGGACAATGTTTAGGAAGCTTTACTCTGTATCTTGCCAGTGCTGTACCTGCCTTGGGTATAATTGTTGGTCAGGACCTGGCCTGGGAGTGTTTGATGGGTCAGTGTGGAGGGAGTTTTATTCTGAATCTAACTCGTGCTATACCTGACCTGGGACTGTTCATTGGACTGTATGCTGGAAGCTTTACTTTGTATTTAACTCGTGCCTTACCTGACCTGGGAGTGTTTGATGGAACACGGTAGAGGAAGCTTTACTCTGTATCTAATTCATGCTCTAAGTGCCTTGGGAGTGATTGTTGGGACACTGTCGAGGGAGTATTACCCTGTATCTAATGTGCTGCGATTGACTTGGGAATGTTTGATGGGACATTGTTGAGGTAGCATTGCTCTGTATCTAATCCGTGCTGTACCTGCCCTGGGAGAGTTTGATGGGACAGTGTAGAGGGAGCTTTACTCTGTATCTAACCCGTCCTTTCCCTGCCCTGGGAACATTTGATGGGACAGTGTAGAGGGAGCTTTACTCGGTATCTAACCCGTGCTGTGTCTGACCTGGGAGTGTTTGATGGGACAGTGTAGTTGGAGCTTTACTCTGTATCTAATCCCTGCATTGTTTGACCTGGGAGTGTTTGATGGACAGTATAATGGGAAGATTACTCTGTAACAAACTTGTGCTGTACATGACCTCAGAGTGTTAGATTGAACAGTGTAGAGGGAGCTTTACTCTGTATCTAACCCGTGCTGTACCTGCCCTGGGCATGTTTGATGGGACAGTGTAGAGGGAGCTTTAATCTGTATCTAACCCGTGCTGTACCTGCCCTGGGAGTGTTTGATGGGACAGTGTAGAGGGAGCTTTACTCTGTATCTAACCCGTGCTGTACCTGCCCTGGGAGTGTTTGATGGGACAGTGTAGAGGGAGCTTTACTCTGTATCTAACCCGTGCTGTACCTGCCCTGGGAGTGTTTGATGGGACAGTGTAGAGGGAGCTTTACTCTGTATCTAACCCGTGCTGTACCTGCCCTGGGAGTGTTTGATGGGACAGTGTAGAGGGAGCTTTTAATGTATCCTCTCCTGTTGCACCTGCCTTGGGTGTGTTTGATGGGACAGTGCAGAGGAAAATTTACTCTGTATCTGTGTTATGCTGCACCTGACCTGGGAATGTTTGATGGGGCTGTGTAGATGGAGCTTCACTCAGTATCTAATGCTTGCTATAGCTGACTTGGTAGTGTTTATGGATCAGTGTGGAGGGAGCTTTTCTCTGTAACTAACCCGTGCTGTACCTGACCTAGAAGAGTTTGATGGGACAGGGTAGAGGGAGATTTGCTCTGTATCTAACTTGTTCTGTACCTGGCTGTGGAACGTTTGATGGGACAGTGTAGAGGGAGTTTTGCTCTGCATCTCACCAGTGATGTAATTGACATCAGTACGTTTCCTGGGACAGCGTAGAGGGAGCATTACTCTCTATCTTACCGGACCTGGGAGTGTTTGATCGGACAGTATAGAGCGACATTTACTCTGTATCTAACTTGTTCAGTTCCTGCTATGCGCTGTTTGACGGGAGAGTGTAGAGGAAGCTTTATTCTATATTTGACTCGTTGCTGTACCTGCGTTGGGTATAATTGTTGGCCAGGAACTGGCCTGGGAATGTTGATGGGAAGTGCAGAGGGAGTTTTACTCTGAATTAACTCGTGCTGTACCTGACCTGGGACTGTTTATTGGACAATCTGATGGAAGCTTTGCTCTGTATTTAATTCGTGCCTTCCCTGACCTGGGAGTACTTGTTGGGTCAGTGTAGAGAGAACTTTACTCTGTATCTAACTCATGATGTACTAACCTTGGGAGCATTTGATGGGATAGAGTCGATGGAGCTTTACTCTGAATCTAACTTGAGCTGTACCTGATGTGGGGGTATTTATTGGACAATCTTGAGGGTTCTTCACTCGGTATGTAAATCCTGCTCTACCTGACCTAGAATTGTTTAATAGGACACTGTAGAAGTAATTGTCCTCGGTATGTTTGATGGGACAGTGTTCAGAGAGCAATACTCTGAATCGAACATGCGCTGTAGCTGACTTGACGGTGTATGACGGGACAGCGAAGAGGGAGCTTTACTCTGTATCTAACCCATGCTGTACCTGACCTGGGTGTGTTTGATGGGACAGTGTAGACGGAGCTTTACTCTGTATCTAACCCATGCTGTACCAGACCTGGGAGTGTTTGATGGGGCAGTGTAGAGGGAGCTTTACTCTGTATCTAACCCATGCTATACCTGACCTCGGAGTGTTTGATGGGACAGTGTAGAGGGAGCTTTACTCGAAATCTCACTCGTGCTGTACCTGCCCTGGGAATGTTTGATGGGACAGTGTAGAGGGAGCTTTGCTCTGTGTCTAACCTATGCTATACCTGACCTGGGACTGTTTATTGGACAGTCTGGAGGGAGCTTTACTCTGTATCTAACCCGTGCTGTACCTGCCCCGGGAGTGTTTGATGGGACAGTGTAGAGGGAGCTTTACCCTGTACTTAACTCATGCTGTACCTGCCCTGGGAGTGTTTAATGAGAAGGTGTAGTGGGAGCATTATTCTGTAACAAACACGTGTTGTACGTAACCTCGTAGTGTTTGATTGGACAACGTAGTCGGAACTTTACTCTGTATCTAACCCATGCTATACCTGCCCTCCAAATGTTTGATGGGACAGTGTAGAGGGAGCTTTAACATAAGAAATAGGAGCAGGAGTAGTCCATACGGTCCCTCGAGCCTGCGCCGCCATTCAATCAGATCATGGCTGATCTTCAACCTCAACTCCACTTTCCCGCCCAATCCCCATACTCCTTGATTCCCCTCGAGTCCAAAAATCTATCGATCTCAGCCTTGAATATATTCAATGACGCAGCATCCACAGCCCTCTGGGGTAGAGAATTCCAAAGATTCACAACCCTCTGAGTGAAGAAATTCCTCCTCATCTCAGTCTTGAATGGCCGACCTCATATCCTGCGATTATGCCCTCTAGTTCTAGACTCTTTAGCCAGGGAAAACAATCTCTCAGCATCTACCCTGTCAAGCCCCCTCATAATCTTATATATTTCAATGAGATCACCTCTCACTCTTCTAAACTCCAGAGAGTATAGGCCCATTCGACTCAATCTCTCCTCATAGGACAACCCTCTCATCCCAGGAATCAATCTAGTGAAACTTCATTGCACCCCCTCTAAGGCAAGTATATCCTTCCTCAGATAAGGAGACCGAAACTGTACACAGTACTCCAGGTGTGGTCTCATCAAACCCCTGTACAATTGTAGTTAGACTTCCTTACTCTTGTACTCCAATCCCCTTCCAATAAAGGCCAACATGCCATTTGGTTTCCTAATTGCTTGCTGTACCTGCATGCTAACTTTTTGTGTTTCTCGTACGAGGACACCCAAGTCTCTCTGAACACCAACATTTAATAGTTTCTCACCATTTAAAAAATGTACTGTTTTTCTATTCTTCCTACCAAATATTCATTATTTCCCCACATTATACTCCATCTGCCACCTTCTTGTCCACTCACCTAACCTGTCTATATCCCTTTGAAGACTCTTTGTGTCCTCCTCACAGTTTACTTTCCCATCTAGATTTGTATCATCAGCAAACTTGATAACATTACTCTGTATCTAACTCGTACTAAAACTGCCCGGGGAGTGTTTGTTGGGACAGTGTAGAGGGAGCTTTACTCTGTATCTAACCCCTGTTGTACCTGCCCTGGGGGTGTTTGATGGGACAGTGTAAAGGGAGCTTTACTCTGTATCTAATCCATGCTGTACCTTTTCTTGGAGTGTTTATTGGACAGGGAACATTACTCTGTATTTAACACGTGCCTCACTGAACCTAGGAGTGTTTGATGGGACAGTGCAGTGGGAGAATTACTCAGTACCTAACCCGTGTTGTGCCTGCCCTGCGAGTGTTTGATGGGACAGTGTAGAGGGAGCTTTACCCTGTATCTAACCCGTGCTGTACCTGCCCTGGGAGTGTTTGATGGGACAGTGCAGAGGGAGCTTTACTCTATATCTAACCTGTGCTGTACCTGCCCTGGGAGTGTTTGATGGGAAAGTGTAGAGGGAGCTTTACTCTGTATCTAACCTGTGCTGTACCTGCCTTTGGAGTGTTTGATGGGACAGTGTAGAAGGAAATTTACTCTGTATCTATCCTGTGCTGTACCTGACCTGGGTATGTTTGATGGGACAGTGTTGAGGGAGATTTACTCTGTATCTAACCCATGCTGTACCTGCACTGGGAGTGTTTGATGGGACAGTATTGAGGAAACTTTACTCTGTATCTTACCCATACTGTACCTGCCGTGTGAGTGTTTGGCGGGACAGTGTAGAGGGAGCTTTACTCTGTGTCTAACCCATGCGATACCTCCATTGGGAGTGTTTATGGGACAGTGTAGAGGGAGCTTTACTCTGTATCTAAACCATACTGTACCTGCCCTGGGAGTGTTTATGGGACAGTATACACGTAGCCTAACTCTATATTTAACTTGCACTGTACTTGACCTGGAAGTGTTTGATATGCTATGTAAAGTGAGTTTAGTTCTATAAACTAACTCGTGCGCTACTTGACCTGGAAATGTTTTTTGGGAGTGTATAGAGTGAACTTTACTCTGTATTTAACCTACACTGTCCCTGACCTGGAATTGTTAGATGGGACAGTGTAGAGGGAGCTATATTCTGTGTCTAACTCGTGCTGCATCTTACCTGGGAGTGTTTGATGTGACAGTGTCGAGGGAGCTTTACTCTGTATCTAACCCATGCTGTACCTGCCCTGGGAGTGTTTGATGGGTCAGTGTAGAGGGAGCTTTTCTCTGTATCTAACTCATGCTATACTTGACTTGGGAATGTGTGATGGTACAGTGTAGAGGGAGCTTTACCCTGTATCTAACCCTTGCTGTTGAAGGGACAGTGTAGAGGGAGTTTTTTCTGTATCTAATTTTGCTGTTCCCGATCTGGGAGTGTTTATGGGACAGTGTAAATGCAACTTCACTCTGTATCCAATTCGTTCTATACCTGACCTGGGATTGTTTGATGGGCTGTATAAAGGGAGCTTTACTCTATAACTAAATTGTACTGTACCTCACTGGGTGCATTTAATGGGTCAGTGTAGAGGGAGCTTTACTCTGTTTCTAACTTGTGCTGTACCTGCTCTGGGAGTATTTGATGGGACAGTGTTGAAGGAGCTTTACTCTGTATCGAACCTTTGCTATACCTGCCATGGGAGTGTTTGATGGGACAGTGTAGAGGGAGCTTTACTCTGTATCTAACCCGTGCTGTACCTGCCCTGGGAGTGTTTGACGGGACAGTGTAGAGGGAGCTTTACTCTATATCTAACCCGTGCTGTACCTGACCTGGGAGTGTATGATGGGACAGTGTAGAGGGAGCTTTACTCTGTATCTAACCCGTGCTGTACCTGCCCTGAGAGTGTTTGATGGGACAGTGTAGAGGGAGCTTTACTCTGTATCTAACCCGTGCTGTACCTGCCCTGGGAGTGTTTGATGGGACAGTGAAGAGGGAGCTTTACTCTGTATCTAACCCGTGCTGTACCTGCCCTGGGAGTGTTTGATGGGACAGTGTAGAAGGAGCTTTACTCTGTATCTAATCCATTGTGTACCTGACCTGGGAACCTCTGATGGGGAAGTGTTGTGGGAACTTTACTCTGTATCTAACCCGTGATGTACCTGCCCTTGGAGTGATTGTTATTGACATTGAGGACAATAAGATACAACTGATTGCAGTGCCGGTACTGAATACCTCACCTTTAAGCAGTACAGAATTCACCCAGTATTTCACTGGTATCTTCAGTATCCATTGGGTAAAGATTGCATCTGAATCTGTTTTTAAAGCATAAAATGGAGTGTGATGGAGCTGTGAGTAAATGGGGACTGTGAATTGGCCCTTTGCTGTGGTTCCACCCCCTCTACCCTTGTTCAAATTTGAGTTATTCCTGTCTGAGTGTTCTGTTTTTCTCCTCCTCATGTATTAGCACAATCTTGCTTGCAGATTTTCTCTCTCTCTCTTGCTCTGCTTCTCGATCTCAAACCCTCTCTTTCTCACTCTCTCTCTCTCTCTCCCTTTCTCCCTCTCTCTCTCTCTTCCTCTGTCTCTCTCCCTCTCTCTCTCTTCCACTCTCTCTCGCTCTCTCTCTCTCCCCCTCTCTCTCCCTCTCTCTCGCTCTCTCTGTCTCTCCTCCCCCTCTCTCTCTCTCTGTCTCTCTTTGTCTCTCTCCCTCTCTCTCGCTCTCTCTCTGTCCCTCTCTGTCTCTCTCCCCCTCTCACTCTCTCTCTCCCTCCCTCTCCCTCTCTCTCTCATAACCTCTGTGTTAGAAATTCCTCTTGGTTGTCCAAGACAAATGATATTGAATCGGCCGCCCGTTATACACCCCGATCGTGATACACCCTCCCCTGATACACCCCGCCCGTTATGCTCCCCGCCCGTTATGCTCCCCGCCCGTTATACCCCCCGCCCGTTATGCTCCCCGCCCGTTATACCCCCCGCCCGTTATGCCCCCCGCCCGTTATGCCCCCCGCCCGTTATGCACCCCGCCCGTTACAAAGCCCCGCCCATGATACTCCCCGCCCGTGATACTCCCCGCCCGTGATCCTCCCCGCCCGTGATACGCCCCACCCGTTATGCCCCCTGCCCGTTATGCCCCCCGCCCGTTATACCCCCCGCCCGTTATGCCCCCGCCCGTTATGCCCCCCGCCCGTTATGCCCCCCGCCCGTTACAAAGCCCCGCCCGTGATACTCCCCGCCCGTTATACGCCCCGCCCGTTATGCCCCCTGCCCATTATGCCCCCCGCCCGTTATACCCCCCGCCCGTTATGCCCCCCGCCCGTTATGCCCCCCGCCCGTTACAAAGCCCCGCCCGTGATACTCCCCGCCCGTTATGCTCCCCGCCCGTTATGCTCCCCGCCCGTCATACTCCCCGCCCGATATACGCCCCGCCCGTTATACTCCCCGCCCGATATACTCCCCGCCCGATATACACCTGATCTGTTATACGCCCCGCCCATTATACGCCCCGCCCGTTATACTCCCCGCCCGTTATACTCCCCGCCCGATATACACCCCGCCCATTATACTCCCCGCCTGATATACACCTGATCTGTTATTCATTGACTTCAACAGAGGGCTGTTAAAGGAGTGGCCCATTCAAAACCGCCCACTTTGTGCTACTAGCTAAGGCGAGTACCTATCCCTCTTTCTCTCTGTCCCTCGCTCCCTCTCACTCGCTCTCTCACATTCTGTCTATTCCTTTCTCTATTTCTGCCTCTCCCACTTTAAAGGGGCCAATTTTAACCTCACCCACCCGTCAGGAAACTGTCGGGATCGGATATGACCCTGGTTTTACACCCAGCCCGATTTTCCCTCTATTGAAGTCGGTGGAGCGTAATATTGGGCGGGACATAAAACCAGCATTCCACCCGATCCCGAGGGATTCCCGCCCAGTGAATTAGGTTAAAACTACCCCGATTATCCCTCTCACTCTCTCTCTCGATTTTTCTCTCTCTCACTCTCTTATTCGCTCTCTGTCTCTCTCTCTCTCTCACTGTGGTTGTGCATTTGTAGATGAAAGGACATGGTTCACCTAACAGAACCCCAATTTCACATCACCTTCTTTGAAGTCAGTTTGTGCCCGCATCCTCCAGCGCAGTGAATCTGCTCAGACTCATTCAGTCTCTGGGCAGTAAACTCTGAATTGTTTGCTCCCTTCAGACGGTTTCTCAACGTACCAGTGAACGGAGAAATAATGTCAAAACCCCCAGACAGCCCTCAGCCAGATCGTCACTAAGCCTTAAAGATAAGCAATGGGCCAGGCCTGACCCCTGGCCTGTGCCGAGCTGGGGCAATAGTGGGAGATTTTCAATTGGGCATTGCAGCCCTGGGATAGGGAAAAAGAGTATTCCGGCTCTGATCACCGGTGACATCCAAAGAAAGAAAAACTTGCATTTATATAGCGCCTTTCACGACCTCAGGATGTCCCAAAGCGCTTTACAGCCAATGAAGTACTTTTGAAGTGTAGTCACTCTTGTAATGTAAGAAACGGGGCAGCCAATTTGTGCACAGCAAGGCCCCACAAACAACAATGTCAAAGTGACCAGATAATCAGTTTTAGGTGTTGGTTGAGGGATAAATATTGGCCCAGGACACTGGGGAGAACTCCCCCGCTCTTTTTCAAAATAACGGCCGTGGGATCTTTTACATCCGCCCGAGAGGGCAGACGAGGACCTCGGTTTAATGTCTCATTTTAGACGCGGCATCTTACTGACAGTGTAGCACTCCCTCAGTACTGCACTGGGAATATTGTGGCCAAGTCCCTGGAGTGGGGACTTGACCCCATGACCTTCTGACTCGGAGGCGGAGAGTGCGACTCCACTGAGCCACGGCTGAGACCTAGTGGAAAAGCGTGGGTATTTGTCGGGGCTGAGACGTAGACTCGGCTGCGATTGCATCCTCTGCCCCCTTGCGTTGGAGTAGGCTGCCCTCACCCTCTGGGCTCTCACACCATGAATGGCCACTTGAAAGAGTGTCCCTGATAGCCCCAGAGTCAGTCAGCGCCTTCAAGAGAGGTGGCGGGGCAGGGCAGAAATAGGGGCAAAGGAAACCAAACCGGGGAGGAAGTGGTGGGATGGCAGGGGGAGGGGGGTGGGGGGGAAGGATGAGGCGCGTCGTTTAGTCGCATTTCTCGCGGGCGAATCTTACGGTAGAATCCGATCCGTTTTGGCCGTTGATGTTACCAGCTGAGGGAGCGGGGGGTGCGGGGGGGGCAGGGGGGTGAGGAGGGGATGTTGAGAGCAGCCAATTTGCTGCACCCCTCCAATCAAACTTGAACCACACTCTCGAGAAGCCCAAAACTGGGAATTACTTGCCTGTTTCCCCATCTCTTTGAACTTGTCACTTGCCCACATAAAGGTTACCATTGGCTGCTGGTCGCTGAAAATGTATTTAACCAACTAATTATTATTATTATTTTTTTTTTTACCTAACGTTAAACCATTTACCCGTGGAGGCGGTTAGGTTTATGACATCACAGCGACTTAATCCTGCACAATCCCGTCACGGGGAGGGCGGGGGGCAGCACCGTTAATTCACGCGTATCGCCATAGCGACAGAGTTCACCGGTAAAGTAGGGTCATTCAGTCGCGACGTTTGAATTCGTTCTGTGAGCATTGTTGTTCAGTGTTTCTTTTCTTTTTTAAAAATATTTCGAATGAAGGAAAACATTTTAAACGGCATTAAGAAATAATGCACTCGCCGCAGGGGAGCTGGACCGTTAATGAACTGAAACAAACAAAAATAACCCTTAAAATGCGTAGATAAGCCCCTAGGACATTAGTTAAAAAATTTCTTTTCCTCCTGTCCACCCCTCTATATATAAGATCAGATTTAAAGGGCCCTCACCTTCACTGGAAATTCTTTGCTTGCAAATCAGATATTACCGGGATATAAATGGGGCTCCATTTTGTTAGAGGGGTAGACAGTTCTCAGGGTTAGGAACGTAGGAACATGGGGACAAGGAGAAGGCCATTCAGCCCCTCGAGCCTGCTCCACCATTCAATTAGATCATGGCTGATCTGTACCTCAACTCCATCTACCCATCTTTGCTCCATATCCCATAATACTCTTAACTAACAAAACACTGTCAATCTCAGTTTTGACATTTCCAATTGACCCCCAGCCTCAACAGCTTTTTAGGGGAAGAGAGTTCCAGATTTCCACTCCCCTTTGTGTGAAGAAGTGCTTCCCGACATCACCCCTAGCTCTAATTTTAAGGACCTGCCCCCACCCCCCAACCTCCACACCTTGTTCTGGACTCCCCTCCTGCCCCCAACTAGAGGAAATAGTTTCTCTCTATCTACCCTATCCAATCCTTTAATCATCTTAAATTAGATCACCCCTTAATCTGCCATACTCGAGGGAATACAAGCCTTGTCTATGCAACCTGTCCTCATAATTTAACCTTTTTAGCCCCGGCACCATTCTGGTGACCCTGCGGGTTGTATCAGGAAACCCAAAGTGGCAGTCACATTAGATGCCGTTCTGATGGTCGAATTCTCCTGGGAACGGTGGGACGTTGAAATAAAAGCTGGTGGCACGAAGGCGGCAGCGGGATTGCCTGTGCCCATCATACGGGCATGACACCATGGGAGAAGGCCATTCACTCACTGTAGCCCCGTCCCTCTTGCACTCCCACTCTCCCAACCTGGCATCCAGGAGTGCATCGCGGCCCTAAATTCTGCACCTCTGCAGCTCACTTTGGTGGATTATTCCAGACACTTAACGCCGCCCGGACGGAATGTTTCCTCCTGATGTCTGATCTTTTCACTGGTTTATACAGGTCCTGTTATTCTGCCTTATTCTTAAAGTGCTAAAAAAAATACAAATAGTACCTCTAGCATGGACAGACGTCACATTCCACTGAGCACACCTCCGTCACGATGCAAAGCCATCTTAAAATGCTGGCTGCTTTTGAGCTGCAGCCTGAAACTAACGGGCACATTCCAATCTGCAAAGGTTCCCTGGACACACAACAGTAAAAGTCTTGATTGGCCTAAACCTCTGTTTACTGGACACTTAGATTGTGACACCTTAAAGGGGCACAGCTCCATTCAGCAGAATAACACATTGTGCGTTACCTGGTATAACACTCCTGGCCTTATAAAGCAGTCTGACTAACTTTGAGCAATATCGCCGACGGTCCTTTATAAGTTTTGAGACGTGTCTATCAAAAGTCATGTGCCACAGGGACAGATATGCAAATTTATGTGCCACACTGTCTTTAAAAAAAAACGTACTTAAAAGGAAAGAAAGCCTATCTAATCTCTAATAATCTGAGGATCTGGTAAGAGCAGTTAGCCTCTAATTGACCTGAGGAGCTGATGAGAGCAATTGGCCTCTAGTTGACCTGAGGATCTGATGAGAGCAATTGGCCTCCGGTTGACCTGAGGATCTGATGAGAGCAATTGGCCTCTAGTTGACCTGAGGATCTGATGAGAGCAATTGGCCTCTGGTTGACCTGAGGATCTGATGAGAGCAATTGGCCTCTAGTTGACCTGAGGATCTGATGAGAGCAATTGGCCTCTAGTTGACCTGAGGATCTGATGAGAGCAATTGGCCTCTAGTTGACCTGAGGATCTGATGAGAGCAATTGGCCTCTAGTTGACCTGAGGATCTGATGAGAGCAATTGGCCTCTAGTTGACCTGAGGATCTGATGAGAGCAATTGGCCTCTAGTTGACCTGAGGATCTGATGAGAGCAATTGGCCTCTAGTTGACCTGAGGATCTGATGAGAGCAGTTACACCTTCTGGCCTTAGAGTGACTTCAGCAGCAGAGTGTCACATTGTGCTTTACATGGTATAACATTGTCGGGATAAAACCGTATATCCTCCAACCTGAGAGCCATTCCACGGGAGATCATCTAGCTTTTGGTCGGATTTCCCCTTACTGTGTTCCTCCAGGCTGTGGGGATTATACTGTTCCTCCTAGCTCACTCCCTCTCACGTTTGTGATCATTCCAGCTGTTCAGGTCTGCACCCAGGGTTGCCAACTCTGGTTGGACCTGTTCCTGGAGGTTTCATCACATGACCTCCCGCCTTGCCCAGTCAAACAGCCTTTGTTTCTCTCTCACCTCCAACCTATTTATAACTAATAAATTAAAGCGGGGGAAAAAAGCACAGTTTACTTGAATGGCCTCTATGATTTTACTCCCGGATTGCTCACAGCAAAGAGATTAATCTTTAATTCCTGGAGACTCCAGGACAATCCTGGAGGGTTGGCGACCCCTAACTGCACCCCTTCCCTTTTTGAAGCGTGGAGACCCCACTGGTACTCAGTCCCCTCCTTGCGCACCCTCCCCCCTCCCAACTCACCCCCCTCCCCCACCAGTTCCAAAAATCTATGAACTAACGGGATCCATGCCGCCCATCCTCACCCCAATATGTACGCACAAAATTATGGCTTGCAAGAAGGGAAGGTCACGGTGGTGGTAATGCTGCACCCTCAAATATTTCTCACGGCACTGAGCTACCTTGACAAAGAATAAATAACCGTGACCGACCGTGCTTCTGGCTGACCCACAGAAGGCAGCGCTCAAAGTTAGAGATGCGTTCTTAAGGCAGGGGCCTAGACCTGCTGCCGGTGGGGCTCAGACCCAGGGCGACCTCCCCTATTAACTTTAAGTCTTGGCGGAAAGGCCAGGGTGGCCCAAGTGAATTATGTGAGCACAGAGGGCTCGGACCAGAGGAAGAGGGATGCCTGAGCGGCAATTTGTGGAAATTAAATGGAGAAGAGGTTTGCATTCCATTGCGGTATTTGCCCCCCCCCCCACCCCCATACAACCTAGTTCCTGTTTAGACATTTATTGGGTTTGAGGTGATGATAGGCAGGGGGACGTCTAGCGTTGCCAATTCCTGGAGTCTCCTGGAATTGAGGACTAATCTCCAGGACATTGCTGTGAACAAAGCCAGGAGAAAAATCATAAGGGCATTAAAACATTTTTGTTTTCGTTTCCTTTGAGCACTTTTGTTTGTAAGTTATAAAATATATTGCTGATGGGAGAAACGGGTGTTTGATTGAGAGTCAAGAATCATCCAGTGGGGTAACGGAACGTCTGTTCGCTTTCCAATTGGTGTCAGTTGACCAATGGCGGGAGCGTGGGGGCAGTTGGAGGTGGAAGGTCATGTGATGAAACATCCTGGAATACGTCCAAACAGAGTTGGGAACCCGAGGGACATCGTGAGAGCCTCCAGGTCCTCCCTTTACCTCTCGTGCCCTTGGACCTCTGACCTCTTAGATGGTCATCAGTTCATCTCAAAGCTGGAATCGTTTAGAGAGAAATCCTGACAGCAGATCCGAAGTTTAGGAAAATCCCACGAGCAGATCCCAAGTTTAGCAAAATCCTGACAACAAATCCCAAGTTTTCCCCTTTTCCCCCTGAGATTGTGGATTACGATAAAACTGAGGAATCAACTTTATCTGATCAACTTGGGTGAAATTTGGACTTTGATTCACTCGCAGTCTAGGCTCACACGTGAGGAATTTTTTAAAAATTCACTCTGGTGATATGGACGCCGTTGGCAAGGCCGGCATTTATTGCCCGTTCCTAGTTGCCCCTTGAGAAGGTGGTGGTGGGCCGCCTTCTTCTTGAACCGCTGCAGTCCTTGTGGTGAAGGTTCTCCCACAGTGCTGTTAGGTGGGGAGTTCCAGGATTTCGAGCCAGTGACGATGAAGGAACGGCCGATATATGTTCGGTGTGTATGACTTGGAGGGGAACCTGGAGGTGATGGTGTTCCCGTGCGCCTGCTGCCTTTGTCCTTCGAGGTCTTTGGGTGAGGTACCTGAAAAACGCTGGCACCCACAGGGACCATAGCCCAGCATGAGTCAGCACTTCCAAAAGACAAGGGGGAAACAGTTCAACAAAAGAGCCAGAAACAAAATGGCGGCAATAGAGCCGTCGCGGCTAATGTCGGATTAACGGGAACTATCTCACGGGGAGGTGGCGCCCAGAGCTTAAAATGTTGTGCTGTCTGATGAACGCTCCCAGCTTTGAAGGTGAACAGACCGCGGGGGCCAGACGCGACATTGCGAGTCAATCATCGAGCGGCGCGCTTTAAGGGGCGGAAATGGCGCCCCCACCAGGGAATGGGTCGGAGGGGGGGGGGGGGGGTGGGGGGGGGGGAGGGAGGAGGTCACCTGACTTCCGTTGAAACGGGTACCGTGTCATCGGGGCCACTCCGAGGGAAAGGTTCCGCCCGGACGGAAAGAGAACGGAAGTCGACGGAACGGAGTATCGGGGCGGGGCGTATAACGGGCGGCCGATGCAATAGCGCCTGTTTTGCGTCCCCCCGCCCCTGACCATCGCGACCCCCCCACCCCCCCTCTCCCCCGCCTTGCGTTCTTCCTCTTTCCCCTTCCGCTCAAAGGAAACCGATTTGAGACCATTTTAGTACTTTGTAACGGTGCCTCTCAGGGTATCGAGGGAACTTGATTTGGGTGGGGGTTTGTTGGGGGGTCTCGGTTTCCTACGGTTGAATCGAGATCCGACAGTCACCGCAGCTCGCCTCCCGACTCAAACCCCTCGCCCCTCTCCCCCCGGCTTCCCAGTCAGCAACAAATCCACTTCTTTACGTTCTGTTTGACGCGTGGGGGTGGGGGTGGGGGGAGGGCTTTTTTTAAAATTTCGTAACGCGGCCGAGTCTCACGCATGCCGCCTCTCGTTCCATAACCTCCAGAAACGGGGCTCAGAGGAGGAAGAACATTCCAGAATCTGAGCTGCGTTCTCAGCCTGGGCTTGTAATGCCTTTCAACAGCCATAGACACAAAGTTCAAAACAAGAAAACAGAACTTTAATATTGCCGCAGTTCTGAGTCGACAATCGATAAATATATATATATATATATTTATACATATATAAATAATGTTTTAAAATTTAAAGCAAAAACATTATATTACAAAGAACACAGGCATGGCACAACATGATTGATGTTTGTATCATGTGACTAGAATCTCTGTTGCTATAGTAACCACTGCCAGAATAATGTTGGAGGAAGTGATTGCATCAATTTATGTTGTTCTATGTATATATTTATCAAGGAAAAACAAAAGCGTTAATTTTTCAGGTCCTCTATTTATCCATTTTAAATGCCGACTTTGTAATTAATCCCTCCCCCACCCTTCCCCAACCCCATCAAATCAAAATATTTATACCTATATAAATGTGTATATATGTTGAATTTTTTCTCCCCACACGTGTAATTAAGAGAATGTTGTTTGTATTGTAAATAACATAACGATATGTACTGTACATAGTTTAACATATATTCCCGGTTGCCGTGACACCAGGGATGCTATCTGATGCTTCTATTGTTGTGTTGTATGGGGGTGTGGTGACAGAATGACCTTTAATAAAGCAAAAACGGAACCTTTTACTCTCTCTGTTGCAATCGTGGTCTTTCCAGCCTGTAACTCACTCCCGGGTATCCATTATTCTATATATAAACTATCTGAACCCCTCGATTAGATTCCAGTCTGTAACTCACTCCCGGGTATCCATTATTCTATATATAAACTATCTGAACCCCTCGATTAGATTCCATTCTGTAACTCACTCCCAGGTATCCATTATTCTATATATAAACCATCTGAACCCCTCGATTAGATTCCAGTCTGTAACTCACTCCCAGGTATCCATTATTCTATATATAAACCATCTGAACCCCTCGATTAGATTCCAGTCTGCAACTCACTCCCAGGTATCCATTATTCTATATATAAACCATCTGAACCCCTCGATTAGATTCCAGCCTGTAACTCACTCCCAGGTATCCATTATTCTATATATAAACCACCTGAACCCCTCGATTAGATTCCAGTCTGTAACTCACTCCCAGGTATCCATTATTCTATATATAAACCATCTGAACCGCTCGATTAGATTCCAGTCTGTAACTCACTCCCGGGTATCCATTATTCTATATGTAAACCATCTGAACCCCTCGATTAGATTCCAGCCTGTAACTCACTCCCAGGTATCCATTATTCTATATATAAACCATCTGAACCGCTCGATTAGATTCCAGTCTGTAACTCACTCCCGGGTATCCATTATTCTATATGTAAACCATCTGAACCCCTCGATTCGATTCCAGCCTGTAACTCACTCCCGGGTATCCATTATTCTTTGTATAAACGATCCGAACTCCTCTGCCATATTGGCTTTGAGTGAGGGTTGAGTGACCCACAGCATAGTGGGTTCCATGCGTAAATTCACCTCCCAGCATGGGACTAAAGCTCAAAGGACTTAGGATCAGTGAATTCTTTTACCCAAAGGGCGCATCCTTGGGTGTTGAAGGAGGCCAAGAAGGAAATTCCTAGGGCATTGACTATGATACCCAAGAAGGAATCATTGGGTACTGATGAAGTTCTGCAGGACTGGTAGCGAACAATATAATATCTATTTCATAAATGCAGCAAACCTGACTCATGGCCGGCTCTTTAGCTTATCAGTAACAGCAAAAATCTTTAACTCGTCTCAGGTGTAGGCTGGAAGAGTATCTTTACACTGCTAACCTGATAAGAAACAACCAGTACCTGTATAGAAAGGGAAGGTCCTGCTGACAGACATCCCTTGAGGATGTTGCAGATGAAGCAGACAGCGGAACCTCAATGGTTTGGACTTTCAGAAAGCCATTGACAAAGTTCCACATGAAAGACTTCTCAAGCCAAGTATCTTAGGCAGCGTGTGGGGTTGGATAAGAAGTTAACGAATAGGACACGTAGTACTTGTGAGAAGAGAAATGGCACACTAGGGGAAGACGAATCCTATAGGGGGCTGAACTTGGACCCTTGCTTCTAATTGACATTAATAACCTGGGTACCAGCGGGGCCAAATTTCCACACCAAAATTAGGTGCCTAATACGCCCACTGACAAATGGGTGGCAGTATTAAGGCACGAGACAAATAAGGGAGACAAGTCATATAATGTACTTACCACCATTTGAATTCAAGCAGTGCTAGGTGCTAGGGATGCCTGTACATCCCTGGCGTCCATCTTTGCTGAGTGCATCGGGGGACGGGGGTGGAGAGGAGGGATGCGTTTAAAGGTTAGAAGGTCAGCTCCCCCCCCCCCCCCCCTGTAATCAATCGTAAAGCGATCATCTGTAGAACAGCATAGCGTCTGCAAGCATCATCGATTCGGATCATGGGATTCCCTTACGCCACATCAAGGCGCCGCAGTGAATTTGCACCCCCGTGCTTAAGGTGGGCACCTTGTTGCATCGTAAGTGGCACGGACTCTAGGATCTGGGGTGGGATCGGAGTCCGCAACCATGCCATCCATAGAACCGCCCGCCATCGGGCTTCTGTCGAATTTCAGTGTCCGAACATCAAACTTTCTGACCACACGGATGTCAGGAGAGAAGACACAGTGGGGTAGGAATCCATATTGGGCGGCTGCGCAAATGCGTTGAATTGGCACCCCGCCCCCCCGCCCCCGGTATTCGAATCCATTGAAGTCAATGTAACTGAATATGGGTCGGGGCGTTTAACAGGCAAGGGTGAAATTCCACCTCGACGGGGCCGCATAACTGATGTCAGCAAATCGGCTGCACATTGTCCGATTAAAGGAAAATCAGGCGGGGTATAGAATGTGCGGCCAATTCGCTACTGCCCGCTTTGTATCCTCAGAGGATGGAGCTGCATAGAATCACATTGAATTTACAGCGCAGAAACAGGCCATTCGGCCCAACTGGTCTATGCCGGTGTTTATGCTCCACACGAGCCTCCTCCCTCCCTACTTCATCTCACCCGATCAGCATATCCTTCTATTCCTTTCTCCCTCCTGATTATCTAGCTTCTCCTTAAATGCCTCTGTGCTAGTCGCCTCAACTACTCCTTTTGGTCGCAACTTCCATTCTCTGGGTAAAGAAGTTTCTCCTGAATTCCTTATTGGATTTATTAGTGACTATTTTATATTTATGACCCCTAGTTTTGGACTCCCCCACAAGTGGAAACATCTTCTCTCCGTCTACCCTATCAAACGCTTTTGTTATCGTAAAGACCTCTATCAGGTCACCCCTCGGCCTTTTCATTTCTAGAGAAAAGAGCCCCAGCCTGTTCAGTCTTTCATGATAGTTATGACCTCTCATGTTGTGGTATCATCCTTGTAAATCTTCTTTGCACCTTCTTCAGTGCTTTTATATCTTTTTTATAATATGGGGACCAGAACTGTAAACAGCACTCTAAGTGTGATCCAACCAAGTCTCTATACAAGTCTAACATAATCTCTTGGGCTATTATTTGGGCCGTGCAGCGCCTGTTTTGTAGGCGCTTTGCGGCCTCCTAAGGACCCAAAATGGCGTCTGGAATGTGCGCGCACACTTCTAGCGTGACGTGCGCCGGATGCCATCTTGGTAAAGACGTTTGCATACGCGCAGATAACAAACACCGGCAACATGCAAGGTAGGGGGAATATGAGGTAGATCAGTGTGCAAAGCTGATTTAAAGGGACAGATGCTTTTGGAACTCCACGCTCCAGCCAATGCACTGTCTTAACCTTGCACAGCTGAACAGGTCGCAAACAGCATGGAGGAGCTCCCACCAGCGCTATTTAAAGGGACCATGCAGGAGTTACAGGTTAGTTGCTGGATTATTGCTTCTGGCTGCTGATGCATTTGTACCTGTTTTTGGAGGTCTCCTATACTTGAATACTGAGACTAGGGGACGTAGCCTAACATCTAGAGCCAGGACTTGCAGGAGTGAAGTTAGGAAATGCTTCTACACGCAAAGGGTGGGAGAAGTTGAGAGCGCTCTTCTGCAGATGGCAGTTGATGCTAGCTCAATTGTTAACTTTAAATCTGAGATTGATAGATTTCTGTTAACCAAGGGTATTAAGGGATATGGGGCTAAGGCGGGTATATGGAGTTAGGTCACAGGTCAACCATGACCTCATTGAATGGTGGAACAGGCTCGACGGGCTAAATGGCCTACTCCTGTTCCTATCTTCCTATGTTCCTATAATAAAGTTTCAGCACTCTACAGGGAGTGGGCTGGCTAGCTGACAGGCAACAGCAAGGGCACTGACGGAGTGGCAGGGATGGGACAGGAGTGCTGTCATCCTGAGAGAGGACAGCAGGTTCATGTTCCATGGAGCGACTGCCACTTGCTGCCTCCTGTTATGCGCCACCTTGTCCTGCAAGAAAACAGGACGTGTGTCAGTGAGTGTCCTGCAGGATGTTTGGGTGATGTGCCTGTCATGGTTGAATAGCTGCCAGTGTGTGTGACCTGTGAGTTGTGGGTGTGCGGCTTGCAACAGTGGTAATGTGTGAGGGTGAGAGGAAGCATCTGATTGGAAGAGTATTGATTGAAAGAGTTTGTTGGTATGTGGGTGATGGGGGTGTAGTGTGTGGTGCAGTTGGTAGGAGACGCTACTTGACAGTTGACCTCACTCACCTTGACCACTCGTGTCAAAGCATTGAACTTCTTCCTGCATTGCATCCATGTTTGTGGTGCTATTCGCCTGGCATTGACTTCGTCCCCTATTGCCTCCCACTGCCTCTTGAACATATGTCTGGAGGGCCTCTTGCCCCCCCTGTGGATATAGGATGTCCCTCCTTCTGTCCACCTCTTGCACCAAGGCCTCTAGTGCATCAGCAGAGAACCTTGATGCATGCTCTCTCGCAGGCCTGGTACAAACTCAGATTGGCAGATTGGTGACGTCTGGTGTGCAGATTGGAGGATGTGGGATTTAATAGTGCGCAACCTTTATTCAATGTTTTAACATAACTCAACAATTTGTAAACATTGGGACGGGACCTGCTTCAGTGTTTTACGTGTGTGATGTCTGATGTCCGTTCAGACTCCGTGTGGACCCGTATCTTATATTTTGCAAATAAAAGGCGCAGGCAGCCTTTAAGAAGTGTAGGCTGCCTTTAAGAGGTGCAGGCTGCCTTTAAGACGTGTGGGCTGTCTTCAAGTGGTGCCAGGCACTGGTGATATCAGGGCCCTCTGCTGGTGAGCAGCTACCCAACAGCGCAGATGGGGCTGGCTGCTCGCAGCAATCAGCTAAAATAGCAGGCAGCACGAATGTTACATGCAGGCTGCATCTCAACGACTGGGCGCGGGTTAATCACGCACCGCGACCCCCGCGCCCGTTTTCGGGGGTTATCCAATATAACCCCAATCTGCTTTTCAATTCTCTTACTCTAGAAAAGAACCCCAGTGCTTTGTTTGCTCTTTTATGGCCTTTGCTGCTATTTTTAGTGATTTGTGTATCTGTACCCCACGATCCCTTTGCTTCTCTACCCCATTCAGCCTCTTATTTTCTAAGGAGTACGTGGCCGTCTTATTCCTCCTACCAAAATGCACTACCTCACACTTTTATCTATATTGAAATTAATTTGCCAATTACACGCCGATTCTGCAAGTTTATTAACGACTTACAGATTAGCAGAAGGAATTAGATTGGTTGTGTAATCAGGCAGATAAAATTTAACACTAGATGTAAAGCAATCGGTTGAAAAGGGGTGCGTCACAATCTAGAGTGAGCGGACCTGAATTACCACAGCGAGACGTAGAACAGGATCTGACAGCAATAGTTGACTCATCGCTCTCAATGTCTAAACAGTAGAGCAAAGCAATTTTAGAAAAGCAAATAGAAACAGTTCTGGTCTCCATATTATAAAAAGGATTTCGAGGCAAAAAAAAGATTTTCAAGGATGACACCAGAACTCCGAGGTTATATCTATCAGGAAAGGCTGAACAGGCTGAGGAAAGAGAAGGCTGAGGGGTGACCTGATAGAGGTCGTTAAGATTATGAAAGGGTTTGATAGGGCAGCTGTAGAGGAGGTGTTTCCAAATATGGGGGAGTGCAAAACTAGAGGCCATAAATATAAGATCGTCACTAATAAATCCAATCAGGAATTCAGGAGAATCTTCTTTATCCAGAGAGTGGAACTCGTTACCACATGGAGTGGTTGAGGCGAATAATATAGATGCATTTAAGGGGAAGCTAGATAAACACATGAGGGAGAAAGGAATAGAAGGTTAGATGAAGTGGGGTGGGAGGAGGTTAGTGTGGAGCAGAAACATTGGCATAGACCAGTTGGGCCGAATGGCCTGTTTCTGTGCTGGAAATTCTATGTACTTCTATGTAATGTCGGGATACTCAGCCAGAACAGTAGAGATTCAGTCTGTAAAGGTTATACTGGTCATACGACATTTGCAGCACCTTGTTCAACTCAGACATCCACATCACATTAAAATCCCAACATACGTTGCAGAGACCAGCAACGAGATTGATCAGAAGAGGAAAGGGAATGAGGAATAATTTGAGAAATGAATGCTGTACAATTCTGAGACAACGACGAAGGTAGGGGGGGACCTATCTAAAGCATTAAATGCAATAGATAAAGTGAAACCATAGTATTCCTTCAAAGTCACGACTAGAGGACATAAAAAAAATAGTAAAAAGTAAATTTCATGCTGTTGTATTGGCAAGGATTTCTTTGATTAAAAGATTGGTAAATGTTTGGATACTTTGACAGGCAAGACGAAATCATTAGCGATGTTCAAAATGCAGATAGATGCTCAAATAGGAGTGAGACACAGAATAAGAAGCGGCAGCATCAATGGGTGAGTTATGGTAATAGAGGGATGGGCTTCAATGAGAGAATAAGGGGGATAAGATTTAATTGGTAGCCTGAGAGATGAGTTTAAATAGATGAGTTAGAGAGATGAACTTGAATGGGAGAGTTAGAGAGATGAGATTGAATGGGAGAGTTAGAGAGATGAGATTGAATGGGAGAGTTAGAGAGATGAGATTGAATGGGAGAGTTAGAGAGATGAGATTGAATGGGAGAGTTAGAGAGATAAGATTGAATGGGAGAGTTAGAGAAATGAGATTGAATGGGAGAGTTAAAGAGATGAACTTGAATGGGAGAATTAGAGAGATGAACTTGAATGGGTGAGTTAGAGAGATGAACTTGAATGGGAGAGTTAGAGAGATGAGATTGAACGGGTGAGTTAGAGAGATGAACTTGATTGGGACAGTTAGAGAGATGAACTTGAATGGGAGAGTTAGAGAGATGAACTTTAGTGGGAGCATTAGAGAGATGAGATTGAATGGGAGAGTTAGAGAGATGAGATTGAATGGGAGAGTTAGAGAGATGAACTTGAATGGGAGAGTTAGAGAGATGAGATTGAACGGGTGAGTTAGAGAGATGAACTTGATTGGGACAGTTAGAGAGATGAACTTGAATGGGAGAGTTAGAGAGATGAGATTGAATGGGAGAGTTAGAGAGATGAACTTGAAAGGGAGAGTTAGAGAGATGTACTTGAATGGATGAGTTAGAGAGATGTACTTGATTGGGACAGTTAGAGAGATGAACTTGAATGGGTGAGTTAGAGAGATGAACTTGAATGGGAGAGTTAGAGAGATGAACTTGAATGGGAGAGTTAGAGAGATGAGATTGAAAGGGTGAGTTAGAGAGATGAACTTGAAAGGGAGAGTTAGAGAGATGAACTTGAATGGGAGAGTTAGAGAGATGAACTTGAATGGATGAGTTAGAGAGATGAACTTGATTGGGACAGTTAGAGAGATGAACTTGAATGGGTGAGTTAGAGAGATGAACTTGAATGGGAGAGTTAGAGAGATGAACTTGAATGGATGAGTTAGAGAGATGAACTTGATTGGGACAGTTAGAGAGATGAACTTGAATGGGTGAGTTAGAGAGATGAACTTGAATGGGAGAGTTAGAGAGATGAACTTGAATGGGAGAGTTTTTTTTAATTATTCGTTCATGGGATGTGGGCGTCGCTGGCGAGGCCGGCATTGATTGCCCATCCCTAATTGCCCTTCAGAAGGTGGTGGTGAGCCACCTTCTTGAACCGCTGCAGTCTGTGTGGTGAAGGTTCTCCCACAGTGCTGTTAGGAAGGGAGTTCCAGGATTTTGACCCAGCGACGATGAAGGAACGGTGATATATTTCCAAATCGGGATGGTGTGTGACTTGGTGGGGAACGTGCAGGTGGTGTTGTTCCCATGTGCCTGCTGCTCTTGTCCTTCTAGGTGGTAGAGGTCGCGGGTTTGTCGAAGAAGCCTTGGCGAGTTGCTGCAGTGCATCCTGTGGATGGTACACACTGCAGCCACTGTGCACCGGTCGTGAAGGGAGTGAATGTTTAGGATGGTGGATGGGGTACCAATCAAGTGGGCTGCTTTATCTTGGATGGTGTCGAGCTTCTTGAGTGTTGTTGGAGCTGCACTCATCCAAGCAAGTGGGGAGTATTCCATCACACTCCTGACTTGTGCCTTGTAGATGGTGGAAAGGCTTTGGGGAGTCAAGAGATGAGTCACTCGCCGCAGAATACCCAGCCTCTGACCTGCTCTCGTAGCCACAGTATCTATATGGCTGGTCCAGTTAAGTTTCTGGTCAATGGTGACCCCCAGGATGTTGATGGTGGGGGATTCGGCGATGGTAATGCCGTTGAATGTCAAGGGGAGGTGGTTAGACTCTCTCTTGTTGGAGGTGGTCATTGCCTGGCAGTTATCTGGCGCGAATGTTACTTGCCACTTATGAGCCCAAGCCTGGATCTTGTCCAGGTCTTGCTGCATGCAGGCTCGGACTGCTTCATTATTTGAGGGGTTGTGAATGGAATTGAACACTGTGCAATCATCAGCAAACATCCCCATTTCTGACCTTATGATGGAGGGACGGTCATTGATGAAGCAGCTGAAGATGGTTGGGCCTAGGACACTGCCCTGAGGAACTCCTGCAGCAATGTCCTGGGGCTGAGATGATTGGCCTCCAACAACCACTACCATCTTCCTTTGTGCTAGGTATGACTCCAGCCACTGGAGAGTTTTCCCCCTGATTCCCATTGACTTCAATTTTACTAGGGCTCCTTGGTGCCACACTCGGTCAAATGCTGCCTTGATGTCAAGGGCAGTCACTCTCACCTCACCTCTGGAATTCAGCTCTTTTGACCATGTTTGGACCAAGGCTGTAATGAGGTCTGGAGCCGAGTGATCCTGGCAGAACCCAAACTGAGCATCAGTGAGCAGGTTATTGGTGAGTAGGTGCCACTTGATAGCACTGTCGACGACACCTTCCTTCACTTTGCTGATGATTGAGAGTAGGCTGATGAGGCGGTAATTGGCCAGATTGGATTTGTCCTGCTTTTTGTGGGCAGGACATACCTGGGCAATTCTCCACATTGTCGGGCAGATGCCAATGTTGTAGCTGTACTGGAACAGCTTGGCTAGAGGCGCAGCTAGTTCTGGAGCACAAGTCTTCAGCGCTACAGTCGGGATGCTGTCGGGGCCCATAGCCTTTGCTGTATCCAGTGCACTCACCCATTTCTTAATGTTAGAGAGATGAACTTGAATGGGAGAGTTAGAGAGATGAGATTGAATGAGAGAGTTAGAGAGATGAACTTGAATGGGAGAGTTAGAGAGATGAACTTGAATGGGAGCGTTAGAGAGATGAACTTGAATGGGAGAGTTAGAGAGATGAACTTGAATGGATGAGTGAGAGAGATGACCTTGAATAGGAGAGTTGGAGAGATGAACTTGAATGGATAATTTAGAGAGATGAACCTGAATGGGAGTGTTGGAGAGATGAACTTGAATGGGAGAATTAGAGAGATGAGATTGAATGGGAGAGTTGGACAGATGAGATTGAATGGGAGAGTTTGAGAGATGAACTTGAATGGGAGAGTTAGAGAGATGAGATTGAATGGGAGAGTTAGAGAGATTAACTTGAATGGGAGAGTTAGAGAGATGAGATAGAATGGGTGAGTTGGACAGATGAGATTGAATGGGAGAGTTAGAGACATGAGATTGAATGGGAGAGTTAGAGAGATGAGATCGAATGGGAGAGTTAGAGAGATTAACTTGAATGGGAGAGTTAGAGAGATGAGATAGAATGGGTGAGTTGGACAGATGAGATTGAATGGGAGAGTTTGAGAGATGAACTTGAATGGGAGAGTTAGAGAGATGAGCTTGAATGGGAGAGTTAGAGAGATGAGATTGAATGGGAGAGTTAGAGAGATGAACTTGAATGGGAGAGTTCGAGACATGAGATTGAATGGGAGAGTTAGAGAGATGAGATCGAATGGGAGAGTTAGAGAGATTAACTTGAATGGGAGAGTTAGAGAGATGAGATAGAATGGGAGAGTTAGTGAGATGAGATTGAATGAGAGAGTTAGAGAAATTAACTTGACTGGGAGAGTTTGAGAGATGAACTTGAATGGGAGAGTTAGAGACATGAGATTGAATGGGAGAGTTGGAGAGATGAGATCGAATGGGAGAGTTGGAGAGATTAACTTGAATGGGAGAGTTAGAGAGATGAGATAGAATGGATGAGTTTGCGAGATGTACTTGATTGGGAGAGTTAGAGAGATGAACTTGAATGGGAGAGTTGGAGAGATGAGATTTAATGGGAGAGTTAGTGAGATGAGATTGAATGAGAGAGTTAGAGAAATGAACTTGACTGGGAGAGTTAGAGAGATGAGATTGAATGGGAGAGTTAGGGAGATGAGATTGAATGGGAGAGTTGGAGAGATGAGCATGAATGGGAGAGTTAGAGAGATGAAATTGAATGGGAGAGTTAGAGAGATGAGCTTGAATGGGAGAATTAGAGAGATGAGCTTGAATTGGAGAGTTAGAGAGTGAACTTGAATTCGAGAGTTGGAGAGAAGAACTTGAATGGGAGAATTAGAGAGATGAGATTGAAAGGGTGAGTTGGAGAGTTGAACTTGTATGGGAGAGTTGGAGAGATGAACTTTAATGCGAGAGTTAGAGAGATGAGCTTGAATGGGAGAATTAGAGAGATGAACTTGAATGGGAGAGTTAGAGAGATGAACTTGAATGAGAGAGTTAGAGAGATGAGATTGAATGGGAGAGTTAGAGAGATGAACTTGAATGGGAGAGTTGGAGAGATGAACTTGAATGAGAGAGTTGGAGAGATGAGCTTGAATGGGAGAGTTAGAGAGATGAACTTGAATGGGAGAGTTGGAGAGATGAACTTGAATGAGAGAGTTGGAGAGATGAGATTGAAAGGGTGAGTTAGAGAGATGAACTTGAATGAGAGAGTTAGAGAGATGAACTTGAATGGGAGAGTTGGAGAGATGAACTTGAATGGGAGAGTTGGAGAGATGAGATTGAAAGGGTGAGTTAGAGCGATGAACTTGAATGAGAGAGTTAGAGAGATGAGCATCTTCTTCGGTTTGATCTTCAGATGGTTCTGAATTAACCGATTTTAATTGGGTAGAGGTGAGGGGTCTATAATTGGCCCGAGCGACCCCGGGCTACGAAGTGGGAAACCACCTGTGGTTCTTGCTCCTGATTGCTATTCGGTGACCCATGCTGCAAAGTGTGTGTTTTTGCTTGCACGCATGTGCAGACGTCATGTGAGGAGAGCACAGGCTCTGCTGTGATGCCCTCATGGTAGAATAGCTTGCTGTAACTTACACGGGCCAGGCTTACACATGTTGATTGGACAGGTGGGTGAGGTAGCCGAGGATGACCAATGCTGGAGGGAGGGGTTTCTGCATACTTATTCCCAGCAGCCTCGGGAGAAGAAGGGAGAACACTGGGCTAAAAAAGCAATTGGGTCTCCGCCCCTGAAGGTCGTAGGGACACTCCAGGGATGTGAACACATAATCTAGGCTGGCATTCCCAGTGCAGTACTGAGGGAGTGCCGCACTGTCAGGGGTGCCGTCTTTTGGATGAGACGTTAAACCGAGTCTTTCTTTGTCTTTTCTTTTATTGTCCAAAGTACATTTTTTTACCATGTTTAATGAGCAAATCAGCATTTAGGACGGATGTACTGCTGACAAATTTTGCCGCAATGTACCTCCCCTTTAAGACCCAACAGCTGGATCTGCGTAAGACCAGTGAAGATTGAGGAGCTACATCTTTTTGAATTTCCTTGCTTCGCTGAGCTCGAGCCCCCTCCGCAAATTTAATTTGTCGGCTCTTAGGGGGTGATTTTAACCTAACTGTCTGGGCGGGAATCACGCGGGATTGGGTGGAATGCCGGTTTTACACTCCGTCCGATACTGACTTCAACGGTGAGGAACATCGGCATCGCTCCCGATCCCGTGAGTTTCCCGACGGGCGGGTTCGGTTAAAATTGACCCCCTTGGTCCCCATTTGTTTTGATTGGGTTTTTTTTTGGTGTAATTTCACCCCTCCCGTATCAACACTCTCCAGTGCGTGCGATGTCTCTTACTCAGGGGCGAGGGGGTCATTTTTTAGTCGGTGGTGGCATTTGTGACTGTGTTCCCTGAAAGGGTGAAGCTTTATCAGAGCGGGGGAACACTAAGAGGGGCCAGGCCTTCTTAAAGGGGAGGGTGAACAGATGCTTGGGATTAGGCACGGACGCTCGGAGGACTCCTGATTTAAGCCTTCAAGGTTGTAAGGAGTATAAATATTCTGAGCTGTAATGAATTGTTTGGCTCAGCGGGTAGCACTCTTGGCCTCTGAGTCAGAAGGTCGTGGCTTCATGTCCCACTCCAGAGACTTGAGCACTAAATCTGGACTGACGCTTCCAGTGCAGAACTGAGGGAGTGCTGCACTGTCAGAGGTGCCATCTTTCGGATGAGATGTTTAACCGAGGCCCTGTCCGCCCTCTCTGGTGGACTTAAAAGATCCCACGGCCGCCATTTCGAAGAAGAGCAGGGGAGCTTTCCCCAGTGACATGGGCCAATGCTTATCCCTCAACCAACATCACTAAAAAACAGGTTATCTGATCATTGCTGTTTGTGGGATCTTGCTGTGCGCAATTTTGGCTGACGTGTTTCCCACATCACAACAGTGACTACACTTCAAAAGTACTTCATTGGCTGTTAAGCACTTCAGGACATCCTGAGGCCGGGATGTTTGCAAGTTCTTTCTTTGACCACAAATTCAGTAACGGTGGAACTATGAAGAGACGGCTTATATTTAATTACTTGAACCATAGTGTGGAATATGTGGAACAGAACCTCCCAGGGAGATGGTGGAGGTGAATAGCTTCGGCAGACTCAAGGGGGCGCGGGATAATTTATTGGTGGAGAGATGTGCTTATCGTCAACTGGAGTATTGTGTCCAGTTCTGGGCACCGCACTGTAGGTAAGATGTGAAGGCCATAGAGAGGGTGCAGAAGAGATTTACTAGGATGATTCCAGGGATGAGGGACTTTAGTTACATGGATAGACTGGAGAAGCTGGGGTTGATCTCCTTGGGGTAGAGACGGTTGCGAGGAGATTTGATAGAGGTGTTCAAAACCATGAAGGTTCTAGACAGAGTAGATAGAGAGAAACTGTTCCCATTGGTGGAAGGGTCAAGAACCAGAGGACACAGATTTAAGGTGATCGGCCAAAGAACCAAAGGTGCACTGCCTGAGGGGGTGGTGGAGGCAGATTCAATCATGGCCTTCAAAAGGGAACTGGATAAGTGCTTGAAAGTAAAAAATTTGCAGGACTACGGGGATACGGTGGGGAGTGGGACTTGCTGGATTGCTCTTGTATTGAGCCGGCACGGACTCGATGGGCCAAATGGCCTCCTTCCATGCTGTAACCTTTCTATGATTCTATGATTCCGTGTAGTTGAGGGGTAAAAAGGATCGAGCACTGGGTGGGATTTTTTGGGGACGTGTGAACTGTTCCGGTGGATTGTAATGCTCTTTTCCAGTCCTGTACATCACTGCATTCCCCACAAACCTCCCCCCAACCTCCGATTTTAACCCAACCCTCAACGGAGGGTAAAATGGGGGCGGGGCATAAAATGGACGTCAGCTGTCTTAAACAGGAAGGTGGCGTTCAGTCAATTGTGCCTGAATTATATTTATTTAGGCTGTGCGGTGTCCCTGGATGGTTTCAATATTCCCATTCGGCCTATGGAGCCTCCCATAACCTTGAGTTCTCAGGAGGAGACCGAGCATGCGGAGCTCGGGGGCAGGCGGGGGGCGGGGGCGGGAATCCGGTGGAAGGACGGTCAGTGTGTTTTCAGATGGAGTGTATGCGGGGTTGCCGGGGGAGATGGAGGGTGGGGTGGAGGGGGTTGGGGGGGAAGGGGTCAGGGAGGGCCAACCATTGAATCGGGAACATTGAAAGAAAATCATGAATGGATACCAGTGGTGCCATCTTGGAGACGTGGGGCTGAGGGGAGGGGGAGGAGGGGGATGGAAATGGGAAATTAACATCTTACCATTCGTGGCAATTAACCCCAAGAGTTACTGTCACCTTTAATGGGCCCATTGAATATTCCTGCATATGTTTTGTGTGTGTGTGTGTATATGTGTGTGTGTGTGTGGGGGGTGCAATCAGGAGTTATTCACATTGTCTTGTCTGAACTGTATCTTGACCTCTATTATAGGATCATAGGAGCAGGAGGAGGCCATTCAGCCCCTCGAGCTTGCTCCGTCGTTCAATTAGATCACAGCTAATCTGTATCTTAACTCCACTTACCCGCCTTTGCTCCCTAGCCCTTAATATCCTCGCCCAACAAATTATTTTATATACATAGTCAGCAGGCCGTCTATTGGACCTGGCCACAATGGACAAACTGCTTTACTGTGTGGATACTGAAGCTATGGTTTAATGGGAATGTTGGAGTTGTGTGTTTTTTTTAATGGGCAAATCTTGTCCATTTGCATCTCATTCCTCCTCAGACCTTGACTTTAAAATCGACCATAATTCAACGAACTTTAAGACCATTCCCGAACCTTCCTGTTTAAACCTGCTCCTGAGCCAATGAGCAATGGAGCTGTGGAAGGTGTTCCCGTATCAGCTGGTCATCATGCGCTCTGCCCACCAGCACCTAATCGAAACGTTTTAGGTGTCAGTTTATGGTCCCACCCCAGAGATTTGAGCGTATAATCTAGGCTGCACTGTCGGAGGTGCCGTCTTTCGGGTGAGACGTTAAACCGAGGCCCCGTCTGCCATCTCAGGTGGACGTAAAAGATCCCACGGCCACTATTCGAAGAACAGCAGGGGAGTTCTCCCTGGTGTCCTGGGCCAATATTTATCCCTCAACCAACATCACTAAAACAGATGATCTGGTCATTATCACATTGCTGTTTGTGGGATCTTGCTGTGCGCAAATTGGCTGCCGTGTTTCCTACATTACAACAGTGACTACACTTCAAAAAGTACTTCATTGGCTGTAAGGTGCTTTGGGATGTCCTGAGGTTGTGAAAGGCATTGTATAAATGCAAGTTCTTTCTTTCTTTCTCTTTAAAACAGGAGGAGCTAGCTGTTTGCTGCAGCTGGCACAGTATCCAGCTGGCATTACCATCAGCCCACGCTCTGCTCACTGCCCCGGGAGCACATTTCCACGGGCAGCCCTTGGCAGGCATGGGCGATAGAACAGGGAGGCTCTGGGGTGAATGAAGGCCACAGTTACATTGCTGCTTTCGCATCGCTGCGATGCAGGAGGTACCGTCGCTGCGATGGAGGAGGTACCGTCGCTGCGATGCAGGAGGTACCGTCGCTGCGATGCAGGAGGTACCGTCGCTGCGATGCAGGAGGTACCGTCGCTGCGATGCAGGAGGTACCGTCGCTGCGATGCAGGAGGTACCGTCGCTGCGATGCAGGAGGTACCGTCGCTGCGATGCAGGAGGTACCGTCGCTGCGATGCAGGAGGTACCGTCGCTGCGATGCAGGAGGTACCGTCGCTGCGATGCAGGAGGTACCGTCGCTGCGATGCAGGAGGTACCGTCGCTGCGATGGAGGAGGTACCGTCGCTGCGATGGAGGAGGTACCGTCGCTGCGATGGAGGAGGTACCGTCACTGCGATGCAGGAGCTACTGTCACTGCGATGCAGGAGCTACTGTCACTGCGATGCAGGAGGTACTGACATTGCGATGCAGGAGATACCGTCACTGCGATGCAGCAGGTTCTGAGACTGCGATGCAGGAGGTACTGTCACTGCGATGCAGGAGCTACTGTCACTGCGATGCAAGAGCTACTGTCACTGCAATGCAGGAGCTACTGTCACTGCGATGCAGGAGGTTCTGACACTGCGATGCAGGAGGTTCTGACACTGCGATGCAGGAGGTACTGACACTGCGATGCAGGAGGTTCTGACACTGCGATGCAGGAGGTTCTGACATTGCGATGCAGGAGGTACTGTCACTGCGATGCAGGAGCTACTGTCACTGCGATGCAGGAGCTACTGTCACTGCGATGCAGGAGGTACTGTCACTGCGATGCAGGAGCTACTGTCACTGCGATGCAGGAGCTACTGTCACTGCGATGCAGGAGGTTCTGACACTGCGATGCAGGAGCTACTGTCACTGCGATGCAGGAGGTACTGTCACTGCGATGCAGGAGGTTCTGACACTGCGATGCAGGAGGTACTGTCACTGCGATGCAGGAGGTTCTGACACTGCGACGCAGGAGGTACTGACACTGCGATGCAGGAGGTTCTGACACTGCGACGCAGGAGGTTCTGACACTGCGATGCAGGAGGTACTGTCACTGCGATGCAGGAGGTTCTGACACTGCGATGCAGGAGGTTCTGACACTGCGATGCAGGAGGTTCTGACACTGCGATGCAGGAGGTTCTGACACTGCGATGCAGGAGGCACTGACACTGCGATGCTGGAGGTTCTGTCACTGCGACGCAGGAGGTTCTGACACTGCGATGCAGGAGGTACTGACACTGCGATGCAGGAGGTACTGTCACTGCGATGCAGGAGGTACTGTCACTGCGATGCAGGAGGTACTGACATTGCGATGCAGGAGGTTCTGACACTGCGATGCAGGAGGTACTGTCACTGCGATGCAGGAGGTTCTGACACTGCGATGCAGGATGTACTGTCACTGCGATGCAGGAGGTACTGTCACTGCGATGCAGGAGGCACTGTCACTGAGATGCAGGAGGTACTGTCACTGAGATGCAGGAGGTACTGTCACTGAGATGCAGGAGGTACTGACACTGCGATGCAGGAGGCACTGTCACTGAGATGCAGGAGGTTCTGTCACTGCGATGCAGGAGGTACTGTCACTGCGATGCAGGAGGTTCTGTCACTGCGATGCAGGAGGTACTGTCACTGCGATGCAGGAGGCACTGTCACTGCGATGCAGGAGGTACTGTCACTGCGATGCAGGAGGTACTGTCACTGCGATGCAGGAGGTACTGTCACTGCGATGCAGGAGGCACTGTCACTGCGATGCAGGAGGTTCTGTCACTGCGATGCAGGAGGTACTGTCACTGCGATGCAGGAGGCACTGTCACTGCGATGCAGGAGGTACTGTCACTGCGATGCAGGAGGCACTGTCACTGCGATGCAGGAGGTACTGTCACTGCGATGCAGGAGGCACTGTCACTGCGATGCAGGAGGTTCTGTCACTGCGATGCAGGAGGTACTGACACTGCGATGCAGGAGGTACTGACACTGCGATGCAGGAGGTACTGTCACTGAGATGCAGGAGCTACTGTCACTGCGATGCAGGAGGTACTGACACTGCGATGCAGGAGGTACTGTCACTGAGATGCAGGAGCTACTGTCACTGCGATGCAGGAGGTACTGTCACTGCGATGCAGGAGGTACTGACACTGAGATGCAGGAGGTACTGTCACTGCGATGCAGGAGCTACTGTCACTGCGATGCAGGAGCTACTGTCACTGCGATGCAGGAGGTACTGTCACTGAGATGCAGGAGGTACTGTCACTGCGATGCAGGAGGTACTGTCACTGCGATGCTGGAGGTACTGACACTGCGATGCAGGAGGTACTGTCACTGCGATGCAGGAGGTACTGTCACTGCGATGCAGGAGGCACTGTCACTGCGATGCAGGAGGTACTGACACTGCGATGCAGGAGGTTCTGACACTGCGATGCAGGAGGTTCTGACACTGCGATGCAGGAGGTACTGACACTGCGATGCAGGAGGTTCTGACACTGCGATGCTGGAGGTTCTGACACTGCGATGCAGGAGGTACTGACACTGCGATGCAGGAGGTTCTGACACTGCGATGCTGGAGGTTCTGACACTGCGATGCAGGAGGTACTGACACTGCGATGCAGGAGGTACTGTCACTGCGATGCTGGAGGTACTGTCACTGCGATGCAGGAGGTACTGTCACTGCGATGCAGGAGCTACTGACACTGCGATGCAGGAGGTACTGACACTGCGATGCAGGAGGCACTGTCACTGCGATGCAGGAGGTACTGACACTGCGATGCAGGAGGTACTGTCACTGCGATGCAGGAGGTTCTGACACTGCGATGCAGGAGGTACTGACACTGCGATGCAGGAGGTTCTGACACTGCGATGCAGGAGGTACTGTCACTGCGATGCTGGAGGTTCTGTCACTACGATGCAGGAGGTACTGACACTGCGATGCAGGAGGTACTGTCACTGCGATGCAGGAGGTACTGTCACTGCGATGCAGGAGGTACTGTCACTGCGATGCAGGAGGTTCTGACACTGCGATGCTGGAGGTACTGTCACTGCGATGCAGGAGGTACTGTCACTACGATGCAGGAGGTACTGTCACTGCGATGCAGGAGGTACTGTCACTGCGATGCAGGAGGTACTGTCACTGCGATGCAGGAGGTACTGTCACTGCGATGCAGGAGGTACTGTCACTACGATGCAGGAGGTACTGACACTGCGATGCAGGAGGTACTGTCACTGCGATGCAGGAGGTACTGTCACTGCGATGCAGGAGGTACTGTCACTGCGATGCAGGAGGTTCTGACACTGCGATGCTGGAGGTACTGTCACTGCGATGCAGGAGGTACTGTCACTGCGATGCAGGAGGTACTGTCACTGCGATGCAGGAGGTACTGTCACTGCGATGCTGGAGGTACTGTCACTGCGATGCAGGAGGTACTGTCACTGCGATGCAGGAGGTACTGTCACTGCGATGCAGGAGGTTCTGACACTGCGATGCAGGAGGTACTGTCACTGCGATGCAGGAGGTACTGTCACTGCGATGCTGGAGGTACTGTCACTGCGATGCAGGAGGTACTGACACTGCGATGCAGGAGGCACTGTCACTGCGATGCAGGAGCTACTGTCACTGCGATGCTGGAGGTACTGACACTGCGATGCAGGAGGTTCTGTCACTGCGATGCAGGAGGTACTGTCACTGCGATGCAGGAGGTACTGACACTGCGATGCAGGAGGTTCTGACACTGCGATGCAGGAGGTTCTGACACTGCGATGCAGGAGGTACTGACACTGCGATGCAGGAGGTACTGACACTGCGATGCAGGAGGTACTGACACTGCGATGCAGGAGGTTCTGACATTGCGATGCAGGAGGTACTGACACTGCGATGCAGGAGGTACTGTCACTGCGATGCAGGAGGTTCTGACATTGCGATGCAGGAGGTACTGACACTGCGATGCAGGAGGTTCTGACACTGCGATGCAGGAGGTACTGACACTGCGATGCAGGAGGTACTGACACTGCGATGCAGGAGGTACTGTCACTGCGATGCAGGAGGTTCTGACATTGCGATGCAGGAGGTACTGACACTGCGATGCAGGAGGTTCTGACACTGCGATGCAGGAGGTACTGACACTGCGATGCAGGAGGTTCTGACACTGCGATGCAGGAGGTTCTGACACTGCGATGCAGGAGGTACTGACACTGCGATGCAGGAGGTACTGACACTGCGATGCAGGAGGTTCTGACACTGCGATGCAGGAGGTACTGTCACTGCGATGCAGGAGGTTCTGACACTGCGATGCAGGAGGTTCTGACATTGCGATGCAGGAGGTACTGACACTGCGATGCAGGAGGTACTGACATTGCGATGCAGGAGGTTCTGACATTGCGATGCAGGAGGTACTGACACTACGATGCAGGAGGTACTGTCACTGCAATGCAGGAGGTTCTGACACTGCGATGCAGGAGGTACTGTCACTGCGATGCAGGAGGTTCTGACATTGCGATGCAGGAGGTTCTGACACTGCGATGCAGGAGGTACTGTCACTGCGATGCAGGAGGTACTGACACTGCGATGCAGGAGGTTCTGTCACTGCGATGCAGGAGGTACTGTCACTGCGATGCAGGAGGTTCTGACACTGCGATGCAGGAGGTTCTGACACTGCGATGCAGGAGGCACTGTCACTGCGATGCAGGAGGTTCTGACACTGCGATGCAGGAGGTACTGTCACTGCAATGCAGGAGGTACTGACACTGCGATGCAGGAGGTTCTGACACTGCGATGCAGGAGGTTCTGACACTGCGATGCAGGAGGTTCTGTCACTACGATGCAGGAGGTACTGACACTGCGATGCAGGAGGTACTGTCACTGCGATGCAGGAGGTACTGTCACTGCGATGCAGGAGGTACTGTCACTGCGATGCAGGAGGTACTGTCACTGCGATGCAGGAGGTACTGTCACTACGATGCAGGAGTTTCTGACACTGCGATGCAGGAGGTTCTGACACTGCGATGCAGGAGGTTCTGACACTGCAATGCTGGAGGTACTGACACTGCGATGCAGGAGGTTCTGACACTGCAATGCTGGAGGTACTGTCACTGCGATGCAGGAGGTACTGTCACTGCGATGCAGGAGGTTCTGACACTGCGATGCTGGAGGTACTGTCACTGCGATGCAGGAGGTACTGTCACTGCGATGCAGGAGGTACTGTCACCGTGATGCTCTTGCTTGACTTCACATGGGGTGTGATATCAATCCATTTAAGAATGTGCCTGTGGGACGGGCTGAACCTCCTGGGCAATGTGGGCATTGCTACATGTATTGCCCATCTCTAGTTGCCCGCAGATGGTGATGGGCCTCCTTCTTGATAAAAGGATTGCTTTTACAACTGAAAAGCTTGTTAGGCCTCATCAGGGGCATTGAGAGTTGAGCAGGTCATATGGGACCGTTGTCATGTGGAGGCCAGACTGGGTGGGACAAGTTCCCATCCCCGAAGGACATTAGTGAGCCAGTTGGGTTATTTTATGACAACCCGGCAGCTACTCATGGTCATTTTTCCGGTGCCAGCCCCATAAGTTACCAGATCTGCTGAAGTTAACTTCATAACCTGCCATGGTGAGATTTCAACTCACAACCTCAGGGTCGCTATTCCAGTAACGTAACTGCCATACTTTATAAACTAAAGCAGAGCTTATAACATAGGAACAGGAGTAGGCCATTCAGTCCTCATGCCTGTTCCCCCGTGCAATTAGATCATGGCTGATCTGCACCTCAATTACATTTACCCACCTTGTTCCATAACCCATAATACCCGCGCCTAACAAAAATCCACCAATCTCAGTTTTGACATTTTTCAATTGACCCCCGGCCTCCACAGCTTTTTGGAGGAGAGAGTTCCAGATTTCCACTCTCCTTTGTGTGATGAAGTGCTTCCTGACATCACCCCTGAACGGCCTGGCTCTAATTTTAAGGTTAGAACCATAGAACCATAGAAAAGATACAGCACAGAAGGGGGCCATTCGGCCCATCGTGTCCGCGCCGGCTCGTAGAACAACCAGGCACCCATTCTAATCCCACCTTCCAGCGCCCGGTCCATGGCCCTGTAGCTTACAGCACTTTAGGTGCAGGTCCAGGTACTTTTTAAAAGAGTTGAGGGTCCCTGCCTCGACCACCAATTCGGGCAGAGAATTCCATACACCCACCACCCTCTGGGTAAAAAAGTTTTTCCTCATGTCCCCTCTAATCCTTCCGCCAATCAGCTTCAATCTATGTCCTCTAGTTCTTGGACTCTCCGCTAGGGGAAACAGGTACTTCCTGTCTACTCTATCTGGGCCCCTCATAATTTTGTACACCAAGGGGTTATGCCCCCCCTTGTTCGAGACTCCCCCCACCAGAGGAAATAGTTTCTCCCTATCTCCCCTATCAACTCCTTTAACCATCTTAAACCTCAATCAGATCACCCCTTAATCTTCTATATTCAAGGGAATACAAGCCTAGTCTATGCAACCTGTCCTTATAATTTAACCCTTTTAGCCCCGGTTTCATTCTGGTGAATCTGCGCTGCACCCCCTCCAAGGCCAATGTATCCTTCCTAAGATGCGGTGCCCAGAACTGAACACAGTTCTCCAGATGAGGTCTAACCAGAACTTTATATAACTGTAGCATAACGTCCTCCCCTTTGTATTCCAGCCCCTGAGATAAAGGCCAACATTCCATTAGCCATTTAAATTATTTTTTGTACCTGCCCAGTAGTTTTTAGTGATTTCTGTATGTGGATCCCTAAATCTCTCTGCTCCTTTAAGTGTCTGAGCGCAGATGCTCTTGTCCACCCTCTCAATATATTTCACATAGACCATCTGGAAGCCATGTTGAGCACACCGAGCGTAGACCTGTCTCTCTCTCTCTCTCGGCTGCGACAGTCGGACTCACAGCCGGGCTGAAAATCGACCCGTAATCACTCACTGCTGCCTTTAAAGGCTTCGCAAAGTTAACTAACCCATGCAACTTAGGACAGATCCCATTGGCGAGGCTGCCACGTCGGAGTTACGGTGTGGAATACCATTGCATAGAAATTACAACACAGAAACAGGCCGTTCGGCCCAACCAGTCCATGTTAGTCTTTATCCTCCACAGCAGCACTGGTCGCAATCCCATGCGCCCACCCTGTTCCCGTATCCCTTTATCCCTACTGTTCGAGGACCCCCTTCAGGGATGGCGCATCACCGAGTGATCAGTTGTTGATCTGTGCCTGGGGTTTTCCTCACTGTGACCTCTTGATTTCTGTCTGGGCAGTTGCCAAATGGAGAACTGCCACTCCCCCCACCAGATTGAGCAGCAAATTAAACTACGAGGCCCGTGGCTTTCAGTGGAGTGGAAAATCGCACGTGTTGTACAATGGACGGCTAATTCAATATCTCCCATTTTGCACTATCGGCCAAAGTTAAAACTATGTGTCATTCCTGAACAGTTTAAATCTGTCTATCAATCTACCTATCTACCCATCTATCGTTATCTATTGCTATCTATCCATCTTCTATCTATTGCAATCTCTCTATCCATCCATCCCTTTATTCATCCATTTAACCATCCATCTATCCATCTATCCATCTATTTATCCATCCATCCATTGCAATCTACCGATCTGTCTGCTTCTATCTGAGTGGTTAGTCGGTGTAGAATTTTTAAATATTTATCCATCTAGAAGGTGGGAGGAGGCGCGTGTGGAGCATAAACACCGGCATGAACCTGTCGGGCCGAATGGCCTGTTTCTGTGCTGTACATTCTATGTAATTCTATGTAATATCTGCGTATATCTATAAATGGAGGGTTTCTGAGGGTAGGCTCTTTGAGTCAGGCTCCTGTCTGATCAGTGCTGTATAAATTCTTACAGCTGCGGAAGGCTCCAGACGTTCAGTCAAAACCTTCTCCAAGATTATCCTCCCACCGCTGAAGACAGGAGAAAGGTTAGAAGTAGATCAATTTAATCTATTTTATGAAGACACTTGGTTTCCTGGCTGACGCGTTTCGGGATCATTTCAACCCAGCCCTGCCCGGCGGGATCGGAACGGCCGCCCGTCTTACCCCCCCTCCCCAATTTCACATTCGATTGGGCTCAGCGGGCGGCCAATCTGACCTGTTGGCTGAGGTCAAAATGACCCCTTCTGCCTCTGCTGTCGCTCGATACGCAGAATGAGGCCAGCAAACCAGCCGATTAACACCGGTCATCGTTCCTTCCGGGACAGTTTTGGAAGTGGTTGTTGGATTTTGATGGCAGTGGCTGGGGGATGCTGGGCCGTGCAGGTCGAGAGCTGGAAGGATCTAGAGTTGGCTGCACATCTCACACCTCAGGAACCGCAACGGAGCAAATGTCGGCCCCTGGAGGCTTCCCACTTCCCTCACTGATACCTGAGTCCACTCACTCGGGTGCAGCTCTGAGCTCGGCAGACCAGGATGGCCCCAAGCCCCGTCCTTGGTCTGTGCCGAAGTTTCTAATCAGAGGTAGGGGGTCGGGGTGGTGGGGGGGGGGGCGGGCGCAGTGGTGAGGGTCGCTGACGTTGGTCTCAGGACCTTGGGCTAGAGAGGGGAGAATCAGCCTCGAGGTACCACTCCTGATTTTTTTTTTATTCGTTCATGGGATGTGGGCGTCGCTGGCGAGGCCAGCATTTATTGCCCATCCCTAATTGCCCTCGAGAAGGTGGTGGTGAGCCGCCTTCTTGAACCGCTGCAGTCCGTGTGGTGACGGTTCTCCCACAGTGCTGTTAGGAAGGGAGTTCCAGGATTTTGACCCAGCGACAATGAAGGAACGGCGATATATTTCCAAGTCGGGATGGTGTGTGACTTGGAGGGGAACGTGCAGGTGGTGTTGTTCCCATGCGCCTGCTGCTCTTTTCCTTCTAGGTGGTAGAGGTCGCGGGTTTGGGAGGTGCTGTCGAAGAAGCCTTGGCGAGTTGCTGCAGTGCATCCTGTGGATGGTGCACACTGCAGCCACAGTGCGCCGGTGGTGAAGGGAGTGAATGTTTAGGGTGGTGGATGGGGTGCCAATCAAGCCGGCTGCTTTATCTTGGATGGTGTCGAGCTTCTTGAGTGTTGTTGGAGCTGCACTCATCCAGGCAAGTGGAGAGTATTCCATCACACTTCTGACTTGTGCCTTGTAGATGGTGGAAAGGCTTTGGGGAGTCAGGAGGTGAGTCACTCGCCGCAGAATACCCAGCCTCTGACCTGCTCTCGTAGCCACAGTATTTATATGGCTGGTCCAGTTCAGTTTCTGGTCAATGGTGACCCCCAGGATGTTGATGGTGGGGGATTCGGCGATGGTAATGCCGTTGAATGTCAAGGGGAGGTGGTTAGACTCTCTCTTGTTGGAGATGGTCATTGCCTGGCACTTATCTGGCGCGAATGTTACTTGCCACTTATGAGCCCAAGCCTGGATGTTGTCCAGGTCTTGCTGCATGCGGGCTCGGACTGCTTCATTATCTGAGGGGTTGCGAATGGAACTGAACACTGTGCAGTCATCAGCGAACATCCCCATTTCTGACCTTATGATGGAGGGAAGGTCATTGATGAAGCAGCTGAAGATGGTTGGGCCTAGGACACTGCCCTGAAGAACTCCTGCAGCAATGCCCTGGGGCTGAGATGATTGGCCTCCAACAACCACTACCATCTTCCTTTGTGCTAGGTATGACTCCAGCCACTGCAGAGTTTTCCCCCTGATTCCCATGGACTTCAATTTTACTAGGGCTCCTTGGTGCCACACTCGGTAGATCATCGGCCCGCCACTGAACGAGAACAAAGTCGGTTCTGATGGTCTCTGGTTGCATAGTCCGATAACGCTCAAGTGGGGGGGGTGGGGGGGCAAAATTTTATCCTAACCTGCCCATCGGAAACGGACGAGATTAGGTGTAATGTTGGGTTTACACCCTGACCGATTTTGGTTGAAGTCAGTGGAGAGTAATATTGGGCGGAGTGTAAAACCAGCGTTCCATCTCATCCCGTGGGATTCCCACCCGGCCGAGTTAGGTTAAAATTAACCCCTCACTGTCTAGGCTAGCACTCAAAGAAGGGACATTCAAGTGAGGTCATGGAAGGTGGACTGCGTCCCTTTTCATTGCTCAACACTTTAGGGTGAAATTAAAGGGAAGAAATTTCCGGATTTCCTGGAAGTGGTTGAAGGGATGTGAACAATGTGGGAATTCTGTGGCCAAGGAGTTCCCACTACTGGCTGTTCTTGCCCCCCTCCCCCCCCATAGAATAAACTCCCTCTTGAGGCAAGAATGGTTCTTAAATCTCTTTACTCTGGTGCAACTGATGTGTATTTAATGAAAAGTTTAAACACCAAAGCCTCCCAGGGTTTGGGGTCGGCCATCTTGAACCTACACGCAGTCAGTTTGAGGCGGAGCTTTTCTGTGACCATTTAAATGAATTTATCCCTTGATTGACAGATTGACATGTTGATCATACATTCACAAATCTTTGAAGGTGGCAGGACAAGTCGATAAGGCTGTTGAAAGGGCTACAGGATCCTGGACTATATAGATAAAAGCAGAAAGTACAAAAACAAGGAAGTTATGCCTCACCTTTATAAATCACTGGTTAGGCCTCAGCAAGAGTATTGTGTCCCATTCTGGGCACCATACCATAGGAAGGAGGTCAAGGTGTTGGAGATGGTGCAGAGGAGATTTGCTAGAATGGTTCCAGGGATGAGGGACTTCATTTATGTGGAGAGACTGGAGAAGCTGGGGTTGTTCTCCTTAGAGCAGAGAAGGTTAAGGGGAGAATTAATAGAGGTGTTCAAAATCATGAGGGGTTTTGGTAGAGTAGATAGGGAGAAACTGTTTCCAGTGGCAGGAGAGAATTAAGAAAATTGGTAAACGAACCAGAGGGGAGATGAGGAGAATTGTTTTTATTCAGCGAGTTTTTACGATCTGGAATTCGCTGCCTGAAAGGGCGGTGGAAGCAGATTCAATAATAACTTTAAAAACGGAATTGGATAAATACTTGAAAAGGAAAAATATGCAGGACTGTTGGGGAAAAAACAAGGGAGTGGAATTAATTGGATAACTCGTTCAAAGAGCCGTCACAGGCATGATGGGCCGAATGGCCTCCTTCTGTGCTGTTAGATTCTATGATGTCACTAGCTTGTCGTTTGTTGACTTTTTCTTTAAAGTTCATCATTATTGCTTTCATGGACTGTATTCTCTCTGTCAGTTGTGTTCTTTCTCGGTAATGTTGGACTGTGGTGTGACATTGTGATCTACCTTATCTCTCTGTAGGCTCTCCTTGTGTGACCAGTGTTGATTAGTGTCTCTCTGCATTCATCTTCACACAGCTCCCGGGCCTGTCCGCCATTTGCAATATAGCCAGATGTTTTAATCCGTGAATCCTGTGGTGTGACTGGAGCACCAGAGGATCCACTTCCCAAAGTGATCCGTTCGCAACTTGGGGGAATGGCGGAGGGGGAGGGGGAATGGAGAGAGAGGGGAGGGAGATGGGGATGGGGACGGGGACGGGGAAGGGGAGCAGAGATAGAGGGGAGATGAGGATGGGGAGGGGAGGAGAGTGAGGGGGAGGGGGGTGAGCGGAGAGAGAGGGGCAGGGGGAGATGGAGGGAGAGGGGCAGCGGAGAGAGAGAGGGGGAGGAGGATGGGGATGGGGGAGTGGAGAGAGAGGGGGAGGGGAATGGGCAGGGGAGGGGGAGCAGAGAGAGGGGGAGGGGATGGGGAGAGGCAGGAGAGGGGAGCGGAGAGTGAAGGGAAGGAGGAGATGGAGGAAGAGGGGGAGCGGAGAGAGAGGGGAAGGGGGAGATGGTGGGAGAGGGGGAGTGGAGAGAGAGGGGGACGAGGATGGGGATGGGGGAGTGGAGATAGAGGGGGAGGAGGATGGGGACGGGAGGGGAGTGGAGAGCGAGGGGGATGGGCATCGGAGAGAGAGGGGGAGGGGAGCGGAGAGAGAGGGGGAGGGGAGCGGAGAGTGAGGGGGAGGGGGAGCGGAGAGAGTGGAGGAGGGGATGGGGAGGGGGAAGGGAGAGTGAGGGGGAGCGGAGAGGGAGGGGGAGAGGAGCGGAGAGTGAGGAGGAGGGGGATGGGGGTGCAAACTGCTTGGGGTAGATTTACCTGTTCCTGCACCCAGGGCAGTTGGATAATCTGGGTGCAGGGAATACGGGGGGACTGGGTGGGAAGGATCCCTTGCCGTTGGGTGGGCGGTGTGCTTCGCCCAGTCCGATTTTGCCATATTCCCTGTGCCAAGACCTTCCTCGGTCCCCGAGGGGGAAGATCGACCCTCTTGGGTCACCATGAATAGTGAGATCCCAAATGCGTCAATGAAGACCTAAATTCAGGTTCTCCCAGCTAGCGTGGCAGGAATTAGGATGTCGAAAGTCCTCTTACGATAAGCAGCGACACCAAGAATTCTCATCCCAGTGAGCACGCTCATGACTTCCATTTCCTGCAAAAACAAAGTGTGCAACAAATTTCCAGTGAAGAGTTTAGGGCAGCTCCTCTATATCCTGCAGTCAATTCCACACCGTTATGCCCTGAACCTCCCTGCCTCTCCCACCAAGTCCTGCTGGATTGCATTGAGATTGTCTCAACCTCTTCTAACAAGAGAAATCCTGGAACATGTAAACTTACGAGTGGGAAATCACCGAGCAAGGCTTGAGGGGGACTCGAGCAATGAATATGTATTACCGTTTACATCAAACAATGAAACTCAGTTTCACTATTTCATGAAATGTGCATAACGTTTGGGGCAAGAGGGGAGGTATGAAACTGATGTCAGGACCGCACTGGTCAGACGATGGAGCCTTCACTTGTCAGATCTGGATTGCAATCAAGGCCAGACTGACGGGATAAAAGATTTCTCTTTTTGATAGCTGCAGACATTCGAAGTAAACTGAGTTTGTGGCAACTTTGACCCAATGGCAAATGAGTACAAATCCGCACCATAAATTTACCCAGGATTCAGCACCAATTGGGAACAAATATCACTTTCAGAATGGCCACAGCGACGGTTGGTGAGGGGTCCAGTATTGTCTTAATGATACAGTTGGTGACGGGTCCAGTATTTTCACAATGATACGGTTGGTGAGGGGTCCAGTATTGTCACAGTGATGTGATTGGTGAAGGATCCAGTATTGTCACAATGATACGGTTGGTGAGGGGTCCAGTATTGTCACAATGATACGGTTGGTGAGGGGTCCAGTATTGTCACAATGATACGGTTGGTGAGGGGTCCAGTATTGTCACAATGATACGGTTGGTGAGGGGTCCAGTATTGTCACAATGATACGGTTGGTGAGGGGTCCAGTATTGTCACAATGATACGGTTGGTGAGGGGTCCAGTATTGTCACAATGATGTGATTGGTGAGGGGTCCAGTATTTTCACAATGATACGATTGGTGAGGGGTCCAGTATTGTCACAATGATACGATTGGTGAAGGGTCCAGTATTGTCACAATGATACGGTTGGTGAGGGGTCCAGTATTGTCACAATGATACGGTTGGTGAGGGGTCCAGTATTGTCACAATGATACGGTTGGTGAGGGGTCCAGTATTGTCACAATGATACGGTTGGTGAGGGGTCCAGTATTTTCACAGTGATACGGTTGGTGAGGGGTCCAGTATTGTCATAATGATACGGTTGGTGAGGGGTCCAGTATTTTCACAATGATGTGATTGGTGAGGGGTCCAGTATTGTCACAATGATACGGTTGGTGAGGGGTCCAGTATTTTCACAATGATACGGTTGGTGAGGGGTCCAGTATTTTCACAGTGATACGGTTGGTGAGGGGTCCAGTATTGTCACAATGATACGGTTGGTGAGGGGTCCAGTATTTTCACAATGATACGATTGGTGAGGGGTCCAGTATTGTCACAATGATACGGTAGGTGAGGGGTCCAGTATTGTCACAATGATACGGTTGGTGAGGGGTCCAGTATTGTCACAATGATGTGATTGGTGAAGGGTCCAGTATTGTCACAATGATACGGTTGGTGAGGGGTCCAGTATTGTCACAATGATGTGATTGGTGAAGGGTCCAGTATTGTCACAATGATACGGTTGGTGAGGGGTCCAGTATTTTCACAATGATACGGTTGGTGAGGGGTCCAGTATTTTCACAATGATACGGTTGGTGTGGGGTCCAGTATTGTCACAATGATACGGTTGGTGAGGGGTCCAGTATTTTCACAATGATACGGTTGGTGAGGGGTCCAGTATTGTCACAATGATACGGTTGGTGAGGGGTCCAGTATTTTCACAATGATACGGTTGGTGAGGGGTCCAGTATTGTCACAATGATACGGTTGGTGAGGGGTCCAGTATTGTCACAATGATGTGATTGGTGAAGGGTCCAGTATCGTCACAATGATATGGTTGGTGAGGGGTCCAGTATTTTCACAATGATACGGTTGGTGAGGGGTCCAGTATTGTCACAATGATACGGTTGGTGAGGGGTCCAGTATTTTCACAATGATACGGTTGGTGAGGGGTCCAGTATTTTCACAGTGAAACGGTTGGTGAGGGGTCCAGTATTGTCTCAATGATACAGTTGGTGAGGGGTCCAGTATTGTCACAATGATACGGTTGGTGAGGGGTCCAGTATTGTCACAATGATACGATTGGTGAAGGGTCCAGTATTTTCACAATGATACGGTTGATGAGGGGTCCAGTATTTTCACAATGATACGGTTGGTGAGGGGTCCAGTATTGTCACAATGATACGGTTGGTGAGGGGTCCAGTATTGTCACAATGATACGGTTGGTGAGGGGTCCAGTATTGTCACAATGATACGATTGGTGAAGGGTCCAGTATTTTCACAATGATACGGTTGGTGAGTGGTCCAGTATTTTCACAATGATACGATTGGTGAAGGGTCCAGTATTTTCACAATGATACGGTTGGTGAGGGGTCCAGTATTGTCACAATGATACGATTGGTGAAGGGTCCAGTATTTTCACAATGATACGGTTGGTGAGGGGTCCAGTATTGTCACAATGATACGGTTGGTGAGGGGTCCAGTATTGTCACAATGATACGATTGGTGAAGGGTCCAGTATTTTCACAATGATACGGTTGGTGAGGGGTCCAGTATTTTCACAGTGATACGGTTGGTGAGGGGTCCAGTATTTTCACAGTGATACGGTTGGTGAGGGGTCCAGTATTTTCACAGTGATACGGTTGGTGAGGGGTCCAGTATTTTCACAATGATACGATTGGTGAGTGGTCCAGTATTTTCACAATGATACGGTTGGTGAGTGGTCCAGTATTGTCACAATGATACGGTTGGTGAGGGGTCCAGTATTGTCACAATGATACGATTGGTGAAGGGTCCAGTATTTTCACAATGATACGGTTGGTGAGTGGTCCAGTATTGTCACAATGATACGATTGGTGAGGGGTCCAGTATTGTCACAGTGATACGGTTGGGTACTTCTTAAGGTTAAGTTAAAGCACATTACCAGAAACAGAATAGAGCAGGTTTTACTCTGTATTTAACCTGTGCTGTATTTGACCTGGGAGAGTTTGATGGGACAGTGTAGAGGGAGATTGACTCAGTATCTAACTCTTGCTGTACCTGACATGGAAGTGTTTGATGGGACAGTGTATAGGGAGATTTACTCTGTATCTAACCCATGTTGTCCCTGACCTCAAGTTGAGAAGGCTGTTAAAAGAGCATACAGGATCCTAGGCTTTATAAATACAGGCATAGAGTACAAATGCAAGGAAGTTCGACACGATGGGCTGAAGGGCCTCTATCCGTGCTGTATAACTCTAAGTTATACTAAACCGTTGTAAAACACTGGTTCGGCCTTAGTTGGAGTATTGTGTCCAATTCTGGACACCACACTTTAGGAAGGATGTCAAGTTCTTGGAGAGGTTGCAGAGGAGATTTACTAGAATGGTACCAGGGATGAGGGATGTCAGTTATGTGGAGAGACTGGAGAAACTGGGATTGTTCTCCTTAGAGCAGAGAAGGTTAAGATTTGATAGAGTTGTTCAAAATCATAAAGGGTTTTGATCGAGTAAATGAGGAGAAACTATTTCCGGTGGCAGAAGGGTCAGTAACCAGAGGACACAGGTTTAAGGTAAATGGCAAAAGAACAAGAAAGGAGATGAGGAGAATTTTTTTTTATGCAGCGAGTTGTTATGATCTGGAATGCACTGCCTGAAAGGGTGGTGGAAGCAGATTCAATAGTAACTTTCAAAAGGTAATTGGATAAATACTTGAAAGGGAAAAGCTGCAGGGCTATGGGGAAAGAGCAGGGGAGTGGGACGAATTGGATAGTTCTTTCAAAGAGCCGGCACAGGCACGATGGGCCGAGTGGCCTCCTTCTGTGCCGTATGATTCTATGATTCTTGATGCAAGAGTGTGGATGGAGCTTTCCTCTGTATCCATCCCACGCTTTACCTTATCGAATAATGCTCAATGGGAACGTATAAAAGGAGCATACCTGTATTGACAACGCTTGACGTCAACACCAGGCTAAAACAGTATAAAATTGTTCTGTTCTCCAGGATCAATATCTCTTACCCTGATTAGAACAAAAATTCATAAGAGGAAATAGTGCTTCTGAAAGTTCTATACGATTTAGGATAAATTAAATACAGTCCTGTAAAGAAATATACACTGAGTTTATGATGGCATTGGTCACCTTGGTATCACATTGGTTGGGAAATATCAATGATAAGAGTTCATTCCTTTCCATTGTTTGTGCCCCATGTACCGTGGTTAACATGAGTAGTGCAACTGTGACAATCAGCATGGCATCGGCACTTTTCCAGCTGGAACCCACATAACCATCTCTTGGTTGGCATCGGGCGTAGTCATAGGGAGCTTCACCTTGGGAAAACTGACAGCCCTGAGAAAACGCCCCATCACCGTTTTTATAATATAATTTTATAATATCAACTGATTACTTGCCGTGTTCCTTGGGAGCTTTTGTTTCTGCTTCTCTCAACTTGTGCCCTGAAATTCCGCGTTAGCTACTCCTAGTAATGACAGTCAGAGTAAACATCTCTGGTATCTGCTGCTAAACTGTCATGGATGCCCGCAAATTCTTCCCTGTATTTTCAAGGAAAAACTTGCGTTTATATAGCGCCTTTCATGACATCCCAATGCACTTTACAGCCAATGAAATACTTTTTTGAACTGTCGTCATTGTTGTAACGTAGGAAACGCAGAAGTCAATTTACGCACAGTAAGCTCCCACAAACAGCAATACAATAATAACCAAATCATCTATTTTAGTGATAAATATTGACCAGGACACTGGGGAAGAACTAGCTCTTCTAAAGAGTGTTGTGGAATCTTTTACAGAGAGGGCATTCAGTTTAAGATCTCATCTGAAAGACAGCACTTCCAACAGTATAGTACTCACTCAGTATACCTGGATTTTTTGCTTATGTCTCTGAAGCAGGACTTGAACTAACTCAGAAGGCAAGATTGCTACCCACTGAGCCATGGCTGACATTTAAGGAAGGACTAGGAGAGGACGACTCAGCAGATCCGGCAGAGCTAGTGAGGGTTAACGTGATAGATGCAGGTTCTGGAAGAAAAGGAACCCAAACCTTTCTCTTGCAAGGGCCATTTTGCTGCCAGCAGAGGCCAAACAAACTGGAAGCAATATTCCAAAGAAGGCTCTGCGTTTTACTCAGAACCCAGCTGCTCCTCAAAGCTCAATCTCCGTATTGTTGCATAGGGAGGGAGTGAAGCCCATGGGATTAAAGGAGCAGTGGCTGCGTGGAGGTGAAATTGGCTAAGGGACAGAAAGCCGAGAGTAGTGGTGAACGGTTGTTTTTCAGACTGAAGGTAAATATACAGTGGTGTTCCCCAGGGGTCAGTATTCGGACCACTGCTCTTTTTGATATATATTAATGACCTGGACTTGGGTATAGAGGGCATAATTTCAAAGTTTGCAGATGAAACGAAACTTGGAAATGCAGGAAACAATGAGGAGGACAGTAACAGACTTCAGGAGGACATAGACAAACTAGTGAAATAGGCAGACACATGGCAGATGAAATTTAACACAGAGAAGTGTGAAGTGATGCATTTTGGTAGGAAGAATGAGGAGAGGCAATATAAACTAAATGGGACAATTTTAAAGGGGGTGCAGAAACAGAGAGACCTGGGGGTGCACGTACACAAATCTTTGATGGTAGTAGGGCAAGTTGAGAAGGCTGTTAAAAAAGCATTCGGGATCCTTGGTTTTATAAAGTATAGAGTACAAAAGCAGGAAAGTTATGCTGAACCTTTATAAATCATTGGTTAGACCTTAGCTAGAGAATTGTGGCCAATTCTGGGGCACCACACTTTAGGAAGGATGACAAGGCCTTGGAGAGGGTGCAGAGGAGATTTTACTTGAATGGTACCAGGGATGAAAGACTTCAGTTATGTGGAGAGACTGGAGAAGCTGGGATTGTTCTCCTTAGAGCAGAGAAGGTTAAGGGGAGAATTGATAGAGGTGTTCAAAATCATGAAGGGTTTTGATCGAGTAAAAATAGGGAGAAACTGTTTCCAGTGGCAGAAGGTCGGTAACCAGAGGATCCAGATTTAAGGTAATTAGCAAAAGAACCAGAGGGGGAGATGAGGAGAATTTTTTTACGCAGCAAGTAGTTATGATTTGGAATGCACTGTCTGAAAGGGCGGTGGAAGCTGATTCAATAGTAAATTTCAAAGGGGAATTGGATATATACTTGAAGGGGAGAAAATTTACTGGGCAATGGGGAAAAAGCAGGGGAATAGGACTAATTGGATAGCTCTTTCAAAGAGCCAGCATGGGCATGATGGGCCAAATGGCCTCCTTCTATGCTGTATCATTCTATGATTCCCTCTAAGAAAGGGATGGATAGGACCACACTCTGCGGTCCTTCTCTCAACAGTCAGCACGGAGGTCACGCCTGTATTACTTCTTGATTTGCAGCCCTGTATCAGGGTCAAGGTTCGATCTCAAATCTCAAGGCTACGTCTTCCTTTCGCCCGGATGGAATTGGGCCACAGTTCATTCTGAAGCCGACAGACGTTTGCAGTTTTACCTTAAGTTAATCCAGAAGCGGCCTCACGTAGAAAGAAAACGAAACTCTAGCAATTTACAGGGGAAAAAAATTTCTCTCTGGCCAAATTTTTGAAAGATGTCTCTTTTCCATCTTTAGGATCATGCAATGGTCCTTGTCAACCTGGAAATGTGTAGCCATCAAAGGATGTTTTCAGAGACTCCAGATCCTAGATGACGCCTGACAGAGAACCCAGTTCTTGCCCAAATACAGGTCCACCTTCACATATTAGGACTACTGGTGGTTATTGTTTTTGTAGTTCCAGTTCTAAGGGTTTTGCTTGAGACTCATCGCTTTGACTTATTAATACACAGGTTTCTTCTACCATTGGGTGGGATTAAACGATGTTTAATTGTATCCTAATTCGCACCAAGTCCCGTTCACCCATCACCTCCGTGCTCGCTGATCCACACTGGCTCCCAGTCTGGCAACGCCTCGATTTTAAAATTCTCATCCTTGTTTTCAAATCCCTCCATGGCCTCTCCCCCTCCCTATCTCTGTCACCTCCTCCAGCCTTCAACCCTCCGAGATCTCTGCTCTCCTCCAATTCTGGCCTCCTGCGCATCCCGGATTTTCATCGCTCCACCATTGGCGGCCGTGCCTTCAGCCGCCTAGGCCCTAAGCTGTGGAATTCCCTCCCTAAACCTCTCCGCCTCTCTCTCTCTCTTCCTTTAAGATGCTCCAGAAAACCTACCTCTTTGACCAAGCTTTTGGTCACCTGTCCTAATTTCTCCTTGTGTGGCTCGGTGTCAAATTTTGTTTGATAATCTCTCCTGTGAAGCACCTTGGGACGTTTTACTATGTTAAAGGTGCTGTATAAATACAAGTGGTTCATAGAGAATTCAGAATGACATCTTGGTAGGATTACTTTTGCAAGTTTCATTCCCGTTTCTGTTTCTGATCGTTGCAGCCCATGCCTCTCACAGACTTGGAGGTCTCCTCTGCAGACCAGCTCAGCCATGGGTGTTAGCCTCCTCCTGCAAATATCCACTTCCCGTGTAAACAGATCCATTATGGATCTGTAACTGAAAGTGCTGACGTTCCAGCCGTCTGGTCCTTCATTCCAATGAGTGCTCTTGCACATACGAAAATGATGGGCAGGAAAAGACCAGCTGCTTTATCAAGCCTGTCCCCACGCCCATGATTGCCTGGAATATCCTGACTCGACCCTTCCTATCCACCCCCTGCTAACATGTCATCTCCTTGGAGAAGCAAAACAAACCAGAGGAAGACCCCAGGGCCAGTAAGGAGAAAGACAATCTGGAAAATCCCTCTCCAACCACCGCCCCCCAAAACCAATCCAGGAGGTCACATTGACCATATGTTCATTAACTGTAAATCCACTTACCTTTTACATGATCTGACCTCTGCCCCAGCCAAGAGCCGGTCCAGAGAGTTAGCACCCACCACATCAGCCGACAACATATTCCAGAGGCTCACTACTCTCTGGGGAAAGAAGATCCGCCCAACATCTAGACTATTCCTACCCCTGCGTAGTTTAAATATTGTAGCAATGTGTAATGGGAGTGCATCTCCTATGACTGCGGACCAAATGCTGGAATATGGGATTAGAGTAGACAGGGCTTGATGGCCGGCGCGGACACGATGGGCCGAAGGGCCTCTATCCGTGCTGTATAACTCTATGACTCTATGACTCTATGACTGGGTGAATGTTCAGTCCAATCAGTAGATCCTTCACGGGGAACTAGACTCCATTAGTGTTCATGTTTCCCTGATCGCTTTGAGTGAATTAACCCTTCTCAGCCCAAGGTCATAGATCCTCATGCTCTGCCGCTAAATAGGTTCAACTTCCTTTTGGAACTGAAAGTTTCCCGCTCCTGCTCATTGTTGCCCACGAGTTTCCCAAAGCGATAACAGGAGAAGGGAGCAGATTAGGGATCCTTGAAGTCCCGAGCTGGCTGAAGACGCCTTGGTTCCTCAGTCCTTGTGGCTTTCCCAGTTGGTTGTTGTACCCTAAATACCAAGTTTGCCTTGGAGAAACAAGGATAATAGCAGCAGCTGACTTCACCCAGTCTGTAGCTGAAGTCCCAGCTTTCTTCTCTGGTTACAAACAACTTGCCGCCTTACTACATAAAAGCTGAATAAATGCTGATCGATTTGCATTAATGCATCAGGATTAGAGCATAGGTGCTACTTCATGCCATGGAACCAAAGCCGTGCATTATTTGCAGGTTCTGTTCAATGAGAAGCTTAAATCCAGTTGGATTAGGGTGTATGTATTGGCTATCACCTCATTTAATGTCCTTGAGGACATCAGATTCCCAGTGTCAGTGGGTAGCGTTCTCACCTCTGAGTCAGAAGGTCACGGGTTCAAGTCCCACTCTAGAGGCTTGAGCATAAAATCTAGGTCGACAGTCCCAGTGCAGAGGGAGCGCTGCACTGTCAGAGGTGCTGTCCTTCGGGTGAGATGTTTTAACCGAGGCCCCGTCTGCCCTTTTTTAAGGTGAACTTAAAAGATCCCATGGCACTATTTCGAAAACGAGTGGGGGAGTTCTCCCCGATGTCCTGGTCAATATTTATCCCTCAACCAACACCACTGAAAAATAATGTAGGAAACACGGCAGCCAATTTGCGCATAGCAAGATCCCACAAACAGCAATGAAATAATGACCAGATTACCTGGTCATTATTTCATTGCTGTTTGTGGGATCTTGCTGTGCGCAAATTGGCTGCCGTGTTTCCTACATTATAACAGTGACTACATTTTAAAAGTACTTAATTGGCTGTAAATCCCTTTGGGACGTCCTGTGGTCGTGAAAGGTGCTGTATAAATGCAAGTATTTCTTTCTTATCTTTCTTTATGGGACCATGGGAAATTCAATCAACACCCAGGATGGTCTGCACACAAACCCAACTACCTCTCATTTCATTGTAGTTACTGTAGACCTCAAGTTATTCTGGAAGACAAGACTTGGCTCGTTGAGAGTGACCCTTATCAGGCTTGGTAGCACTTGAATGCTTGAGCATTGGACTGACTTTGGCCTTGTTCCAATAGCCTGATGTGGTGTCAGAGGTCCATCTGGTTGAGGAGATTACAATGCCTTCCCCCTTGCCCCTTGCTGGTCTATAAAATAACATCACTTGCGGTGACTGGATATTGAGAAGGTTCTCTGTTACTATGAAGACATGTTGTCCCGGACTTTTGTATCTTGTGGATGACTTTGGATAACGGCCATCGGTAGATAAGCAATGGTTGGTTGGGTGTACGTCTAGTAGAGCAAGATATCCCTGACAGAATTACAGAGACCTCAAACTCAAAGATTAGCAAGAATTGGCATGACCGTACACTAGTGAGATTCCCAGATATCTGGAAGGCAGTAATTTACACATCTTTACTGAACACTCACATATGAATATATGAACATACAAAATTGACAGGCAGGAAAAGACCAGCTGGTCCATGAAGCCTGCCCCACACCATGATGGCTGGAGCATCGTGACTAGACCCTCCCTCCCTCTCCCCCCCACTCCCCGCAGCCATGTAATCTCCTTGGAAAGGCCAAAAAAATACAGAAAAAACCCAGGGCCAATAAGGGAAATAATACTCTGGAAAATACATCTCCGACCCCCACGGGTGATTGGAACCAGTCCAGGCGATCACATGGACCAAGTGTTATCTAAAAAGGCACTTACCTATGATTCAATCTCCGTCCCAGTCAAGAACCAGTCCAGCTCCCTCATGGACTCTCAGAGAGTCAGCTCCCACCTCACCAGCCGGCAATGTATTCCAGAGACTCACTGCTCTCTGGGAAAAGAAGAGAACACTTCTGCTGATAGTTAACTGGTGAAGGAGCAGTAGGGTTTGTACTCAGTTCTATTCTAGGTCCAATACACACTGGCCTTACTTTCTTCCATTGAAGTAAGGGGATGGAAGAGATACCTGTAGTTTGTAGAGTATAACAAATGGAGAACAAAGATGAGCAGTTCAAAGTCAACATTTCTTGAACCAAAGTTCCCTTGACAATCCATTGCTTCTCATCCTTTTCCCATGTGGACTGGATTGCAGCTTTCTAATCTCTTTGAACATCCTCTGATATTTAGACAGGTGTGTCCCTGAACTTTGTGAAATACTAATCTGTGTGAACACTGTCACGAAGGTCGTGGGTTCAAGCCCAGTTTGAGTAGATAACGTAGACTGAGGGAGTGCTGCATTGTCAGAGGCGCTGTCCTTTGGATGGGACATTAAACTGAAGCCCCGTCTGCCAAAGATCCCATGGCACTAATCAAGGAAGAGCAGGTATTTCTCCCTGGTGTTTTGGCCAACATTCCTCCCTCAATCAACACCACTAACTCATCCTTTATCTCATTTCTGTTTGTGGGATCTTGCTGTGCACAAATTGGCTGCCATATTTGCCCACATAACAATAGTGGCTACACTTTAAAAGCAGTTCATTGACTCTGAAGCATTTCTGGATGACCTGAGGACACAAAAGGCCCCGTATAATAAAAACAGAAAATGCTGGAAAACACTCAGCGGGTCAGGCAGCATCTGTGGAGAGAGAAACAGAGTTAACGTTTCAGGTCGATGACCTTTCCTCAGAGCCGGAAGAAGTTAGAGATTTAACGATTTTTAAGCAAGTGCAGGTGGGGATAGGGCGGGAAAGTGGAAGATCAGCCATGATCTTATCGAATGGCGGAGCAGGCTCGAGGGGCCTTATGGCCTACTCCTGCTCCTATTTCTTATGTTCTTATATACAGAGCCAGGGAAAGGGGGAGAAGAGGAAAGAACAAAAGGGAAGGTCTGCGATAGGGTGGAGGGCAGGAGTGATTAAGTGACAAAAGAGGTGATGGTGCAGGCAAGGAGGGAGTAGCAATGGGACCAGTTAAGAAACCAAAGATGGGTCTGGAGGAGGTGTAAATGATTACAGCAGAACCATTACCAGCACCTGTTGCAGTGCAAGTGCAGGAGATGCAACACCTGCCCTTTCACCTCCTCCCTTCCCACCGTCCAGGGCCCCAACACTCCTTCCACGTGAAACAGCGATTTACTTGGACGTCTTTCAATTTGATATACTGTATCCGCTGCTCACGATGCGGTCTCCTCTACATTGGGGAGACCAAACGCAGACTGGGTGATCGCTTTGCTGGACACTTCCATTGAGTCCGCAAACGTGACCCTGACCTGCCGGTCGCTGGCCATTTTAATTCCCCGTCCCACTCCCGCTCTGACCTCTCTGTCCTCGGCCTCCTACACTGCTCAACAGAAGCTCGAGGAACAGCACCTCATCTTTTGATTAGGCACTTTACAACCTTCCGGACTCAACATTGATTTCAATAACTTCAGATCATAACCACTGCTCCCATTTTGGTGCTGATAGTGGTTCTGATGTTGCCATTTACAGCTCCTCTAGACCCATCTTTTGTTCCTTTGCTTGTCCCATTACCACCCTCCTTGCCTTGCACCATCATCCCTTTTTATCATTTAGTCACTCCTGCCCTCTATCGTATCACAGACCTTTCCTTTTGATCTTTCCTCCCCTCCCATTCTGCGCCCCCCACCCCACTCCATCCCCACCCCGACCTGCTGAGTGTTTCCAGCATTTTCTGCTTTTATTTCAGATTTACAGCATCCGCAGTATTTTGCTTTCGGCCCTTAGAATACAAGTTTTCTTTTAGAAAGCTTGTGGTAACGAGGAGAGACTGGGGTTCTGGCTGAAAATCTCATAAACGGACAGGTATCCCTCTAAAAAGATCATTGGAGTTCTGGCTGAGAGTCTCTTACATGGACATGGTTCGGTCTGAATGTTCTCCCTCCGTTACTTATAGTCAGTGAAGCATATCTTCATTTGAAGAATGGTGACTATCACTCTCAAGAGGTGAGTGGTCAACATTTCTTCTGGGGTAAATGGACTAGTTCTTTTTGGGGGTGGGTCACAGAGCCATAATTACAATTTAGATTGAGACAAAAATTAAAATGACTGGATTTATTTATATAACAGCCAACAGTTGCTAAGTATTGCGGGGGAATAGAAAGAAAGTTCTGAGTCAGTATTACGGAACAGACAATGAAGCAGTGATTATATATAGTCAACCAATTATCATAGACAGTCAGCCAGTGATTGTATATAATCAATGAGTGATCAAACACTGTCAATTACTGTTTGTACGCAGTCAATCATTATGCACAATCAATTAGTGTACGGCAGTTGATCGTTATATATAGGCAACCAATGATTATTGATAATCAGTGATTATGTATAATCAGTAGTCGTAACCAGCCTCATTAGATACAGGCAACCAGTAATTATAGATAATCAGTGATTACATACAATTAATCAGTGATCCTACATAGTGACCACACACAGTCAGTGATTATATACAATCAGTGATCACACACAGTCAGTGATTATATACAGTCAGTGATCACACACAGTTAGTGATTATATACAATCAGTGATCACACACAGTTAGTGATTATATACAGTCAATCAGTGACCACACACAGTCAGTGATTATATACAATCAGTGATCACACACAGTTAGTGATTATATACAGTCAGTCAGTGATCACACACAGTCAGTGATTATATGCAGTCATTCAGTGATCACACACAGTCAGTGATTATATACAGTCATTCAGTGATCACACACAGTCAGTGATTATATACAGTCATTCAGTGATCGTACACAGTTAGTGATTATATACAGTCAGTCAGTGATCATACACAGTCAGTGATTATATACAGTCATTCAGTGATCACACACAGTCAGTGATTATATACAGTCATTCAGTGATCATACACAGTTAGAGATTATATAGTCATTCAGTGATCACACATAGTCAGTGATTATATACAGTCAGTCAGTGATCATACACAGTTAGTGATTATATACAGTCATTCAGTGATCATACACAGTTAGTGATTATGTACAGTCAATCAGTGATCATACACAGTTAGTGATTATATACAGTCAGTCAGTGATCATACACAGTTAGAGATTATATAGTCATTCAGTGATCACACATAGTCAGTGATTATATACAGTCAGTCAGTGATCATACACAGTTAGTGATTATATACAGTCATTCAGTGATCATACACAGTTAGTGATTATGTACAGTCAATCAGTGATCATACACAGTTAGTGATTATATACAGTCAGTCAGTGATCATACACAGTTAGTGATTATATACAGTCATTCAGTGATCACACATAGTCAGTGATTATATACAGTCATTCAGTGATCACACACAGTCAGTGATTATATACAGTCAGTCAGTGATTACAGTCAGAGATTATATACAGTCAATCAGTGATCTCACATAGTCAGTGATCATATACAGTCAACCAGTGATCCTACACTACGATCATACACAGTCAGTGATTATATACAGTCAGTCAGTGATCACAGTCAGTGATTATATACAGTCAGTCAGTGATTACAGTCAGAGATTATATACAGTCAATCAGTGATCACAGTCAGTGATTATATACAGTCAATCAGTGATCACAGTCAGTGATTATATACAGTCAATCAGTGATCACAGTCAGTGATTATATACAGTCAATCAGCAATCATAGTATCATGGTATGTTACAGCACAGAAGGAGGCCATTCGGCCGATCGTGCCTGTGCCAACTCTCTGAAAGAGCTCTCCAAATAGACACACTCACCTTTCCCCAAAGCCCAGTAATTCTTTTTTCCCTTCAAGTATTTATCCAATTCCCTTTTGAAAGTTATTATTGAATCTGCTTCCACCGCCCTTTCAGGCAGCGCATTCCAGATCGTAACAACTCTCTGTGTAAAAAAATGTTTCCTCATGTCGCCTCTGGTTCTTTTGCCAATCACCTTAAATCTGTGTCCTCTGGTTACTGACCCTTCTGCCACTGGAAACAGTTTCTCTTTATTTACTTGATCAAAACCATTCATGATTTTGAATACCTCTATCAAATCTCCCCTTAACCTTCTCTGCTCTAAGGAGAACAACCCCAGATTCTCCAGTCTCTCCACAGAACTGAAGTCCCTCATCCCTGGTACCATTCTAGTAAATCTCCTCTACAGCCTCTCTGAGGCCTTGACATCCTTCCTAAAGTGTGGTGCCCAGAATTGAACCCAATACTCCAGCTGAGGCCTAACCAGTGTTTTATAAAGGTTCATCATAACTTCCTTGCTTTTCTACTCTATGCCTCTATTAATCAAGCCTAAGATCCCATATGCTTTTTTAATATCCTTCTCAACTTGTCCTGCCACCTTCGAGCATTTGTATATGTGCACCCCCAGGTCTCTCTGTTCCTGCACCCTCTTTAAAATTGTCCCATTTAGTTTATATTGCCTCTCCTCATTCTTCCTACCAAAATGTATCACTTCACATTTCTCTGTGTTAATTTCATCTGCCATGTGTCTGTCCATTTCACCAGTCTTGTCTATGTGCCCCTGAAGTCTGTTACTATCCTCCACATTGTTTACTACATTTCTGAGTTTCGTGCCATCTGCAAACTTTGAAATTAAACCCTCTATACCCAAGTCCAGGTCATTAATATATATCAAGAAAAGCAATGGTCCTAATACTTTAAACTGTCTACTCTGAAAAACAATCGTTCATCACTACTCTCTGCTTTCTCTCCCTTAGCCAATTTTGTATCCACATTGCCACTGTCCCTTTAATACCATGGGCTTTAATTTTGCAAACATGTCTATTATGGTACTTTATCAAATGCCTTTTGAAAGTCCATATATACATCAACCGCACTACCCTGATCAACCTTCTCCGTTACTTCATCAAAGAACTCAATCAAGTTAGCCAAACATGATTTTCCTTTAAGAAATCCGTGCCGCCTTTCATTTATTGGCCCATATTTTTCCAAGCACCATAATTTTGTCCCAGATTATTGACTCTAAAAGTTTCCCCACCACCGACGTTAGGCTGACTGGCCTGTAATTGCCGGGTTTATCCCTCTCCCCTTTTTTGAACAGGGGTGTAACATTTGCAATCCTCCAGTCCTCTGGCACAGGATTGGAAGATTGTGGCAGAGCCTCTGCAATTTCTATCCTTACTTCCCTCTGCAACCTAGGATGCATCCCACCTGGACCAGGTGACTTTTCTACTTTATGAATACTGCCAATCTTTTAAGTATCGAGTTACATCGAGTTACATCAAAACTACAGCACTGAAACAGGCCATTCGACCCGACTGATCTGTGCCTGTGTTTATGCTCCACACAAGCCTCCACCCTCCCTACTTCATCTAATCCTATCAGGATACTGTTCAATTCCTTTCTCCCTCATGTGCTTATTTAGCTTCCCTTTAAATGCATCTATGATTTTTGTCTCAACTACTCCTTGTGGTAGTGAGTTCCACATTCTTACCACTCTTTGGGTAAAGAAGTTTCTCCTGAATTCCCTATTGGATTTATTAGTGATTATTTTATAGTTACGATCTCTAGTTTTGGTCTTCCCCACAAGTGGAAACTTTTTTCCTACGTCTATCCTATCAAACCCTAATTATCTTAAAGGCCTCTATCAGGTCCCCCCCCTCAGCCTTCTCTTTTCTAGTGAAAAGAGTCCCAGCCTGTTCATCCTTTCCCGGTAAGGACATCCTCTCAGTTCTGGTACCATCCTTGTGAATCTTTTTTACACCCTCTCCAGTGCCTCTATATCCTTTTTATAATATGGAGACCAGAACCATGCACAATACTCCAAGTGTGGTCTAACCAAGGTTCTGTACAAGTTTAACATAACTTAATTGCTTTTCAATTCTATTCCTCCAGAAATGAACCCCGGTTCTTGATTTGCCTTTTTTTATGGCCTTATTAACCTGCGTCACCACTTTTAGTGATTTGTGTATCTGTACCCCTCGATCCCTTTGCTCCTCTATCCCATTTAGACTCTTATTATCCAAGCAGTAGGTGGCCTCCTTATTCTTCCTACCAAAATGCACCGCCTCACACTTATCTATATTGAAATTTATTTGCCAATTACACGCCCATTCTGCATGTTTGTCAATGTCCCCTTGCATTTTGACGCATTCTTCCTTTGTATTAACCACACCCCCCAATTTGGTGTCATCCCCAAATTTTGAAATTGTACTTCCTATTCTCAAATCCAAATCGTTAATGTAAATTTTGAACAACAGTGGTCCCAGCACCGATCCCTGTAGAACACCACTTCCCACCTTTTGCCAGTCTGTGTAGCTAATCTTAACTCCTACTCTCTGTTTTCTGTTTTGTAGCCAGCTTGCTATCCATTCTGCTACCTGTCCCCTGACTCCACATACTCTGACCTTAGCCATGAATCTACAATGCGGTATGTTATCGAAGGCTTTTTGAAAATCCAAATATATTACATCTACTACATTACCCTTGTTTACTCTTTCTGTTAGAGAGTACCTCCTCTTTATCTATTTTTATCCTCTCCAATATCACTACTATCTCCTCCTTTACTGCTACAATGGCAGCATCCTCTTCTCTAGAGAAGACCAGTGGGAAGTATTCATTTAGTACCTCAGCTATACCCTTTGCCTCCACAAGAAGATCTCCTTTTTGTCCCTAATTGGCCCCACCCTTCCTTTGACTACCCTTTTATTATTTATATGTTTATAAAGGACTTTTGGGTTCCCTTTTATGTTAGCCGCTAATCTGTTCTCATACTCCCTGCTCCTCTTATTCCCTTTTTTGGATCTCCTCTATCCTTTTTGTATTTAGCTTGGTTTTCTACTGTATTATGAACCTAACGTTTGTCATAAGCTTCCTTTTTCTGTTTCATTTTAATCTCTCTATCTTTAGTCATTTAGGGAGCTCTAGCTTTGGATGCCTTTCCTTTCCCCCTTGTGGGAATGTGTTTACTCTGTACCCGAACCATCTCCTCCTTGAAGGCCTCCCATTGTTCAATTATTGTTTTGGCTGCCAATTTTTTGATTCCAATCCACCTGAGCAAGATCCCTTTTTAACTCTCTGAAATTAGCCCTCCTCCAGTTAAGTATTTTTACACATGATTGTTCCTTGTCCTTTTCCATAACTATTCTAAACCTAATGATATTATGATCACTGTTCCCAAAATGCTCCCCCACTGAAACATGCTCCACTTGCCCCACTTCATTTCCCAGAACTAGATCCAGCACTGCTTCCATCGTCGTTGGGCAGCCAACACACTGATCAAGAAAGTTCTCTTGTACACATTTCAGGAATTCCTCCCCCTCTTTGTTCCTTAATTCTAACCAAATAGATTCTGTCTTTGACCCCTCATCTACATCATCCCTTTCCAGTGCTATAATAGTTTCTTTGATCAATACTGCCACCTCCCCACGTTTCTTTCCTTCCCTATGTTTCAAGACTACCCACTGTAGCCAGGAATATTAAGTACCCAGTCCTCCCCTTCTTTGAGCCAGGTCTCTGTTATTGCCACTATATCATCAACCCATGAGGCGACTTGTGCCTGCAGCTCACCAACCTTATTCACCACGCTATATGCATTCACGCACATGCACTCCAAACTCATCTTAGACTGACTCGCATTTGCTCTGTCTGATCCCTCCTATTTCTGAATTAACCTTTACTGTAGTGCTATGTGTCTTTCCCGAGCCTCTGTGCACCTTCTTTCTCCTCTCTAATGTTTCTTCCTGGTGCTCCTCACCTGCCAAATTAGTTTAAACCCTCGCCCACAGCACTATTTCAACTTTCCACAAAGACATTGGTCCGAGCTCTGTTGAGGTGTAACCCATCCGGCTTGTACAGGTCCCGCCTGCCCTAGAACTGGTCCCAATTCCCCAGGAATCTGAAGCCCTTCCTCCTGCACCGTTTCTCCAGTCACGCATTAATCTGTCTTATCCTATTATTCCTGTACTCACCAGCGCGTGGCACTGGGAATAATCCAGAGATTATTATGTTTGAGGTCCTGTTTTTTAACTTCCTGTCTAGCTCCTGAAACTCTGTCTGTAGGATCTCTTTACCTACCTATGACATTGGTTCCCACATGGACCACGACTTCTGGCTGTTACCCGTCCCAGATCAAAATGTTCAACACCCTCTCAGTGATGTCCTTTACCCTGGCACCAGGGAGGCAACACACCGTTCGGGACTCACGTCTGCGGTTGCAGAAATGACTGTCTATCCCCCTGACTATCGAATCAGTGATCACAGAAAGTCAGTAGTTATATACAGTCAATCAGTAATCACACACAGTCAGTGATTATATACAATCAGTCAGTGATGATAGGCAGTCAGTGATTATATACAGTAAATTGGCGCTCATACAAAGTCAGTGATTAAATACAGTCAGTGATTATATACAATCAATTAGTTATCACACACAGACAATAATTATATACAATCAATCAGTGATCACAAACAGTCGGTGGATATATAGAGTCAATCAGTGGTCACACACAGTCAGTGATTATATATAGTTAAACAGTGATCATAAACTGTGATTATATTCAGTCAATCAGTGATCACAGTCAGTGATTATATTCAGACAATCATTGTTCATTCAGTCAGTGATTATATACAATCAGTGGCGATACACAGTCAGTGGCTGTATACAGTCATTCAGTGATCACACACAGTCAATGATTGTATACAGTAAATCAGTGATGATGCACAGTCAGTGATCACATACAGTCTATCAGTGATTGTACAGTGATTATCTGCAGTTAACTAGTGATCATACACAGTCAGTGATTATGTACAGTCAATCAGTGATCATACACAGTCAGTGACTATATACAGTCAATCAGTGATGATACACAGTCAGTGATTATGTACAGTCAATCAGTGATTATATACAGTCAATCAGCAATGACAGAGTCAATCAGTTTATTTTCCATATTATCACTTGTTTAGAAATAATGGGTGTAAAATGGGTGACTGTTATCCAAATTCCAAATTTTTTCACACCCCTGTTGGAACATGTTTCTGTTTTGATCCCAACTAAACTTTTGAGGATAAAATATGAACTAATTGAAGAGCTGTGTGTTTATCCTGGGCTTCAGTGAACCCCGTACGGAACTGGATATTCCCCTTAACAGCTCCACTTGAAAGCGGCAGGGTTTCAATGCCTGGGTTGGGGGTACAAGGCTGCTTCTTAAACACTGCACAGACATCAGGGGAAAGAGAAGGTGTGGTGCAGCTTAATGCAAATCTTCAGGTGGTCTGAGTGATCAACAGACCAGAAACAAGCTGACAGTCAAAAAACATTTCATAGAGATTAAGGGGGGGATTTTAAACCCCAAGAACGGGTGGGTTGGGGGCGGGTGGGAGTTGAAAATAGTTGTTTTTTGGGTCACGACCGCAACCCGGCTTTATTTCCGGGTTTAACTTGGGCGCGTAAAAGTCCAGGCTTCCCACCGGGAATGCAAAGTCTGAAAATTTTGCGGTTGCGACCCAAAAAAACAACTATTTTCAACTCCCACCCGCCCCCAACCCACCCCCCCGCCCCTCCCATTCTTGGGAGTTAAAATCACCCCCTAAATGTTCTAATTCTCCCACTCCGAGTATCATGATCTCACTAATCTCACTGTCTAGTGTAAATCTCTCATTGTAGACTGCATGCATTTCCTTATGCGGTTATCACTGTGGCTGACACATGCGCTGCATACAGCCTCATGTTTGAAGACCTCCTCCAATGGTTCATCCTTCTCCTGCTCCGGAAACGCAATCTTGCACTGCCTTTGCGAAAATCCGCCAAAGTTTCTCCCGACGTTTTGTTCGCACAGACTCGACCGACAGGACCAATCCAGAAACTTTGGTGCATTTTTTTTTGCATGTCTTTTCTGGTAGGTCAGTCCCATCCCTGTGTTAAAAATAAAACCCACAATGTCACTGGAGCTCATTGATGTAAGACTGCTGGGATAATGGCGACTTTGTCGCGTTACGGAGATGTGACAAAGTTACAGGAGGAGAAAAAAAAAACAGTTCTTACGATTTGGCCCTCAATGTTTCTCTTGCTCCAATGTTGCAGCATTAATCGTTGTTGTTCTAGGACATTCCCTGTGTTGTATACAGTCCTGTATTTGTTCAGCAGTGTTAGCTACTCATTCGCTGGCATGCAGCTTGTTTCGTTCAGTAGGTTTTCTGTGAGGCGAGGGTAGAGAGCTTCCTCTAATTGTCTCCTCCCTTTTTCCTGCTTCCTGGTCTTAGAAGTTCTGTTTTACATCCAGTGTATGTATTTGTATGTGTGTGTGTGTGTGTGTGTGTGTTTATTGAGACTTTCAAGGAGGTGGAATATGGGTCTCTCGAGCTGCAGTTGTTGAGAATAGGGTGGCTGGTCTTAACGTAAGCTGTTATATTACCCTGGCATTGGCATGTAGGGAATATAGTTGGCAGGTTTCATTGGGCAGCTGGCTGTTGGATTTAAGGAGATTGTTTTTTCTTGATTCCTGAAGTGTGTTTCGATGCCACATGATTCCATGGTTCTGATACATGTCTGGGCAAAGATAAATTTCCATTGCCTTGCGAATTGTAACCTATGGCTTGAGTGCGCTGTGGTATACTTTATCAAGTGTGCTTTTTGCAGTATCCGCTTGGTGCTGTGACATTCTAATATTTCAGACTTTTTCTCCTGTTTTCGCATCAGTTTTTCCCCTTTTTAGGCTCCCTTCCTATGCCATGAACCAGTACACAACTGAGGGGGTAGACAAGGCACTTGTTCCAAGGCACCTGCCTACCTGTTCCAAGGTTTCTGCCCACCTGTCCCATTATTTCTGTCCACCTGTCCCATTATTTCTGCCCACCTGTCCCATTATTTCTGCCCACCGTCCCATTATTTCTATCCACCTGTCCCATTATTTCTGCCCACCTGTCCCATTATTTCTGCCCACCGTCCCATTATTTCTATCCACCTGTCCCACGGTTTCTACCCACCTGTCTCACGGTTTCTGCCCACCTGTCCCACGGTTTCTGCCCACCTGTCCCACGGTTTCTGCCCACCTGTCTCACGGTTTCTGCCCACCTGTCTCACGGTTTCTGCCCACCTGTCTCACGGTTTCTGCCCACCTGTCCCACGGTTTCTGCCCACCTGTCTCACGGTTTCTGCCCACCTGTCTCACGGTTTCTGCCCACCTGTCTCACGGTTTCTGCCCACCTGTCCCACGGTTTCTGCCCACCTGTCTCACGGTTTCTGCCCACCTGTCTCACAGTTTCTGTCCACCTGATCCAAGTTTTCTGCTCACTTGTCCCATAGTTTCTGCTTAGTTGTCGCAAGGTTTCTGTAACTAGAGTGCCAGGACACAAAGGTTCACCGACCCTTTAATTCCCCCCTTCCCTTCGGAGGGATGCAGGAAACCTATAATGGGGACCTTCCACCAGACAGCCACATGGATAAACGTGGGTTTGAACCTGCGCCCGACCACTCTGTAGCCCAGCAACACATCATGCCAAAAGAACATTCAATTTAATTAACAAGAAAATCTGTGAAGCAGGGTCTGACCACAAAATGGTCGACTGAGATATTGAGCATTTCTGGGTGTAGTGCTATAACCGTAAGTACAGGTAGTGGCTGGTTATTTTGTAACTGGTCTCTGGACTGCAATAGTGAATTGCCTACTGTCCAGAAATGTTGGTGGCCTCCCACTCTCTTCCATCTCACGTCTGAGTGCATCTTGGTCTGTATCTTGTCGAACGCTTCAGCAAATCTTAAACCTGTCTCTTACGATGAGTGTGCGTGTGTGTGTGTGTGTGTGTGTAACCCATACGTCCCTCTTCATATCATATTGGTTTTGATTCAGATACTTCCTTCCATTGTCTATTGCATCTGTGTTTTTGGATGTTACAGCCGAAATTGGGGATTAGATTCCAACTGAAGTGCAGCTTTTCCCTGGCTAGTTCTTCATTCTCCAGGAATTCTCTTTTACCCTTAGCGTCCCTTGATTGGTGTGAAGGGAATCCATTGTCAAGCCAATCCATAATTTCCATCTTTTTTTTTGCCCCTATCCATAGCTGATATACGTACGACCCCTCCCACCGACCCTCTTCCCCCCCGCCAACACACACAAGTCCCTTGATTTCTTTTGCTGTCTTAGTGGCGTCTTGTGTCTGTGGCCATAGACCATTTGCCAGTTTTTTGTGGCTGTTTCTGTCTCTGAAATGATGGGCCGGAGTGGGGGGTAGCTAGCTTTGTGAACACCCTCGGTTAGTCGGCAGAATTGTGGTGGGGCATTTTGAATTATTTGCGGGGTCAATTTTAACCTATCCCGCCCGTCGGGAAACCGACGGAATCGGGGGCAACACTGGCTTTACACCCTGCCCCCCCGATTTTACTCTCCGTTGAAGTCAGTGGAGAGCAATATTGGGGGGGGGGGCGGAGGGAAATCAGTGTTGCACCCAATCTCGTGGGTTGCCCGCCTGGCCAGTTGGGTTAAAATTGCCCCCCTCACATTGTGAATGTATTTGGTAGCAGCATTGGCGTACGGTTTAATTGTATTTATACTCTCTGTAGTCCGTTGTGGGCGTTTGATGCCAATGACTTTTCTGAATTATACAGGACTGTATACAACACAGGGGATTGTTCCAGAACAACAGAAATCAATACGGCAACATTAGGAAAAAATATTGAGAGAGTACAACCGCAACACAAAAAAAAAAGCAAGAAACAAAAAAAAAACAAATGAAAAAAAAAACACCCCCAACTCCAGCTACGTATCACAAACCGCAAATCCAGGAGCTGTGTGAGAATGAGCGCGGAGAAAGTCACCGGTTGAGGACACCACGGCCAGCAGCTGATCCAAGGATCTCCACCACAATCCCGACCCCTCGCGGCGAGCGAACCCAAGCGGGAACATCGCAACAATAAGGACGTGTCAAACGCCTCCTTGGCGAGGACCAGCTGGAGAGAAAGAGAGAGAGAGAGAGAGAGGGAGAGAGACAGAGACAGAGAGAGAGAGAGAGAGATAGAGAAAGAGAGAGGGGACAAGATTAACACCCAGTCACTTTGCCAGATCGAAAGCAAAAAAAAAGGATTTCTTCTGACGCTTCCCAGCAACAGTGACAAGGCAGGACATTGGGAGAAAGTAAGAAGGGGCAGAGGGTTCTCCTTTCCCAAGGCTTTTTCGTCAGACTGACCAAGGTTCGAGAATAGCCCGCAGAAATATGTTGAGCCTGTCACTCTTCATCGATGCACTGAAGACAAGAAATGAGTTTGAAATCAGTGTACAAAGAAAAGACTTCCGTATGCCACATATATAGACACACATATATATGTATGTATATATAGCATATTTATCTATATATATATATAATAGATCGATGTATAGATATAGATAAATACATCATATATATATTATACCTGTGGTATGGGGTATCAAACAGCAAGTGCACCTGGTAACTCCTCCATGAACAGTTGATATTGTGAATTATCACGTGCATTAGCAATGGTCACTGGTAGAAAGACACTGTCCAGGAATGGAGATCAAAATACTCCCCCTCCCCCCATCCCGCTCCCCCCCTCCCTCGTTCGTGCCATTCTCCTGAAAGCTGGCAAAAGCTGGCAGTGATGTTAACAGGTTCGTGCAATGAATACAAGTCTTTAAAAAAACAAAATATATATAGCAGGAGGATATATATATATATATATATATATGACGATTAAAGATAGTGTGTTTGCTGTCAAGATATGAAAGTACTTCCTTTAAGATTAAAAGTTTATTCAAAAATTTTAAACAAACACTGTTGGACGAGCTCTTTTACAACTTTCAATGGCCCCAGGAAGGGTTTTTGGTCCAATGATGGGCAGCAAGATTCTCTTCTACTGTCTGTCTCTCTCTGGTGGGAAGCTCATTCTTGCTATTTCCTATTGCCAAGTTCTAATAAGTTGTCTCTTTTATTTTGAGCTCCTGTGAAATTCCGGTTCCATTGCTTTGCCCCTTCATCCAGTCTTCTTCGCTGAGGCTGCTCATTTTTGTTAGGTAAGGGTATCAAGGGATGCAGGAGCAAAGGTGGCTATAAATACAAGTTAAGATACAGATCAGCCACGATCTGATCGAATGGCGGAACGGGCTGGAGGGGCTGAATGGCCTGCTCCTGTTCCTGTGAGATTCCTACGTTCCTATGGGCGCTGGCTTATGCCCTCTCATGCCTCGCGCCCGTACGGCCATCCTTCACGGGCGAACCTAGCCAATGAACGTTGGTACGCTGTGTGACTCTCACATAGTCACCTGAAGTCCACATCCGGCCGGAGTCTCTGGCTAGCAATCAGGAGCAGGACTGCGGCTGAGTTTTCCCTTCCAAGGCCGAGACCCAATTACACCCCCTTGCTACCACCCTGGATGAGATTCGATAACTCGGAAAAAGACCACCAAGAGTTAAAGCGAGGACCTTTCCTGATCCGAATGGACACAATGGCAGTGATCTTAATCGCTAAGATATTGGGGCCACTCACCATTTTTTTTTGTTGTTTTTATTAGTCTAACCTGTTGTTACATTTCTTCCCTTTAGGTGAAATTACCCATGTCATAATCGTACACACGGAAGAGTTCAAACTTCCATACAATAGTTGCGACCATTTCAATTCATTGAACACTTCCTGAATGAAAAACCATTAAGTATTTCTTCTCCCTCTGCTCCTCACCGTTCCAATAATTAGATTTCACACAAAACACCATTGGTTGCGATGATAGTTTCAGGAGGAAGGCTTTGTGAATGAAACCCGCCTTCCTCCTGAGTTGAAATCCAAGCTATGGGGTTGGGGAAGAACCCGTCTCGTAACTGGGGACCGGTGTAGCCTAATGCCTTGGGACACTCTGATCTTTCACCCTCTGGAACTTGGATTCAAATCTAGACCTGACAAAAGAGTTCCCCCTCTCTCTAATGGATAGTGGGAAGGGGAACCTTGCTCACTTTGTGCCGTGACTGTTGTTTATTCAGCTATGGAACTTGGGTTCCAATCTGGATGAAGGGGAAAGATCTCTGGTGATAACGGACTGTGTTCCAATTCAGGCCAAGTGGACTAATGGCTTCCTCTCTGCTGGAGAATGAGTTACTCGGGTAAAAAAAAACGATGTCGGAGTTCATGACTGAATGCATAATGCTGTCTTATTACGTTCCTGAGTCCGCGGTAACGCGGAACGCTAACCAATTTATTGCAAGCAGGCTGATGTCAACATAAAGGTAGAGTGCGCAGATAAAATTTTAAAGGGGGTGCAGGAATAGGTTCACTTGGGGGCTTACGTGCACAAATCTTTGAAGGTGGCCGGATAAGTTGAGAAGGCTGTTAAAAAAGCATTCGGGATCCCGGGCTTTATAAACAGAGGCGAAGAGTAGAAAAGCAAGGAGGTTATGCTAAACCTTTATAAATCACTGCTGGGGCCTCAGCTGGAGTACTGCGTCCAATTCTGGGCACCACACTTTAGGAAGGATGTCAAGGCCTTGGAGAGGGTGCAGAGGAGATTTACTAGAATGGTACCAGGGATGAGGGACTTCAGTTATGTGGAGAGACCAGAGGAACTGGGATTGTTCTCCTTAGCGCAGAGAAGGTTAAGGGGAGATTTAATAGAGGTGTTCAAAATTCCGAGGGGTTTTGATAGAGTAAATCGGGAGAAACTGTTTCCACTGGCAGGAGGGTCGGTAACCAGAGGACACAGATTTAAGGTAATTGGCAAAAGAACCTGAGGGGAGATGAGGAGAATTGTTTTTTACGCAGCGAGTTGTTATGATCTGGAATTCACTGCCTGAAAGGGCGGTGGAAGCAGATTCAATAGTAACTTTCAAAAGGGAATTGGACGTATACTTGGAAAGGAACAAATTTGCAGGGTTATGGGGAAAGAGCAGGGGGGGTTGGGACAAATTGGACAGCTCTTTCAAAGAGCCGGCACAGGTACAGTGGGCCGAATGGCCTTCACCCGTGCTGTAAGATTTGATGGCTCTATGAAATATAGATCGAATGTTCATGTGTGACCTTTGATGGTCGGGCTTTGTCTACGCTACTTGTCTTTTGGACCTGGGTTCTGATCTGGGGCCAAACAGAGCAAGGATGGAAGCCTTCCCTCAGCAGATGGTTGAGGTGAAAATGAGTCAGGACGGTCTCCTTCCGCTTCCTAAAGGGGAGGCGTGAGTCCACAGGTTACAAGCCATCCTCAACTGGGAGCCCTCGGAGCACATTGTCCCGTCAGACCCGTATTGGGGAAGGATAGCCCCTTCACTCCTTCATGGGGTCAAAGTGCACTGGAACCATAGTGGCAACAATGATTACGATGCTGGTGTTGGATATTGAGCTGTCGTTCAGCCTCTTTACAGGAATCTAAACTCTGTAAGCGTTTCCTAATATCCTGGTTTAGTAGGGGATTGAACAACCTCCGCAAGTCGACAATTAAATCGCAAATAAGCCAACCTCTCCCTCCACCATTGGATCACATCGTTCGTGATAATATGTGGACCACTTGGGGAGGGGGGGTTTGCCACTTTTTTACCCTCCAACAACAACAACCTGTATTTATATAGCACCTTTAACGTAGTAAAAATGTCCCCAGGCACTTCGCAGGAGCGTAAATCAGACAAAAAATTGACACTGAGCCTCCTAAGGAGATATTAGGACAGGTGACCAAGAGCTTGGTCAAAGAGGTAGGAGCGTCTTAAAGGAGGAGGGAGAGGCAGAGAGGTGTGGGGAGGGAATTCCAGAGCTCTGATTTGTGCTGGGGCCACTGACCCGCGGGCACTGCCCGGCACCCCGGACAAGTGGCAACACACCTTGCTGGAGTGGCGTGCGTCGGCATCACGGCTGAGTCCAGTCCTGTTCAAACCAACGTCTGCACGCAACCCCGGTTTCCAGCAGGGGGTCACCGGGATATCAGTCAGGGGCAGGAGCTCTGGCTGGGGCCGATTGTACCATCCCAGTTCCTGCTGTGGCCAAAATCAGCTTGACTCAACCCAGATTAAGGTTTGAGTCCAGAGACCTTCTATTGTACAGGACCTCAGGTGCCACATCACGTTGTGCATTGAGGGGGAAATGTAGAGCAGTGCCACTCCACAGCAATCCTTTGAAGGTTCAGTTCATGTAATTGTGGAGCGCTAACACAAGGGAGTAATTTTAACCTAGCTGGCCAGGTGGGAATCCCATGGGATCGGGTGGAACGCTGGTTTTACATCCCGCCCAATGTCGCTCTCGGTTGACTTCAACGGAGAGTGACATCGGGCGGGGTGTAAAACCAGCGTTGCTCCCCAATCCCGCCGGTTTCCCGACGGGCGGGTTAGGTTAAAATCGCCCCCAATAGCCCCTTTGCAGCAGAAATAGGAAACAAGTGTTCTAAAGAGCACTAATCATTTATCGGACTGTATTGAGTGGGTGGCAGTGATTACAGTGACAATCGTCTCAGTTCACGGTTCAGATCGCTCTTCAAATTGCTGCGGGGATTACCCAGATGGAGCAGGCAGACTGTCTGACTTGGACTGTGAGCGCAGGACTAAATGATACAGATTTGCGATTAGCAAGCTCCAAATGGGGGCGGAAAAGTAAAAGAATTTCTCCCTCAGGAAATGAAATGGGTGGAGTAGAGTCCATGAACAGATAGATTGTGGAAGGAATGGCCTTGAGGGGTCAAATGGATGGAGTAGAGTCTATGGGTCAGCACTTGCTACACGAGTCTTATATCCTGGTCTCAAACCATTATTGCTGATGTCCCACTGCAGCTGTTGATCTCACACCATGTAAAGAAGTCATTGCTGATATCTGCCCCGAGCTTGCCTTTCTGCACCCTGTGCCCTCTCGCCCTGCTGCCCCGGTGTATCGGAGAGTTGTCAACAGGCGGATGCTTCTGTTCTGCTGTGCGTGCATCCCTCACCACTGGGGCGTCAGGAATTCAGACCTGAATTGGGCCAGGCACTGGACTGGTGGAGGGTGGCGGAGGGTGGTGCACGGGGAGGGTGTGCCTGAGGTTGAGACTAGCGATTTTGTATAGGGAAAAGGGGGAAGGTTGCGGGTGTGATTGGAAGGTGGATGGGAACGTTTCTGGGTAAGCTTGTGATTCTTGTGAAATACTTAATGCGTTTATTTTGTTCAAAATATATTCGGGTAGATTGAGCAAATCAACTGTCATCTCTGCAATGTTTCGTTGTGGATTGGTTGAAACACGGATGGAACTATTTGGAATGATAATGTTCAAATGGTCCTGGGATCTTATTGATCCCTGGGTATGTGGTCCCAGGATGTGAGTGATCTGGTTGAACGGACAGTGATTGGTTGAAATTCTGGGATGTGATTGGTTGATCTCTGGTTCTGCGAAGTGATTGATCATTGGATTAGTGTTCTCCGGTTCTGCAATGTGATTGGCCAAAGGGACTCTATGACACACAACACTATATTCACATAGACACCAATCTCTAGTATTTTAGATATGCAGGTGCATGATAACTCAGTGCAGTAATCTGCTGCACAAAATAAATACAGGAGCATTATAATTGCACCACTTTAATTGCTGGACGAAAAATGGGTGATAGCAAACCGGCAGCCTGTTTCCATCTCCACCGATGTTCTTTTCGATTGACTTCAAAGGAAAAGGCATCGGGCGAGTGTAAAACGGTCGGGCGACTTGCTATCACCCATTTTTCACGATAAAAGTTACAAATACAGCCACAGTTTGTTATATAAAATATACAGGAATATTAAACCTGTTTATATTAACGCCTCCCTTAAAAGAGCAGACAGATGAATGTCATATAACCCTGTTAAACTTGTCCACTAATATTACCAACAGTAATTTCTAGGCTAGTCTGTTATATAATATGTACAGGAGTGTTATATCCATGTAACACACAGTCTGTTATATAATATGTACAGGAGTGTTATATCCATGTAACACACAGTCTGTTATTTAATATGTACAGGAGTGTTATACCCCTGTAACACACAGTGTGTTATATAATATATACAGGAGTGTTATACCCCTGTAACACACAGTCTGTTATATAATATATACAGGAGTGTTATATCCCTGTAACACACGGTGTGTTATGTAATATATACAGGAGTGTTATACCCCTGTAACACACAGTCTGTTATATAATATACACAGGAGCGTTATATCCATGTAACACACAGTGTGTTATATAATATATACAGGAGCGTTATACCCATGTGACACACAGTCTGTTGTATAATATATACAGGAGTGTTATATCCCTGTAACACACGGTGTGTTATGTAATATATACAGGAGTGTTATACCCCTGTAACACACGGTGTGTTATGTAATATATACAGGAGTGTTATACCCCTGTAACACACAGTGTGTTATATAATATATACAGGAGTGTTATACCCCTATAACACACGGTGTGTTATACAATATATACAGGAGTGTTATACCCATGTAACACACGGTGTGTTATATAATATATAAAGGAGTGTTATACCCCTGTAACACACAGTCTGTTATATAATATATACAGGAGTGTTATACCCCTGTAACACACGGTGTGTTATATAATATATACAGGAGTGTTATACCCCTGTAACACACAATGTGTTATATAATATATACAGGAGTGTTATACCTCTGTAACACATGGTGCATTATGTAATATATACAGGAGTGTTATACCTCTGTAACACACAATGTGTTATACAATATATACAGGAGTGCTGTACCCATGAACACACAATGTGTTATATAATATATTCAGGAGTGTTATACCCATGAACACACAATGTGTTATATAATATATTCAGGAGTGTTATACCCATGAACACACAATGTGTTATATAATATATTCAGGAGTGTTATACCCTTGTAAAATATAGGCCTGGAATTAAGCTGTTCTTCCTGTATTCACCTGAAATTGCTCTTTCCATCATTTTTACCGTTTGTCCATTAGAATCCCACAACATAATTTTAGTGCCACTGTGTTTTACACAATAAGTACAAGTGTTACACCTGAGTTACACAAGGATAGATTACTTAATACACTCATAATACATTCCTGTATGAGCAATTTTGACTTAGGCATCAGTTAATTATAAAGTAAACAAGTGTTACGCAGCATAAAACAGAGCAGGAGAATGTACTGCAGCTGAGTTAAGCATTCGTATTAGGAACATAGGAACAGGGATAGACCATCCAGCCTCTCATGCCTGTTCTGCCATTCATTGTGATCATGGCTGATCTGCATCTCAACTCCATTGACCCGCCTTGGTTCCATATGCCTTAATACCCTTACTGAACAAAAATCTATCAATCTCAGTTTTGAAATTTTCAATTGACCCCCAGCCTCGACAGCTTTTTAAGGGAGAGAGTTCCAGATTTCCACTCCCCCTTGTGTCAAGAGATGCTTCCTGACATCACCCCTGAACGATCTAGTTCTAATTTGTTCTGGACTCTCCTCGCCAGGGGAAAGAGTTGCTCTCCATCTACCCTATCAAATCCTTCAATCATCTTAAACACCGCAATTAAATCACCCCTTACTTTTTGTGCCTGTCCACTAGCTTTCATTGATTTCTGTCCTTGGACCCCTAAATCTCTCTGTTCATCCACAGTTCCTAGCTTCTTACCATTTAAATTCCAGCCAACAATGTCTCACATAATATACACAGGAGCGTTGTACCCAGGTGGCACACAGGGGAGGGTGGGGGGGAGTATTAACTTTTGGCAATAGTGTGAAATGGGTGATCGGATGATATACCTGTCCTGATTTTAATTTCTAGTGCTTTCAATGGAAAGGCAATTCGGGTGGAGTGTTTAATGGATGACAAATTCCATATTGCCTGCTTTATAAAGTTGAAATTACCCCCACGGTCTGTTATATAACATATACACATGAACAATATGCACATAGAATCACAGACTCTTACAGCTCAGAAGGCATCCATTCGGCCCATCGTGCTTGTGCCGGCTCTTTGAAACAGCATTCCGATTAGTCCCACTCTCCCCGCTCTTCCCCATAGCCCTGCAAATTTGTTCCTTTCCAAGTATTTATCTAATTCCCTTTTGAAAGTTACTATTGAATCTGCTTCCACCGCCCTTTCAGGCAGTGCGTTCCAGATCATAACAACTCGCTGCATAAAAAAAATTCTTCTCATCTCCCCCCTGGTTCTTTTGCCAATTGTCTTGAATCTGTGTCCTCTGGTTACCGACCCCTCCTACCAGTAAAAACAGTTTCTCCCTATCCATTCTATCAAAACCCTTCATAATTAACCCTCACATGTACGTGATTGTTCACAGATGCACAGGGTGTTCCTTGAAAACTCTTTGTTATCTGTTGTTTTCATTCTAACCAAGTTCATTTTAATGTATAATACCTGAATGCTCGGGGTGGGGGGGACGCAAAAATCAGCTTGGATTCGAGAAATGGAGGTCGTGTTTAACTAATATGCTGGAGTCTTTTGAAGATATCACTGACATGGTATACAGGGGAAGTACAGCTGATGTTATATACTTGGATTTTCAGAGATCTTTTGACAATCTTCCACATCGGCGATTGATAGCTAAGGTAAGGAATCGTGGAATAGGAGGTAAAGTATGGCCTTAAATTGTTTTAAAAACAGGAAATATCAGGTTAGTGTTAATTGGAACATTTCATGCTGGAAGGAGGGCTATGAATAGGATACCGCAGGGGGTTGTTTTTGGAACCCTTGATAGTTTTAATATATATATATATAATTAATGACTTGGTGAAAGGCTCCAAGTTTGCAGGACAGTAGTCCAATTGGGTTTCGAGCTTTTAGCTAAGTGGGCCAATCAGTGGCGGATACAGTTGAATGTGCATAAACATAAGTTAATTCTTTACCCAGACAGCGGTTAGAATACGGAAAGTGCAAATGGTGCAGCTGAGGCGACTAGCATAGATGCATTTAAGGGGAATCTAGATAAACACATGAGGGAGATAGGAATAGAAGGGTTTGCTGATCGGGTTAGATTAAGAGGGGTGAGAGGAGGCTCCTGTGGAGCATAAACGCTGGCATGGACCAGTTGGGCCAAATGGCCTGTTTCTGTGCTGTACATTCTATGTAATATGGGAGCAAGGATCCAAAAGGAGGACCATGCATTAAATGGATCGGTCGTACGGCATGCTAAATGAGAGAGTCGTTTGTAGTTAAATCTATGATAGTGTCAAACCAGAGCTTGGCTACCCCACAAAAGGCACTGGGTTGTGTTAGCAGAAGCACAAATCAAAAGTGGTTGAATCGTTGCAGTATAAGGCCAGATCCCATCTGGAATACAGTGTACCATTTTGGTGACAACATTGCATGAAGGACATTGTCATTGAGACGGTGCAGAGACGAGTAATGAAGATGACTTTTGGGTGTCAGGGTTGTAACTTGTGAGGAAACTGTCGAGATTCCTTAGGGGAAGTAAAAGACTTGAGTATGACCGAATTGAACTTTGCAAGATTATTAAGGTAGACTGCCAATCTTGTCAGTTTGGCTCAGTTGATAACATTCTCACTTCTGAGTCACCAATTTGCAGGTTCAAAGCCCTGTTCTAGGAGTTGAGCACATAATCCAGGCTGAAACTTCAGTGCAGCACTGATTGTCGGAGAAGCTTTCCTTTGGATACTGAGGGGGGCACTTGGATACCTTTGGATACGATGCAGTACTGAGGGAGTACTGCATTGTCAGATATCCTTTGGATGTTAAGCTCTCTGGTGGTCATGTGATGCCCATGGCACTATCGAGAGTTCTCCCATTGTCCTCTTCAACATTCCTCTCCCAACCAATACCACTAAAAAACACAGACCCGCCGATTGTTGACAGTTACAGTTTTCACGATTTTGCTGTGCACAAAATGGCTGCCACATTTAACCACCTCAAAGTTACCTCACGATACAGTTGATTCTATGCCAAGCGCCTTGGGACATTTCTGAGAGATGCAATAAGGTATTTTCTAAATGTTAGTTCTTTCTCTGGCAACGAGGTCAAACTCAAGGGACCCAATGGAAACAGTTAGGAGTAAGGAGGGAAGGCAGACCGAATTTCTTTATCCAAAAGGTGATGGAGCTGGAGAGTAATTCGTCTGGGAAGGGCATTGAACTGAATGTTCCCGAAGAACTCCAGGGCCAATTCAATGAGTTTCTGGTGAGGGAAATGGGATAGGAGGAGATGATGAGATGGTGGACAGTCGCGGTAGAGCGATCAAAGAAGGTGTAGACTTGGGCCTAATGGCCTTTTCCTGTTCCCAACAATTCCTATGTAGTCACAAACCAGAGATGTGGAGCAGAACCTTGCGGGGCTGTGTGTTAACCCAATCCTTAATCTGTTCAGTAAAATCATACCTTAGTGATCATGACCCAGTCATGCATTGCACAAAGTCCTATTCTAATGCTAAGCATAAAAGGAAATTTAGAGATGACCCTGATGGCCCAGTTGGTAAGGGTGGAACTGAGCCATACAGGCCAGGGATGACCCGGGTTCAATCGCTAGCCTTCATTGAGTTAGCTGTTCTCACCCAGGGTAACGTGGTGACTACAATTGGCATCAACACACCTAGATCAGGCGACTTAAAATGAAACTCAGCCACTTCTACTGTAAGATGCCCGTATGTCTAATCGCGCGAGCATCGCCTGCGCAGTGACGCCCACCCCCCCCCTCCTGGGAGCAAATACCATGCCGAGATTCACGGTTAAAGCTCGGACATGAAGAATGGCCACATGAGCAAGGTACTAGGTGATGGTCAGAGCCCAGCATGAGAGGAAGGAGAAAAATGTTACATTGCGACGGCTTCTGTTGTCGAGGCTTTTCACTCCTCACAAGTGAGCCCATATCTCTCCTCACATTATGTCCACTTTCCAGCACGGGTTTCTAAACACAGAAATGAACCCTGCCCGATGTATTATCCTCAATGGACCAGGCTTAAGAATGCTGAAATCAATTGCCCCAACTGATAGCTGCAAGGTCAGCAGAAAGCATTGGATCAGAATGGGGGGGGGAGGGTTTCACACCTTGTTTTAAATTTCTTCTCAGTGTTTAGATGACGCTGCCAAGGCCACATTTATCGGCCATCCCTGAGAAGGTGGTGGTGGACTGTGGCCTTGAACCCTGGCAGTCCTTGTGGTGATGGTGCTAGGTAGGGAAATCCAGGATATTGACCCAACGAGAAATGAAGGAACGGCAGCGATATATGTCCCAAGTCAGGTTGCTGCGTGACCCGGAGGGGAACTTGGAGGAGATGGTGTTCCCACAACGGTGCTGATGTTGTCCTGCTCGGGTGGTAGAGATGGCAAGGGGAGAGGGGGGTGCCGCTGAAGTAACCCTTGGTGAGTTGCTGCAGCGTGTGCTGTAGATCGTACACACTGAGTGACACAGTGAGCCGATGATGGAGGGAGCGAATATTGAGCCTGGTGACGGAAGTGCCGAGCATGTGAGCTGTTCCGTCCCGGATGGCCTTCTTGAGTGTTGCCGTGGCTGCGTCCATCCAGGTAAGTGGTTAATATTCCATCACACTCCTGACATGAGCCTGGTCAATGGCGGAGAGGCTCTGACCATAGTACCATGACACACTCGTCCTGCTTTCAGAAGATGTGTTCCCACTCACCACAGGAACTGGCCATGGCTATCACTCACCACTAAAAGAGGCAATTTAAAGACTATCAGTACTTGTTTGCCTGACCTTGCAAGAAACCAATAGAGGGAAACAATTACCTACCCAATACGACTTGAGAGCAGTAAAAATGGGACCACTCGGGAACAGAAAATGCTGGGAACACTCAGCAGGTCAGGCAGCATCTTTGGAGAGAGAAACAGAGTTAACCAGTGGGAGGGGTGCAATTTTAACCTAACCCGCCCATTGAGAAACTGACGGGATCAGGTACGATGCTGGTTTTACACCTCGCCCTGATTTTACTCTTCGTTGAAGTCAGTGGAGAATAATATTGGGCGGGGTGTAAAACCAGTGTTCCACTCGATCCCGTGGGATCCCCGCCCGGCCAGTTCGGTTAAAATTACCTCCAACATTTCAGGTCGATGACCTTTCATCAGCACCCAGAACATTAATAGACATGATGTGGAGATGCCGGTGATGGACTGGGGTTGACAATTGTAAACAATTTTACAACACCAAGTTATAGTCCAGCAATTTTATTTTAAATTCACAAGCTTTCGGAGGCTTCCCCCTTCGTCAGGTTTCACATCGTTCACCTGACGAAGGGGGAAGCCTCCGAAAGCTTGTGAATTTAAAATAAAATTGCTGGACTATAACTTGGTGTTGTAAAATTGTTTACAAACATTAATAGAGATTTCCTTTGCAAAGGAAGAGACAGCCAATCTGATGCCATGGCAACAGTGTAAAGGACTTGTGGGATAATGAGCTGCCAAAGTAGTCTGAAGCATCTGAGGAAGTAATTACGGAGCTAAGTTCTCTGCTCTGTTCAATAGTCGGCCCAATTATCGTCACCGGGTTAGGGTCATGTTACAGAGATCTTCCCTGATTCTGGAACATGAGACCTGTCACCTCCGCATGTGAAGGTTTGACTTCCCTCGAGACAACGGCGAGTAAAAAAGTAAATTGCAAACCACACGCACCCAGCAAAGGACCACTTAACTTGGAAATATTAAGCAGAATAGGCAACAGCCTTTGCATTGTCCATTACAACATCAGGATCCGGCCCCAGATGTTGCTGGCGCCCAGAGTATTTCTCCATGTCCGGCTGTAAACAAAAGGTAGGTCCTGATTGAATTCAATATTTATAAAATAATGTTAACAACTGAAATTCTTCATCTTCATTTAAACATGGCACTCTATGGATATAGGTTTGACAAGGCTTTATGCAAACTCATGGGCCAGAATAGATTTAGCAGACTTGTCATTTTAACATTGCTGTGTTATATGCAGTCAGTCATGTTCTCTGGACAAACATCAGATTACAGCAGTACACCTGTGGTAGCCTTTATGGCCCCTGTTCCACAACACAACCTTAGTGTAATTCAAATAAGGAACACTCTCATTTGTAACACAACTTGTGATACCACCCACCCTGGCTATAATACTGTCAGTTATAACATGGCTGTTATACACCCCACCCTCGTCCATGCCTTTGTTACCTCTAAACTCGACTATTCCAATGGTCTCCTGGCCAGCTTCCCACCCTCCACACTTGGTAAACTTGAGCTCATCCAAAACTCTGTTGCCCGTATCCGAACTCGCACCAGCTCCCGCTCACCCATCACCCCCGCTGACCGACATTGGCTCCCGGACCGCCAAGACCTCCGATTTAAAATTCTCACCCTCATGCTTAAAGCCCCTCATGGCCTCCTCCCTCCCGACCTCTGTAAACTCCTCCAGCCCCACACCCACCTCATCAGAGGTCTCTGTTCCTGCGATTATGAAGTCGTGTGCATTTCCCCGCCCCACCCCCCCTCCCGCCACTGCTCCCCGCCCCCTCCCCCCATTCACCGCACCAGCGCTGACCTTAGGTCAGTGGCCGTCTAGAATTCCGTCCTGAAACCCGTCTGCCTCTCTGTCTCCCTCTCTTCTTGAAGACTCTCCTTTAAAACCCATCTCTTTGACCAAACTTTTGCGGTCAACTCTCCAATAACTCCCTCTTCGGCTTGGCGGCCATTTTGTGCCTGACATTTTGCTACGTTCGCTGTGCTATGTAAATGCAAATTGTCACTGTTGAATTTTATAAGCGAGTGGCTGACGAACATAACATCAGCGATCTACTCCACGGAGACCCCTCCCACCATCATGACATGGGACGAGGCAGCCAGATAGGGAACTGAACGCTGTAGGACGGCTGCCCAGTTACACTGCTCTCTTTCTCTGAAATGGATCCCGGCTGTGAGGAAGCGCAAATGAATTCTTTGCCGCTGTTCAGGTAATTGGAATATTAATTACTTCTGTCGTTCAGTTGGATAGGGTGTGAACAGAGGTGGGTTGCCTGTTGAACTGTTTGCCTGGGCCTAGCCTAAATTTTGACCGGTGCGGCACTCCCTTGACGATTGAGGCAATCAAAGGCAGCAGCTCTCAAACACCACGAGGGCTTTCCCACTCCTCCAGCGCAATCACCGGCGGCGGACCCCCGAGGGAAATGGTTCAAAGCAGACTTTTCCGCAAAGTGTTCATGGCGGTCAGGCCGTGGTCTCCCGCCTGAGTTATGGGGTGAGGCCTGAAAGAACCTCGGGGGAATTTCACGGGCCAATGGGTTTTCTGTCCCCACTGCACTGGCACTTCCCCATCCCCCGACTCCGCCCCAGCCATTCTACAGTCTGGAAAAGTAAATCAAGCAGGGTGCAAGTGGGGCTGCCAATTCACTCTGGCCCTTTCCGTGCTACCGCCCATGAGCAATTTATACCACAGTTGTCTAACTTTTCGCCACCAGTGTCTGCGTGTAGAGTTTCACATGGCCCGGGCATGGAGAGTGAAACTCTGCACCCAGATACTGAGGGCAAGAATCGAGGCCATTTTCTCTTAAAGGTATACAAAACAAAGGCTAAGTTCCGGCAACAATTTTGCAGCCCGACTACTAATAAAGGTGCATTTTCAGTACCACTTCCGAACTGATGTCATGTATATTAGTTTCCAACAAACTGACAGCAATACTGTCTGTTATATACCAACCCTCACTATGTCATTCGCAGTTATAACACTGTCTGTTATACACCCACCCTCACTATATAACTCGCAGTTATAACACTGTCTGTTATACACCCAACCTCACGATATTACTCGCAGTTATAACACTGTCTGTTATACACCCACCCTCTCTATATCACTCGCAGTTATAACACTGTCTGTTATACACCCACCCTCTCTATATCACTCGCAGTTATAACACTGTCTGTTATACACACACCCTCACTATATCACTTGCAGTTATAACACTGTAGGTTATACACAATCCCTCACTACATCTCTCTCAGTTAAAACACTGTCTGTTATATACCCACCCTCACTATAACACTCGCAGTTATAACACTGTCTGTTATACCCCCACCCTCACTGTATCACTCACAGTTATAACACTGTCTGTTATACACCCACCCTCAATATATCACTCGCAGTTATAACACTGTCTGTTATACCCCCACCCTCACTATGTCACTCGCAGTTATAACACTGCCTGTTATACCCCCACCCTCACTATGTCACTCGCAGTTATAACACTGTCTGTTATTCCCCCACCCTCACTATATGGCTCTCAATCAAAACACTGTCTGTTTTACACCAACACTCACTACATCAATCTTTGTTCTAACATTTTCTGTGATACATTCACGCTCACTATATCACTAGCAGTTATAACAGTGCCTGTTATAAACTGCCCCCCCTCACGATATCACTCTGTTATAACACTGTCTGTTACACACCCACCCTCACTATGGGGGTGATTTTAAACCCCAAGAACGGGTGGGTTGGAGGCGGTTGGGAGTAGAAAATAGTTGTTTTTTGGGTCACGACCGCAACCCGGCTTTATTTCCGGGTTTAACGTCGGCACGGAAACATACAGGCTTCCCACTGGGAATGCCAAGTCCGAAAATGTTACAGTTGCAAACCCAAAAAAAAACTATTTTCAACTCTCACCCGCTCCAAACTCACCCGTTCTTGGGGTTTAAAATCACCCCCGATATCACTCACAGTTATAACACACTCTGCTACACACCCCACCCTCACGATATTACACTGTCAGAACACTGTCTTTTATACCCCCACCCTCACTATATCACTCACAGTTATAACACACTCTGCTACACACCCCACCCTCACTATATCACTCACAGTTATAACACACTCTGCTACACACCCCACCCTCACGATATTACACTCTGTCAGAACACTGTCTGTTATATACCCACCCTCACTATATCACTCACAGTTATAACACACTCTGCTACACACCCCACCCTCACGATATTACACTCTGTCAGAACACTGTCTGTTATATACCCACCCTCACTATATCACTCACAGTTATAACACACTCTGCTACACACCCCACCCTCACGATATTACACTCTGTCAGAACACTGTCTGTTATATATCCACACTCACTATATCACTCTCATTTATAACACTGTCTGTTGTACACCCAACCTCACCATATTACTCTCAGTTACAACACTGTCTGTTATACCCCCACCCTCACCATATTACTCTCAGTTACAACACTGTCTGTTATACCCCCACCCTCACCATATTACTCTCAGTTATAACACTGTCTGTTATACACCCACCCTCACTTTATCACTCTCAGTTTTTGCACTATTATACACCCCACTCTCACTATACCACTGTCTGTTTTAACACTGTCTGTTATACATTCCATCCTCACTATACCACTCACATTTATAACACTATCTATTATAAACCCGTCCCTCACTAGATCACTCTCAGTTACAACACTGTTTGTTCTACAACCACCCTCATTATATAACCCACTGTAATAACACATTCGGTCAAAAGCCCCACCATCACTCTATCACTCTCAGTTATAACACTGTCTGTTATACACCCACCCTCACTGTATCACTCTCAGTTATAACACTGTCTGTTATACACTAACCCTCACTATGTAACCATCAGTAATAACATATTCTGTCATACACTCCACAATTACTGTATCACTTTGAGTTATAATACTGTCTATTATACACCCACCTTCACTTTATCACTCTCAGTTATAACACTGTCTGTTATGTACCCCACCCACAATATCACTCTCAATTAAAACACTGTCGATTTTACACCAACCCTCACTACATCAATCTCAGTTCTCACACTTCCAGTTATACACTCGCCCTCACTATATCACTCTCAGTCATAACACTGTCTGTTAGAAAACCACACACAATAAGTCACGCTGAGTTATATCACTGTCTGTTATACACCCACCCTCACTATATCACTCTCAGTTTTAACATTGCCTTTTATACACCAACCGTCACTGTATCACTCTCAGGTTTTTTTATTCGTTCATGGGATGTGGGCGTCGCTGGCAAGGTCAGCATTTATTGCCCATCCCAAATTGCCCTTGAGAAGGTGGTGGTGAGCCGCCTTCTTGAACCACTGCAGTTTGTGTGGTGAAGGTTCTCCCACAGTGCTGTTAGGAAGAGAGCGTTATACACTGTTTGTTATACATCCCACCCTCACTATGTCACTCGCAGTTATAACACTGTCTGTTATACACCCACCCTCACTATATGGCTCTCAATCAAAACACTGTCTGTTTTACACCAACATTCACTACATCAATCTTTGTTCTAACATTTTCTGTGATACATTCACGCTCACTATATCACTAGCAGTTATAACAGTGCCTGTTATAAACTGCCCCCCCTCACGATATCACTCTGTTATAACACTGTCTGTATACACCCACCCTCACTCTATCACTCGCAGTTATAACTCTGTCTGCTGTACGCCCACCCTCACGATATCTCTCTCTGTCATAACACTGTCTGTTTCACACCCACCCTCACTATGGGGGTGATTTTAAACCCCAAGAACGGGTGGGTTGGAGGCGGTTGGGAGTAGAAAATAGTTGTTATTTGGGTCACGACCGCAACCCGGCTTTATTTCCGGGTTTAACGTCGGCACGGAAACATACAGGCTTCCCACTGGGAATGCCAAGTCCGAAAATGTTACAGTTGCAAACCCAAAAAAAAACTATTTTCAACTCCCACCTGCTCCAAACCCACCCGTTCTTGGGGTTTAAAATCACCCCCTATATCACTCACAGTTATAACACACTCTGCTACACACCCCACCCTCACGATATTACACTCTGTCAGAGCACTGTCTGTTATACCCCCACCATCACTATATCACTCACAGTTATAACACACTCTGCTACACACCCCACCCTCACGATATTACACTCTGTCAGAGCACTGTCTGTTATACACCCACCCTCACTATATCACTCACAGTTATAACACACTCTGCTACACACCCCACCCTCACGATATTACGCTCTGTCAGAACACTGTCTGTTATACACCCACCCTCACTATATCACTCACAGTTATAACACACTCTGCTACACACCCCACCCTCACGATATTACGCTCTGTCAGAACACTGTCTGTTATATACCCACCCTCACTATATCACTCACAGTTATAACACACTCTGCTACACACCCCACCCTCACGATATTACGCTCTGTCAGAACACTGTCTGTTATACACCCACCCTCACTATATCACTCACAGTTATAACACACTCTGCTACACACCCCACCCTCACGATATTACGCTCTGTCAGAACACTGTCTGTTATACCCCCACCCTCACTATATCACTCTCAGTTATAACACACTCTGCTACACACCCCACCCTCACGATATTACGCTCTGTCAGAACACTGTCTGTTATACCCCCACCCTCACTATATCACTCACAGTTATAACACACTCTGCTACACACCCCACCCTCACGATATTACACTCTGTCAGAACACTGTCTGTTATATACCCACCCTCACTATATCACTCACAGTTATAACACACTCTGCTACACACCCCACCCTCACGATATTACACTCTGTCAGAGCACTGTCTGTTATACACCCACCCTCACTATATCACTCTCAGTAATAACACACTCTGCTACACACCCCACCCTCACGATATTACGCTCTGTCAGAACACTGTCTGTTATACCCCCACCCTCACTATATCACTCACAGTTATAACACACTCTGCTACACACCCCACCCTCACGATATTACACTCTGTCAGAACACTGTCTGTTATACCCCCAACCTCACGATATCACTCTCAGTTATAACACACTCTGCTACACACCCCACCCTCACGATATTACACTCTGTCAGAACACTGTCTGTTATACATCCACACTCACTATATCACTCACAGTTATAACACTGTCTGTTATACACCCACCCTCACTTTATCACTCTCAGTTTTCGCACTATTATACACCCCACTCTCACTATACCACTGTCTGTTTTAACACTGTCTGTTATACATTCCATCCTCACTATACCACTCTCATTTATAACACTATCTATTATAAACCCGTCCCTCACTATATCACTCTCAGTTACAACACTGTTTGTGATACAACCACGCTCAATATATAACCCACTGTAATAACACATTCTATCATAAGCCCCACCATCACTGTATCATTTTGAGTTATAACACTGTCTGTTTTACACCCACCCTCACTATATCACTCTCAGTTATAACACTGTCTGTTTTACACCCACCCTCACTCTATCACTCTCAGTTATAACACTGTCTGTTTTACACCCACCCTCACTGTATCACTCTCAGTTATAACACTGTCTGTTATACACTAACCCTCACTATATAACCATCAGTAATAACATATTCTGTCATACACTCCACAATTACTGTATCACTTTGAGTTATAACACTGTCTATTATACACCCACCTTCACTTTATCACTCTCAGTTATAACACTGTCTGTTATACACCCCACCCACTATATCACTCTCAATTAAAACACTGTCGATTTTACACCAACCCTCACTACATCAATCTCAGTTCTTACACTTCCAGTTATACACTCACCCTCATTATATCACTCTCAGTCATAACACTGTTAGAAAACCACACACAATAAATCACGCTGAGTTATATCACTGTCTGTTATACACCCACCCTTACAATATCACTCTCAGTTTTAACATTGCCTTTTATACACCAACCGTCACTGTATCACTCTCAGGTTTTTTTATTCGTTCATGGGATGTGGGCGTCGCTGGCAAGGCCAGCATTTATTGCCCATCCCTAATTGCCCTTGAGAAGGTGGTGGTGAGCCGCCTTCTTGAACCATGCAGTCTGTGTGGTGAAGGTTCTCCCACAGTGCTGTTAGGAAGGGAGGGTTATACACTGTTTGTTATACATCCCACCCTCACTATATCACTCTCAGTTATATCAGAGTCTGTTTTACACCCACCCTCAGTACATCACTCTCAGATATAACACTGTCTGTTATATACCCACCCTCACTATATCACTCACAGTTATAACACTGTCTGTGATAAACTCCATCTTCAATATATCAGTCTCTGTTATAACATTGTCTGCTGTACACCCACCCTCACTATATCACTTGCAGTTATACGCTGTCTGTTATACACCCACCCTCACTATATAACCATCAGTAATAACATATTCTGTCATACACTCCACAATCACTGTATCACTTTGAGTTATAACACTGTCTATTATCAAACCTACCGTCACTGTATCACTCTGTTATAACACTATCTGTTATACACCCCACCATCACTAAATCGCTTTCAGTTATAACATTGTTTGTTGTATACCCATCCTAACTATTTCACTCAAAGTAATAAGACCATCTGTAATAAACCATACCCCCACTATAATACGCTCAGTTATAACACTGACTTTTATACACCCCACCCTCACTGTATCACTCTCACTTTTAACACCCCCGAACCTCACAATATCACTCTCAGTTATAACACTGTCTGTTATACACCCAACCCTCACGATATCACTTGCAGTTATAACACTGTCTGTTATTCACTAACCCTCACTATAATACTCTCAGTTATATCACTGTCTGTTATACACCCCACCCACAGTATATTACTCTCAGTTGTAACTCTGTCTGTTATACACCCACCCTCACTATATCACTCGCTGTTATAACACTGCCTTTTATATCCCTAACCACAAAATATATCAATCAGTTATAATACTGTCTGTTCTACACACACCCTCACAATCTCACCCTCAGTAATAACACTGTCTGTTATACACCCATCCTTATTATATAACCCTCAGTTATAACACATTATGTTATACACCCACCCTCAGTGCATCACTCCCAGTTATAACACTGTCTGTTATACACCCACCCACACTATATCACTCTCAGTTAAAACAATGTCTGTTATACACCCACCCTCATCAATGACAGTTATAACATTGTCTGTTATACATCCACCCTCACTATATCACTCTCAGTTATAACACTGTCTGTTATACACTCCACCTTTAACATAACACTCTCTGTTATTTGTAAACAATTTTACAACACCAAGTTATAGTCCAACAATTTTTATTTGAAATCTACAAGCTTTTGGAGGTTTCCTCCTTCCTCAGGTAAATGTTCAGGAATTCCTCGAAGCCTACGCATTTATACATATAGAACAATACATGGTGTTTACAGACTGCCCCTGCAACTGCCCGTTGCCAAGGCAATCACCGTGTTCAGACAGAGAGGTGTCACCGACAGAACCCCCGAATACACATTCAACAAAAAAACAAACAGGAAAAAAAACAGAGAGAGGCAGAAACATCCGGAAGGCAGAGAAAGCCAGCAAATGACCCATTATATTAAAAACAGATAGCTTTTGTTCGCTGGTGGGGTAACGTGTTATAACGTCTCTGTTATAACATTGTCTTTTATACACCCCTATCACATGATATCACTCTCAGTTCGAACACATTTTGTTATACACCCACCCTCATTATAACACTCTCAGATAAAACGCTGCCTGTTATACCCCCACATTCACTACATCACTCGCAGTTATAACGTTGTCTTTACACACCCACCCTCACGATATCACTCGCAGTTATAACACTGTCTGTTATACACCCACCCTCACTATATCACTCGCAGTTACAACACTGTCTGTTATACACCCACCCTCACTATATCACTCGCAGTTATAACGTTGTCTGTTACACACCCACCCTCACTATATCACTCACAGTTATAAGATTGTCTGTTACACACCCGCCCTCACTATATCACTCACAGTTATAAGATTGTCTGTTACACACCCACCCTCACTATATCACTCACAGTTATAAGATTGTCTGTTACACACCCACCCTCACTATATCACTCACAGTTATAAGATTGTCTGTTACACACCCACCCTCAATATATCACTCACAGTGATAAGATTGTCTGTTATATACCCACCCTCACTATATCACTCACAGTTATAACACTGTCTGTTAAACACCCACCCTCACTTTATCACTCTCAGTTTTTGCACTATTATGCACCCCACTCTCACTATATCACTGTCTGTTTTAACACTGTCTGTTATACATTCCATCCTCACTATACCACTCACATTTATAACACTATCTATTATAAACCCTTCCCTCACTATATCACTCACAGTTACAACACTGTTTGTTATACAACCACCCTCATTATATAACCCACTGTAATAACACATTCGGTCAAAAGCCCCACCATCACTATATCATTTTGAGTGATAACACTGTCTGTTATACACCCACCCTCATTATAACACTCTCAGTTATAACACTGCCTGTTATACCCCCACCCTCACGATATCACTCGCAGTTATAACGCTGCCTGTTATACCCCCACCCTCACTATATCACTCGCAGTTATAACGCTGCCTGTTATACACCCACCCTCACTATATCACTCGCAGTTATAACACTGTCTGTTATATACCCACCCTCACTATATCACTCGCAGTTATAACACTGTCTGTTATACACCCACCCTCACTATATCACTCGCAGTTATAACGTTATCTGTTACACACCCACCCTCACTATATCACTCGCAGTTATAACACTGTCTGTTATATACCCACCCTCACTATATCACTCGCAGTTATAACACTGTCTGTTATACACCCACCCTCACTATATCACTCGCAGTTATAACGTTATCTGTTACACACCCACCCTCACTATATCACTCGCAGTTATAACGCTGTCTGTTATATACCCACCCTCACTATATCACTCGCAGTTATAACGTTGTCTGTTATATACCCACCCTCACTATATCACTCGCAGTTATAACACTGTCTGTTATACTCCCACCCTCACTATATCACTCGCAGTTATAACGTTGTCTGTTACACACCCACCCTCACTTTCTCACTCGCAGTTATAACACTGTCTGTTATATACCCACCCTCACTATATCACTCGCAGTTATAACACGGTCTGTTATATACCCACCCTCACTATATCACTCGCAGTTATAACACTGTCTGTTAAACACCCACCCTCAGTATATCACTCTCAGTTTTTGCACTATTACACACCCCACTCTCACTATACCACTGTCTGTTTTAACACTGTCTGTTATACATTCCATCCTCACTATACCACTCACATTTATAACACTATCTATTATAAACCCTTCCCTCACGATATCACTCACAGTTACAACACTGTTTGTTATACAACCACCCTCATTATATAACCCACTGTAATAACACATTCGGTCAAAAGCCCCACCATCACTGTATCATTTTGAGTTATAACACTGTCTGTTATACACCAACCCTCATTATAACACTCTCAGTTATAACACTGTCTTTTATAGCCCAAGCTCATGATATCACTCGCAGTTATAACACATTTTGTGATACACCCACCCTCATTATAACACTCTCAGTTATAACACTGCCTGTTATACCCCCACCCTCACGATATCACTCACAGTTATAACACTGTCTGTTATATACCCACCCTCACGATATGACTCGCAGTTATAACGTTGTCTGTTACACACCCACCCTCACTATATCACTCGCAGTTACAACACTTTCTGTTATACACCCACCCTCACTATATCACTTGCAGTTATAACACTGTCTGTTATACACCCAACCTCACTATATCACTCGCAGTTATAACACTGTCTGTTATACACCCACCCTCATTATAACACTCTCAGTTATAACACTGCCTGTTACACACCCACCCTCACTATATCACGCGCAGTTATAACACTGTCTGTTATATACCCACCCTCACTATATCACTCGCAGTTATAACACTGTCTGTTATACACCCACCCTCACTATATCACTCGCAGTTATAACGTTATCTGTTACACACCCACCCTCACTATATCACTCGCAGTTATAACGCTGTCTGTTTCTACCCACCCTCACTATATCACTCGCAGTTATAACACTGTCTGTTATATACACACCCTCACTATATCACTCGCAGTTATAACGTTGTCTGTTGCACACCCACCCTCACTATATCACTCGCAGTTATAACGTTGTCTGTTACACACCCACCCTCACTATATCACTCACAGTTATAAGATTGTCTGTTACACACCCACCCTCACTATATCACTCACAGTTATAACACTGTCTGTTACACACCCACCCTCACTATATCACTCACAGTTATAAGATTGTCTGTTACACACCCACCCTCACTATATCACTCACAGTTATAAGATTGTCTGTTACACACCCACCCTCACTATATCACTCACAGTTATAACACTGTCTGTTACACACCCACCCTCACTATATCACTCGCAGTTATAACGTTGTCTGTTACATACCCACCCTCACTATATCACTCACAGTTATAACACTGTCTGTTGTACACCCACCCTCACTTTATCACTCTCAGTTTTTGCACTATTATACACCCCACTCTCACTATATCACTGTCTGTTTTAACACTGTCTGTTATACATTCCATCCTCACTATACCACTCACATTTATAACACTATCTATTATAAACCCGTCCCTCACGAGGTCACTCTCAGTTACAACACTGTTTGTTATACAACCACCCTCATAATATAACCCACTGTAATAACACATTCGGTCAAAAGCCCCACCATCACTGTATCATTTTGAGTTATAACACTGTCTGTTATACACCCACCCTCATTATAACACTCTCAGTTATAACACTGTCTTTAAATGCCCAAGCTCATGATATCACTTGCATTTATAACACATTTTGTTATACACCCACCCTCTCTATATCACTCTCAGTTATAACACTGCCTGTTACACACCCACCCTCACTATATCACTCGCAGTTATAACACTGTCTGTTATATACCCACCCTCACTATATCACTCGCAGTTATAACACTGTCTGTTATATACCCACCCTCACTATATCACTCGCAGTTATAACACTGTCTGTTATATACCCACCCTCACTATATCACTCGCAGTTATAACACTGTCTGTTACACACCCACCCTCACTATATCACTCGCAGTTATAACACTGTCTGTTACACACCCACCCTCACTATATCACTCGCAGTTATAACGTTGTCTGTTATATACCCACCCTCACTATATCACTCGCAGTTATAACGTTGTCTGTTATATACACATCCTCACTATATCACTCGCAGTTATAACACTGTCTGTTATATACACACCCTCACTATATCACTCGCAGTTATAACGTTGTCTGTTATATACACATCCTCACTATATCACTCGCAGTTATAACACTGTCTTTTATACACCCACCCTCACTATATCACTCACAGTTATAACGTTGTCTGTTACACACCCACCCTCACTTTCTCACTCGCAGTTATAACACTGTCTGTTATATACCCACCCTCACTATATCACTCGCAGTTATAACGTTGTCTGTTATATACCCACCCTCACTATATCACTCGCAGTTTTTGCAATATTATACACCCCACTCTCACTATATCACTGTCTGTTTTAACACTGTCTGTTATACATTCCATCCTCACTATACCACTCACATTTATAACACTATCTATTATAAACCCGTCCCTCACTATATCACTCTCAGTTACAACACTGTTTGTTATACAAACACCCTCATTATATAACCCACTGTAATAACACATTCTATCATAAGCCCCACCATCACTGTATCATTTTGAGTTATAACACTGTCTGTTACACACCCACCCTCACTATATCACTTGCAGTTATAACACTGTCTGTTATACACCCAACCTCACTATATCAGTCGCAGTTATAACACTGCCTGTTATACCCCCACCCTCACGATATCACTCGCAGTTATAACGCTGCCTGTTACACCCCCACCCTCACCATATCACTCGCAGTTATAACACTGCCTGTTATTTACCCACCCTCACTATATCACTCGCAGTTATAACGTTGTCTGTTACACACCCACCCTCACTATATCACTCGCAGTTGTAACACTGTCTGTTATACACCCACCCTCACTATATCACTCGCAGTTATAACGTTGTCTGTTACACACCCACCCTCACTATATCACTCGCAGTTATAACACTGTCTGTTATATACCCACCCTCACTATATCACTCGCAGTTATAACACTGTCTGTTATATACCCACCCTCACAATATCACTCGCAGTTATAACACTGTCTGTTATATACCCACCCTCACTTTATCACTCGCAGTTATAACGTTGTCTGTTTCACACCCACCCTCACTATATCACTCGCAGTTATAACACTGTCTGTTATATACACACCCTCACTCTCTCACTCGCAGTTATAACATTGTCTGTTACACACCCACCCTCACTATATCACTCACAGTTATAAGATTGTCTGTTACACACCCACCCTCACTATATCACTCACAGTTATAACACTGTCTGTTATATACCCACCCTCACTATATCACTCGCAGTTATAACGCGATCTGTTACACACCCACCCTCACTATATCACTCGCAGTTATAACTTTGTCTGTTACATACCCACCCTCACTATATCACTCACAGTTATAACACTGTCTGTTATATACACACCCTCACTGTATCACTCGCAGTTATAACGTTGTCTGTTATATACCCACCCTCACTATATCACTCGCAGTTATAACACTGTCTGTTATATACACATCCTCACTATATCACTCGCAGTTATAACACTGTCTTTTATACACCCACCCTCACTATATCACTCGCAGTTATAACGTTGTCTGTTACACACCCACCCTCACTTTCTCACTCGCAGTTATAACACTGTCTGTTATATACCCACCCTCACTATATCACTCGCAGTTATAACACTGTCTGTTATATACCCACCCTCACTTTATCACTCTCAGTTTTTGCACTATTACACACCCCACTCTCACTATATCACTGTCTGTTTTAACACTGTCTGTTATACATTCCATCCTCACTATACCACTCACATTTATAACACTATCTATTATAAACCCTTCCCTCACTATATCACTCTCAGTTACAACACTGTTTGTTATACAACCACCCTCATTATATAACCCACTGTAATAACACATTCGGTCAAAAGCCCCACCATCACTGTATCATTTTGAGTTATAACACTGTCTGTTACACACCCACCCTCACTATATCACTTGCAGTTATAACACTGCCTGTTATACCCCCACCCTCACGATATCACTCGCAGTTATAACACTGCCTGTTATACCCCCACCCTCACGATATCACTCGCAGTTATAACGCTGCCTGTTACACCCCCACCCTCACCATATCACTCGCAGTTATAACACTGCCTGTTATTTACCCACTCTCACTATATCACTCGCAGTTATAACGTTGTCTGTTACACACCCACCCTCACTATATCACTCGCAGTTGTAACACTGTCTGTTATACACCCACCCTCACTATATCACTCGCAGTTATAACGTTGTCTGTTACACACCCACCCTCACTATATCACTCGCAGTTATAACACTGTCTGTTATATACCCACCCTCACTATATCACTCGCAGTAAAAACACTGTCTGTTATACACCCACCCTCACTATATCACTCGCAGTTATAACGCTGTCTGTTATATACCCACCCTCACTATATCACTCGCAGTAAAAACACTGCCTGTTATACCCCCACCCTCACTATATCACTCGCAGTTATAACACTGTCTGTTATATACCCACCCTCACTATATCACTCGCAGTAAAAACACTGCCTGTTATACCCCCACCCTCACTATATCACTCGCAGTTATAACACTGTCTGTTATATACCCACCCTCACTTTATCACTCACAGTTATAACACTATCTGTTATATACCCACCCTCACTATATCACTCGCAGTTATAACGTTGTCTGTTTCACACCCACCCTCACTATATCACTCGCAGTTATAACACTGTCTGTTATACACCCACCCTCATTATAACACTCTCAGTTATAACACTGCCTGTTATACCCCCACCCTCACGATATCACTCGCAGTTATAACGCTGCCTGTTATACCCACTCCCTCACCATATCACTCGCAGTTATAACACTGCCTGTTATTTACGCACCCTCACTATATCACTCGCAGTTATAACACTGTCTGTTATACACCCACCCTCATTATAACACTCGCAGTTATAACGCTGCCTGTTATACCCCCACCCTCACTATATCACTCACAGTTATAACACTGTCTGTTATATACCCACCCTCACGATATCACTCACAGTTATAACACTGTCTGTTATATACCCACCCTCACTATATCACTCGCAGTTATAACGTTGTCTGTTACACACCCACCCTCACTCTCTCACTCGCAGTTATAACGCTGTCTGTTATATACCCACCCTCACTATATCACTCGCAGTTATAACGCTGTCTGTTATATACCCACCCTCACTTTCTCACTCGCAGTTATAACACTGTCTGTTACACACCCACCCTCACTATATCACTCGCAGTTATAACACTGTCTGTTATACACCCACCCTCACGATATCACTCGCAGTTATAACGTTGTCTGTTATATACCCACCCTCACTATATCACTCGCAGTTATAACACTGTCTGTTATATACCCACCCTCACTTTATCACTCACAGTTATAACACTATCTGTTATATACCCACCCTCACTATATCACTCGCAGTTATAACGTTGTCTGTTTCACACCCACCCTCACTATATCACTCGCAGTTATAACACTGTCTGTTATATACACACCCTCACTCTCTCACTCGCAGTTATAACACTGTCTGTTATACACCCACCCTCACGATATCACTCGCAGTTATAACGCTGCCTGTTATACCCCCACCCTCACCATATCACTCGCAGTTATAACGCTGCCTGTTATTTACCCACCCTCACTATATCACTCACAGTTATAACACTGTCTGTTCTATACCCACCCTCACTATATCACTCACAGTTATAACACTGTCTGTTATACACCCAGCCTCACTATATCACTCGCAGTTATAACGTTATCTGTTACACACCCACCCTCACTATATCACTCGCAGTTATAACGCTGTCTGTTATATACCCACCCTCACTATATCACTCGCAGTTATAACACTGTCTGTTATATACCCACCCTCACTATATCACTCGCAGTTATAACACTGTCTGTTATATACCCACCCTCACTATATCACTCGCAGTTATAACACTGTCTGTTACACACCCACCCTCACTATATCACTCGCAGTTATAACACTGTCTGTTATACACCCACCCTCACTATATCACTCGCAGTTATAACACTGTCTGTTATATACACACCCTCACTATATCACTCGCAGTTATAACACTGTCTGTTACACACCCACCCTCACTATATCACTCGCAGTTATAACACTGTCTGTTATATACACACCCTCACTATATCACTCGCAGTTATAACGTTGTCTGTTATATACCCACCCTCACTATATCACTCACAGTTATAAGATTGTCTGTTATATACCCACCCTCACTATATCACTCACATTTATAACACTGTCTGTTAAACACCCACCCTCAGTATATCACTCTCAGTTTTTGCACTATTACACACCCCACTCTCACTATACCACTGTCTGTTTTAACACTGTCTGTTATACATTCCATCCTCACTATACCACTCACATTTATAACACTATCTATTATAAACCCTTCCCTCACGATATCACTCACAGTTACAACACTGTTTGTTATACAACCACCCTCATTATATAACCCACTGTAATAACACATTCGGTCAAAAGCCCCACCATCACTGTATCATTTTGAGTTATAACACTGTCTGTTATACACCAACCCTCATTATATCACTCTCAGTTATAACACTGTCTGTTATACACCAACCCTCACTATATCACTCGCAGTTATAACACTGTCTGTTATACACCAACACTCACTACATCAATCTTTGTTCTAACATTTTCTGTGATACATTCACGCTCACTATATCACTAGCAGTTATAACAGTGCCTGTTATAAACTGCCCCCCCTCACGATATCACTCTGTTATAACACTGTCTGTTTCACACCCACCCTCACTATGGGGATGATTTTAAACCCCAAGAACGGGTGGGTTGGAGGCGGGTGGGAGTAGAAAATAGTTGTTTTTTGGGTCACGACCGCAACCCGGCTTTATTTCCGGGTTTAACGTCGGCACGGAAACATACAGGCTTCCCACTGGGAATGCCAAGTCCGAAAATGTTACAGTTGCAAACCCAAAAATAAACTATTTTCAACTCCCACCTGCTCCAAACCCACCCGTTCTTGGGGTTTAAAATCACCCCCTATATCACTCACAGTTATAACACACTCTGCTACACACCCCACCCTCACGATATTACACTCTGTCAGAACACTGTCTGTTATACCCCCACCCTCACTATATCACTCACAGTTATAACACACTCTGCCACACACCCCACCCTCACGATATTACGCTCTGTCAGAACACTGTCTGTTATATACCCACCCTCACTATATCACTCACAGTTATAACACACTCTGCTACACACCCCACCCTCACGATATTACACTCTGTCAGAACACTGTCTGTTATACCCCCACCCTCACTATATCACTCACAGTTATAACACTGTCTGTTATACATCCACACTCACTATATCACTCGCATTTATAACACTGTCTGTTATACACCCACCCTCACTTTATCACTCTCAGTTTTTGCACTATTATACACCCCACTCTCACTATATCACTGTCTGTTTTAACACTGTCTGTTATACATTCCATCCTCACTATACCACTCACATTTATAACACTATCTATTATAAACCCTTCCCTCACTATATCACTCTCAGTTACAACACTGTTTGTTATACAACCACGCTCAGTATATAACCCACTGTAATAACACATTCTATCATAAGCCCCACCATCACTGTATCACTCTCAGTTATAACACTGTCTGTTTTACACCCACCCTCACTCTATCACTCTCAGTTATAACACTGTCTGTTTTACCCCCACCCTCACTATATCACTCTCAGTTATAACACTGTCTGTTATACACTAACCCTCACTATATAACCATCAGTAATAACATATTCTGTCATACACTCCACAATCACTGTATCACTTTGAGTTATAACACATCTATTATACACCCACCTTCACTTTATCACTCTCAGTTATAACACTGTCTGTTATACCCCCACCCACTATATCACTCTCAATTAAAACACTGTCGATTTTACACCAACCCTCACTACATCACTCTCAGTTCTTACACTTCCAGTTATACACTCGCACTCATTATATCACTCTCAGTCATAACACTGTCTGTTAGAAAACCACACACAATAAATCACGCTGAGTTATATCACTGTCTGTTATACACCCACCCTCACTATATCACTCTCAGTTTTAACATTGCCTTTTATACACCAACCGTCACTGTATCACTCTCAGTTTTTTTTATTCGTTCATGGGATGTGGGCGTCGCTGGCAAGGCCAGCATTTATTGCCCATCCCTAATTGCCCTTGAGAAGGTGGTGGTGAGCCGCCTTCTTGAACCACTGCAGTCTGTGTGGTGAAGGTTCTCCCACAGTGCTGTTAGGAAGGGAGGGTTATACACTGTTTGTTATACATCCCACCCTCACTATATCACTTTCAGTTATATCAGAGTCTGTTTTACACCCACCCTCAGTACATCACTCTCAGATATAACACTGTCTGTTATATACCCACCCTCACTATATCACTCACAGTTATAACACTGTCTGTGATAAACTCCATCTTCAATATATCACTCTCAGTTATAACGTTGTCTGTTATACACCCACCCACACTATATCACTTGCAGTTATACGCTGTCTGTTATTCACTAACCCTCACTATATAACCATCAGTAATAACATATTCTGTCATACACTCCACAATCACTGTATCACTTTGAGTTATAACACTGTCTATTATCAAACCTACCGTCACTGTATCACTCTGTTATAACACTATCTGTTATACACCCAACCATCACTAAATCGCTTTCAGTTATAACATTGTTTGTTGTATACCCATCCTAACTATTTCACTCAAAGTAATAAGACCATCTGTAATAAACCATACCCCCACTATAATACGCTCAGTTATAACACTGACTTTTATACACCCCACCCTCACTGTATCACTCTCACTTTTAACACCCCCGAACCTCACAATATCACTCTCAGTTATAACACTGTCTGTTATACAACCAACCCGCTCAATATCACTCTCAGTTATAACACTGTCTGTTATACACCCAACCCATACTATATCACTTGTAGTTATAACACTGTCTGTTATTCACTAACCCTCACTATAATACTCTCAGTTATATCACTGTCTGTTATACACCCCACCCGCAGTATATTACTCTCAGTTATAACTCTGCTGTTATACACCCACCCTCACTATATCACTCGCTGTTATAACACTGCCTTTTATATCCCTAACCTCAAAATATATCTCTCAGTTATAATACTGTCTGTTCTACACACACCCTCACAATCTCACCCTCATTAATAACACTGTCTGTTATACACCCATCCTTATTATATAACCCTCAGTTATAACACATTATGTTATACACCCACCCTCAGTGTATCACTCTCAGTTTTAACACTGTGTTATACACCCACCCACACGATATCACTCTCAGTTAAAACAATGTCTGTTATACACCCACCCTCATCACTGACAGTTATAACATTGTCTGTTATACACTCCACCTTCACTGTATCACTCTCTGTTATCACACTGTTTTTATACATCCACCCTCACTATATCACTCTCAGTTATAACACTGTCTGTAATACACTCCACCTTTAACATAACACTCTCTGTTATTTGTAAACAATTTTACAATACCAAGTTATAGTCCAACAATTTTTATTTGAAATCTACAAGCTTTTGGAGGTTTCCTCCTTCCTCAGGTAAATGTTTCAGGAGCTCCTCGAAGCCTACGCATTTATACATATAGAACAATACATGGCGTTTACAGAATGCCCCTGCAACTGCCCGTTGCCAAGGCAATCACCGTGTTCAGACAGAGAGGTGTCACCGACAGAACCCCCGAATACACATTCAACAAAAAAACAAACAGGAAAAAAAACAGAGAGAGGCAGAAACATCCGGATGGCAGAGAAAGCCAGCAAATGACCCATTATATTAAAAACGGATAGCTTTTGTTCGCTGGTGGGGTAACGTGTTATAACGTCTCTGTTATAACATTGTCTTTTATACACCCCTATCACATGATATCACTCTCAGTTCGAACACATTTTGTTACACACCCACCCTCATTATAACACTCTCAGATAAAACACTGCCTGTTATACCCCCACCCTCACAATATCACTCGCAGTTATAACGTTGTCTTTACACACCCACCCTCACGATATCACTCGCAGTTATAACACTGTCTGTTCTCCACCCACCCTCAATATATCACTCGCAGTTATAACATTGTCTGTTATACAACCACCCTCACGATATCACTCGCAGTTATAACGTTGTCTGTTACACACCCACCCTCACAATATCACTCACAGTAAAAACATTGTCTGTTACACACCCACCCTCACTATATCACTCACAGTTATAAGATTGTCTGTTACACACCCACCCTCACTATATCACTCACAGTTAGAAGATTGTCTGTTACATACCCACCCTCACTATATCACTCACAGTTATAACACTGTCTGTTATAGACCCACCCTCACTATATCACTCACAGTTATAACACTGTCTGTTATTCACCCACCCTCACTATATCACTCTCACTTATAACACTGTCTGTTATACATCCACCCTCACTATATCACTCGCAGTTATAACACTGTCTGTTACACACCCACCCTCACGATATCACTCGCAGTTATAACGTTGTCTGTTACACACCCACCCTCACTATATCACTCACAGTTATAAGATTGTCTGTTATATACCCACCCTCACTATATCACTCACAGTTATAACACTGTCTGTTATACACCCACCCTCACTATATCACTCGCAGTTATAACACTGTCTGTTATACACCCACCCTCACTTTATCACTCTCAGTTTTTGCACTATTAAACACCCCACTCTCACTATACCACTGTCTATTTTAACACTGTCTGTTATACATTCCATCCTCACTATACCACTCACATTTATAACACTATCTATTATAAACCCTTCCCTCACTATATCACTCACAGTTACAACACTGTTTGTGATACAACCACCCTCATTATATAACCCACTGTAATAACACATTCGGTCAAAAGCCCCACCATCACTGAATCATTTTGAGTGATAACACTGTCTGTTATACACCCACCCTCATTATATCACTCTCAGTTATAACACTGTCTTTTATAGCCCAAGCTCATGATATCACTTTCAGTTCTAACACATTTTGTTATACGCCCACCCTCACTATATCACTCGCAGTTATAACACTGTCTGTTATGCCCCCACCCTCACCATATCACTCGCAGTTATAACACTGTCTGTTATTCCCCCACCCTCACTATATGGCTCTCAATCAAAACACTGTCTGTTTTACACCAACACTCACTACATCAATCTTTGTTCTAACATTTTCTGTGATACATTCACGCTCACTATATCACTAGCAGTTATAACAGTGCTTGTTATACACTGCCCCCTCTCACGATATCACTCTGTTATAACACTGTCTGTACACACCCACCCTCACTCTATCACTCGCAGTTATAACTCTGTCTGCTATACGCCCACCCTCACTATATCTCTCTCTGTCATAACACTGTCTGTTACACACCCACCCTCACTATGGGGGTGATTTTAAACCCCAAGAACGGGTGGGTTGGAGGCGGGTGGGAGTCGAAAATAGTTGTTTTTTGGGTCATGACCGCAACCCGGCTTTATTTCCGGGTTTAACGTCGGCACGGAAACATACAGGCTTCCCACTGGGAATGCCAAGTCCGAAAATGTTACAGTTACAAACCCAAAAAAAAACTATTTTCAACTCCCACCTGCTCCAAACCCACCCGTTCTTGGGGTTTAAAATCACCCCCTATATCACTCACAGTTATAACACACTCTGCTACACACCCCACCCTCACGATATTACACTCTGTCAGAACACTGTCTGTTATATACCCACCCTCACTATATCACTCACAGTTATAACACACTCTGCTACACACCCCACCCTCACGATATTACACTCTGTCAGAACACTGTCTGTTATATACCCACCCTCACTATATCACTCACAGTTATAACACACTCTGCTACACACCCCACCCTCACGATATTACTCTCAGTTATAACACTGTCTGTTATACATCCACACTCACTATATCACTCGCATTTATAACACTGTCTGTTACACACCCACCCTCACTTTCTCACTTGCAGTTACAACACTGTCTGTTATATACCCACCCTCACTATATCACTCGCAGTTATAACACTGTCTGTTATACACCCACCCTCACTTTATCACTCTCAGTTTTTGCACTATTATACACCCCACTCTCACTATACCACTGTCTGTTTTAACACTGTCTGTTATACATTCCATCCTCACTATACCACTCACATTTATAACACTATCTATTATAAACCCTTCCCTCACTATATCACTCTCAGTTACAACACTGTTTGTTATACAACCACCCTCAATATATAACCCACTGTAATAACACATTCTATCATAAGCCACACCATCACTGTATCATTTTGAGTTATAACACTGTCTACTATACCCCCACCCTCACTATATCACTCTCAGGTATAACGCTGCCTGTTATACACTAACCCTCACTATATAATCATCAGTAATAACATATTCTGTCATACACTCCACAATTACTGTATCACTTTGAATTATAACACTGTCTATTATACACCCACCTTCACTTTATCACTCTCAGTTATAACACTGTCTGTTATACACCCCACCCACTATATCACTCTCAATTAAAACACTGTCGATTTTACACCAACCCTCACTACATCACTCTCAGTTCTTACACTTCCAGTTATACACTCACCCTCATTATATCACTCTCAGTCATAACACTGTCTGTTAGAAAACCACACACAATAAATCACGCTGAGTTATATCACTGTCTGTTATACACCCACCCTTACAATATCACTCTCAGTTTTAACATTGCCTTTTATACACCAACCGTCACTGTATCACTCTCAGGTTTTTTTATTCGTTCATGGGATTTGGGTGTCGCTGGCAAGGTCAGCATTTATTGCCCATCGCTAATTGCCCTTGAGAAGGTGGTGGTGAGCCACCTTCTTGAACCACTGCAGTCTGTGTGGTGAAGGTTCTCCCACAGTGCTGTTAGGAAGGGAGGGTTATACACTGTTTGTTATACATCCCACCCTCACTATATCACTTTCAGTTATATCAGAGACTGCTTTACACCCACCCTCAGTACATCGCTCTCAGTTATAACGCTCTCTGTTATTTACCCACATACACTGAATCACTCTCAGTAAAAACACTGTCTGTGATAAACTCCACCTTCAATATATCACTCTCTGTTATAACACTGTCTGCTATACACCCACCCTCATTATATCACCCTCAGTTATAACACTGTCTTTTATGCCCCAAGCTCATGATATCACTTTCAGTTCTAACACATTTTGTTATTCACCCACCCTCACTATATCACTCGAAGTTATACGCTATCTGTTATTCACTAACCCTCACTATATAACCATCAGTAATAACATATTCTGTCATACACTCCACAATCACTGTATCACTTTGAGTTATAACACGTCTATTATATAACCCACCGTCACTTTATCACTCTCAGTTATAACACTATCTGTTATACACCCCACCATCACTAAATCGCTTTCAGTTGAACCTCGGCAGTCTGTGTGGTGAAGGTTCTCCCACAGTGCTGTTAGGAAGGGAGGGTTATACACTGTTTGTTATACATCCCACCCTCACTATATCACTCTCAGTTATATCAGAGACTGCTTTACACCCACCCTCAGTACATCGCTCTCAGATATAACACTGTCTGTTATATACCCACCCTCACTATATCACTCTCAGTTATAACACTGTCTGTTATACACCCACCCTCACGATATCACTCGCAGTTGTACGCTGTCTGTTATACACCCACCCTCACTATATCACTCGCAGTTGTACGCTGTCTGTTATTCACTAACCCTCACTATAAAACCATCAGTAATAACATATTCTGTCATACACTCCACAATCACTGTATCACTTTGAGTTATAACATGTCTATTATACACCCACTGTCACTTTATCACTCTCAGATATAACACTGTCTGTTATACACCCCACCATCACTAAATCGCTTTCAGTTATAACATTGTTTGTTGTATACCCATCCTAACTATTTCACTCAAAGTAATAACACTATCTGTTATAAACCATACCCCCACTATAATACGCTCAGTTATTACACTGACTTTTATACACCCCACCCTCACTTTATCACTCTCACTTTTAACAATGCCTTTTATATCCCTAACCTCAAAATATATCTCTCAGTTATAATACTGTCTGTTCTACACACACCCTCACAATCTCACCCTCAGTAATAACACTGTCTGTTATACACCCATCCTTATTATATAACCCTCAGTTATAACACATTATGTTATACACCCACCCTCAGTGTATCACTCCCAGTTATAACACTGTCTGTTATACACCCACCCTCACAATATCACTCTCAGTTATAACGTTGTCTGTTATACACCCACCCTCACTATATCACTCTCAGTTATAACGTTGTCTGTTATACACCCACCCACACTATATCACTCTCAGTTATAACGTTGTCTGTTATACACCCACCCTCATCACTGACAGTTATAACATTGTCTGTTATACACTCCACCTTCACTGTATCACTCTCTGTTATCACACTGTTTTTATACACCCACCCTAATTATAACACTCTCAGTTATAACACTGTCTGTTATACACCCACCCTCACTATATCACTCTCAGTTTTAACATTGCCTTTTATACACCAACCGTCACTGTATCACTCTCAGTTTTTTTTATTCGTTCATGGGATGTGGGCGTCGCTGGCAAGGCCAGCATTTATTGCCCATCCCTAATTGCCCTTGAGAAGGTGGTGGTGAGCCGCCTTCTTGAACCATGCAGTCTGTGTGGTGAAGGTTCTCCCACAGTGCTGTTAGGAAGGGAGGGTTATACACTGTTTGTTATACATCCCACCCTCACTATATCACTCTCAGTTATATCAGAGACTGCTTTACACCCACCCTCAGTACATCGCTCTCAGTTATAACACTGTCTGTTATATACCCACCCTCACTCTATCACTCTCAGTTATAACACTGTCTGTTATACACCCACCCTCACTATATCACTCGCAGTTATACGCTGTCTGTTATTCACTAACCCTCATTATATAACCATCAGTAATAACATATTCTGTCATACACTCCACAATCACTGTATCACTCAGTACATCGCTCTCAGTTATAACACTGTCTATTATACAACCCACCATCACTTTATCACTCTCAGTTATAACACTGTCTGTTATACACCCCACCATCACTAAATCGCTTTCAGTTATAACATTGTTTGTTGTATACCCATCCTAACTATTTCATTCAAAGTAATAACACTATCTGTTATAAACCATACCCCCACTATAATACGCTCAATTATAACACTGACTTTTATACACCCCACCCTCACTGTATCACTCTCACTTTTAACACTGTCTTTTATACCCCCTAACCTCACAATATCACTCTCAGTTATAACACTGTCTGTTATACACCCAACCCATACTATATCACTTGTAGTTATAACGCTGTCTGTTATTCACTAACCCTCACTTTAATACTCTCAGGTATAACACTGTCTGTTATACACCCACCCTCACTATATCACTCGCAGTTATATCGCTGTCTGTTATTCACTAACCCTCACTATATAACCATCGGTAATAACACATTCTGTCATACACCCCACAATTACTGTATCACTTTGAGTTTTAACACTGTCTATTATACACCCCACCCACTATATCACTCTCAATTAAAACACTGTCTATTTTACACCAACCCTCACGACATCAATCACAGTTCTCACACTTCCAGTTATACACTCGCCCTCACTATATCACTCTCAGTCATAACACTGTCTGTTAGAAAACCACACACAATAAATCACGCTGAGTTATATCACTGTCTGTTATGCACCCACCCTTACTATATCACTCTCAGTTTTAACACTGCCTTTTATACACCAACCATCACTGTATCACTCTCAGTTTTTTTTTATTTGTTCATGGGATGTGGGTGTCGCTGGCAAGGCCAGCATTTATTGCCCATCGCTAATTGCCCTTGAGAAGATGGTGGGGAGCTGCCTTCTTGAACTACTGCTGTCTGTGTGGTGAAGGTTCCCCCAGAGTGCTGTTAGGTAGGGACGGTTATACACTGTTTATTGTGCATCCCACCCTCACTGTATCACCTTCAGTTATATCAGAGTCTGTTTTACACCCACCCTCAGTACATCACTCTCAGTTAGAACACTGTCTGTTATACACCCACCCTCACTATATCGCTCACAGTTATAACACTGTCTGTTATACACCCACCCTCATTATATCGCTCACAGTTATAACACTGTGTTTATACACCCACCATCACTTAATCACTGTCAGTTATAACACTATCTGCTTGCTCTAGGGTACGGTAGCATTGTGGTTATCTTACTGGGCTAGTAATCCAGAGTCATGAATTCAAATCCTGCCATGACAGCTGGGGAATTTAAATTCAGTTCATTAAAAATTATAAAATACTGGAATAAAAGGCTAGTATCAGTAATGGTGACCTTAAAACCACTGGACTGTCATAAAAACCCAATCCTTCCTTTAGGAAGGAAATCTGCCGTCTTTACCCGGTCTGGCCTATATGTGACACCAAACCCACAGCAATGTGGTTGATTCTTAATTGCCCTCGGAAATGTGCAATCTCTCAGTTATACAATCCTGCTACAAAAAGACCTCCAGCACATGGACTGCAGTGGTTCAAGGCAGTAACTCACTACCACCTTCTCAAGGGCAATGAGGGATGGGCAATAAATGCTGGCCTTGCCAGCAATGTCCATATCCCAAGAAATTTTTTTTTAAAACATCACCCTCAGTTATAACACTGTTATACACCCAACCTCACTATATCGATAACACTGTCTGTTATACGCCACACCCTCACTATATCACTCTCTGTTATAACACTGTCTGTTATAAACCCACCCTCACTATATCACTCACAGTTATAATACCATCCATTATACACCCCACCCTCAGTATATCACTCTCTGTTATAACATTGTCTTTTATACACCCCAAGCTCATGATATCACTCTCAGTGCTAACACATTTTGCAATACACCCACCGGCACTACATCACTCTCAGTTATATCGCTGTCTGTTAATCACTAACCCTCACTACATAACCATCAGTAATAACACATTCTGTCATACACTCCACAATCACTGTATCACTTTGAGTTATAACACTGTCTATTATACACCCCACCATCACTAAATCGCTTTCAGTTATAACATTGTTTGTTGTATACCCATCCTTACTATTTCACTCAAAGTAATAACACTATCTGTTATAAACCATACCCCCACTATAATACGCTCAATTATAACACTGACTTTTATACACCCCACCCTCACTGTATCACTCTCACTTTTAACACCGTCTTTTATACCCCCTAACCTCACAATATCACTCTCAGTTATAACACTGTCTGTTATACACCCACCCTCACAATCTCACCCTCAGTAATAACACATTATGTTATACACCCACCCTCAGTGTATCACTCGCAGTTAAAAGACTGTCTGTTATACACCCACCCTCACTATATCACTCTCAGTTATATCACTGTCTGTTATACACCCACCCTCACTATATCACTCTCAGTTATAACACATTATGTTATACTCCCCACCTGCAGTATATCACTCTCAATTAAAATACTGTCTATTTTACACCAACCCTCACTACATCACTCTCAGTTATAACGCTTTCTGTTATTCACTAACCCTCACTATATAACCCACTGTAATAACACATTCTGTCATACAGCCCACAATCACTATATCACTTTGAGTTATAATACTGTCTATTATACACCCACCTTCACTTTATCACTCTCAGTTACAACACTGTCTGTTATATACCCCACTCACTATATCACTCTCAATTAAAACACTGTCTATTTTACACCAACCCTCAATACATCAATCACAGTTCTTACACTTCCAGTTATACACTCGCCCTCACTATATCACTCTCAGTCATAACACTGTCTGTTTGAAAACCACACACAATAAGTCACGCTGAGTTATATCACTGTCTGTTTTAACATTGCCTTTTATACACCAACTGTCACTATATCACTCTCAGTTTTTTAAAATTTGTTCATGGGATGTGGACATTGCTGGCAAGGTCAGCATTTATTGCCCATCGCTAATTGCCCTTGAGAAGGTGGTGGTGAGCCGCCTTCTTGAACCATGCAGTCTGTGTGGTGAAGGTTCTCCCACAATGCTGTTAGGAAGAGAGTGTTATACACTGTTTGTTATACATCCCACCCTCACTATATCACTTTCAGTTATATCAAAGTCTGCTTTACACCCACCCTCAGTACATCACTCTCAGTTAGAACACTGTCTGTTATTTACCCACATACACTGAATCACTCTCAGTTATAACAATATCTGTTATACACCCACCCTCACTATATCGCTCACAGTTATAACACTGTGTTTATACACCCACCGTCACTTTATCACTGTCAGTTATAACACTATCTGCTTGATCCAGGGTACGGTAGCATAGTGGTTATATTACCGGGCTAGTAATCCGGAGTCATGAATTCAAATCCTGCCATGACAGCTGGGGAATTTAAATTCAGTTCATTAAAAATAATAAAATTCTGGAATAAAAGGCTAGTATCAGTAATGGTGACCATAAAACCACTGGATTGTCATAAAAACCCAATCCTTCCTTTTGGGAAGGAAACCTGCCGTCCTTACCTGGTCTGGCCTATATGTGACACCAAACCCACAGCAATGTGGTTGATTCTTAATTGCCCTCTGAAATGTGCAATCTCTCAGATATACAATCCTGCTGCAAAAAGACCTTCAGCACATGGACTGCAGTGGTTCAAGGCAGTAACTCACTACCACCATCTCAAGGGCAATGAGGAATGGGCAATAAATGCTGGCCTTGCCAGCAATGTCCATATCCCAAGAATAAATTTTTAAAAAACATCACCCTCAGTTATAACACTGTTATACACCCACCCTCACTATATCGATAACACTGTCTGTTATACAACCACCCTCACTATATCTATAACACTGTCTGTTATACACCCACCCTCAGTGTATCACTCTCAGTTATAACATTGTCTGTTATTCGCCCCAAGCTCATGATATCACTCTCAGTTCGAACATTTTTTTATACACCCACCCTCACTATATCACTCTCAGTTATAACACTGTCTGTTATACACTAACCCTCACTATATAACCATCAGTAATAACACATTCTGTCATACAGCCCACAATCACTATATCACTTTGAGTTATAATACTGTCTATTATACACCCACCTTCACTTTATCACTCTCAGTTATAACACTGTCTGTTATGTACCCCACCCACTATATCACTCTCAATTAAAACACTGTCGATTTTACACCAACCCTCACCACATCACTCTCAGTTCTTACACTTCCAGTTATACGCTCGCCCTCACTATATCACTCTCAGTCATAACACTGTCTGTTATAAAACCACACACAATAAATCACGCTGAGTTATATCACTGTCTGTTATACACCCACCCTCACTATATCACTCTCAGTTTTAACATTGCCTTTTATACACCAACCGTCACTATATCACTCTCAGTTTTTTTTTATTCGTTCATGGGATGTGGACATTGCTGGAAAGGCCAGCATTTATTGCCCATCCCTAATTGCCCTTGAGAAGGTGGTGGTGAGCTGCCTTCTTGAACCATGCAGTCTGTGTGGTGAAGGTTCTCCCACAGTGCTGTTAGGAAGAGAGGGTTATACACTGTTTGTTATACATCCCACCCTCACTATATCACTCTCAGTTATATCAGAGGCTGCTTTACACCCACCCTCAGTACATCGCTCTCAGATATAACACTGTCTGTTATATACCCACCCTCACTATATCACTCACAGTTATAACACTGTCTGTTATACACCCACCCTCACTATATCACTTTCAGTTATATCAGAGTCTGCTTTACACCCACCCTCAGTACTTCGCTCTCAGATAGAACACTGTCTGTTATTTAACCACATACACTGAATCACTCTCACTTATAACACTGTCTGTTATACACCCACCCTCACTATATCACTCACAGTTATAACACTGTCTGTTATACACCCACCCTCATTATATCGCTCACAGTTATAACACTGTGTTTATACACCCACCGTCACTTTATCACTGTCAGTTATAACACTATCTGCTTGCTCTAGGGTACGGTAGCATTGTGGTTATATTGCTGGGCTAGTAATCCGGAGTCATGAATTCAAATCATAGAAGTTTACAACATGGAAACAGGCCCTTCGGCCCAACATGTCCATGTCGCCCAGTTTATACCACTAAGCTAGTCCCAATTGCCTGCACTTGGCCCATATCCCTCTATACCCATCTTACCCATGTAACTGTCCAAATGCTTTTGAAAAGACAAAATTGTACCCGCCTCTACTACTGCCTCTGGCAGCTCGTTCCAGACACTCACCACCCTTTGAGTGAAAAAATTGCCCCTCTGGACCCTTTTGTATCTCTCCCCTCTCACCTTAAATCTATGCCCCCTCGTTATAGACTCCCCTACCTTTGGGAAAAGATTTTGACTATCGACCTTATCTATGCCCCTCATTATTTTGTAGACGTCTATAAGATCACCCCTAAACCTCCTACTCTCCAGAGAAAAAAGTCTCAGCCTATCCAACCTCTCCCTATAAGTCAAACCATTAAGTCCCGGTAGCATCCTCGTAAATCTTTTCTGCACTCTTTCTAGTTTAATAATATCCTTTCTATAATAGGGTGACCAAAACTGTACACAGTATTCCAAGTGTGGCCTAACTAATGTCTTGTACAACTTCAACAAGACATCCCAACTCCTGTATTCAATGTTCTGACCAATGAAACCAAGCATACTGAATGCCTTCTTCACCACCCTATCCACCTGTGACTCCACTTTCAAGGAGCTATGAACCTGTACTCCCAGATCTCTTTGTTCTATAACTCTCCCCAACGCCCTACCATTAACGGAGTAGGTCCTGGCCCGATTTGATCTCCCAAAATGCATCACCTCACATTTACCTAAATTAAACTCCATCTGCCATTCATCGGCCCACTGGCCCAATTTATCAAGATCCCGTTGCAATCCTAGATAACCTTCTTCACTGTCCACAATGCCACCAATCTTGGTGTCATCTGCAAACTTACTAACCATGCCTCCTAAATTCTCATCCAAATCATTAATATAAATACAAATAACAGCGGACCCAGCACCGATCCCTGAGGCACACCGCTGGTCACAGGCATCCAGTTTGAAAAACAACCCTCTGTCTTCTGCCGTCAATCCAATTTTGTATCCAATTGGCTACCTCACCTTGGATCCCGTGAGATTTAACCTTATGTAACAACCTACCATGCGGTACCTTGTCAAAGGCTTTGCTAAAGTCCATGTAGACCACGTCATTCCCCCACCAAATCCTGCCATGACAGCTGGGGAATTTAAATTCAGTTCATTAAAAATAATAAAATTCTGGAATAAAAGGCTAGTATCAGTAATGGTGACCATAAAACCACTGGATTGTCATAAAAACCCAATCCTTCCTTTAGGAAGGAAATCTGCCGTCTTTACCCGGTCTGGCCTATATGTGACACCAAACCCACAGCAATGTGGTTGATTCTTAATTGCCCTCTGAAATGTGCAATCTCTCAGTTATACAATCCTGCTACAAAAAGACCTTCAGCACATGGACTGCAGTGGTTCAAGGCAGTAACTCACTACCACCTTCTCAAGGGCAATGAGGGATGGGCAATAAATGCTGGCCTTGCCAGCAATGTCCATATCCCAAGAATAAATTTTAAAAAAACATCACCCTCAGTTATAACACTGTTATACACCCACCCTCACTATATCTATATCACTGTTTGTTATACAACCACCGTCACAATATCACTCTCAGTTATAACACTGGCTTTTATACACACACAGTCATGATATCACTCCCAGTTATAACATTGTCGGCAATACACCCACCCTCGCTATATCACTCTCAGTTATAACACTGTTGGTTATACACCAACTGTCACTATATCACTCTCAGTTTTAACACTTTCTGATATACACCATCCCTCACTATATCATTCCCAGTTATAACACTGTCTGTTATACACATGTGCTCACTATATCACTCTCAGTTATAAAAACTGTCTGTGATATACCCAAACTTACCAAATCACTCTGAGATACATCACTACTTCAATCTCTGTTCTAACTCTTTCTGTTATACACCCACTCTCACCATACCACTCTCAGTTACAATACTGTCTGTCATCAATCCACATTCACTAAATCAGACTGAGTTATACACTCCACCCTCACTATATCTCACACAGTTAAATCACTGTCTGTTATACACACACCCTCACTACATCACTCTTAGTTATAACACTGTCTGTTATACACACACCCTCACTACATCACTCTTAGTTATAACACTGTCTGTTGTACACTCCACCCTCACTACATCACTCTTAGTTATAACACTGTCTGTTGTACACTCCACCCTCACTATATCACACACAGTTATAAACATTGTCTGTGATATACCTGAACTCAGTAAATCAATCTGAGATATATCACTGTCTCTTATACACCACCCTCACTGTATCACTCAGTTACAATACTGTCTGTTTTACACCCAACCTCACTACTTCATTCCCTGTTCTAACTTTTTCCGTTATATACTCACCCTCACTGTTTCACTCACAGTTATAACACTATCAGTAATATACCCACCCTCACTATATCACTCTCAGTTACAATACTGTCTGTTAAACACTCACACTCACCACACCACTCTCTGTTAAAACACAGTCTGGCATAAATCCACACTCACTAAATCAGGCTGAGTTATAACACTGTCTGTTATACCCCCTTCCCTCAACATATCACTCACAGTTCTAACACTGTCTATTCTACACTGCATCCTCACTATGTCACTCTCAGTTATAACATTGTCTGTTGTACACTCACATTCACTATATCACTCTCAGTTATAAAAACTGTCTGTGATATATCCAAACTCGCTAAATCACTCTGAATAATATCACTCTCTCTTATACACCACCCTCACTGTATCACTCAGTTACAATACTATCTGTTTTACACCCAACCTCATTACTTCAATCTCTGTTCTAACTCTTTCTGTTATACACTCACCCTCACTATATCACTCTCATTTATAAAACTGCCTGTTATACCCACCCTCACTATATCACTATCAGTAATAGCACTGTATATTATACTTCTCTCCCTCACTATATCACTCTCAGTTCTAACACTGTCTGTTATATATCACACCCTCACTCTATCACCCTCAGATGTAACACTGTCTGTTATGCACCCACCCTCAGTATGTAACTCTCAGTTTGAACACTGTCCGTTATACACACTCCCACACGATTTCACTCTGTTATAATACTATTTGTTATATACCCACCCTCACTATATCACTCCCAGTTATAACACTGTCCGTTATACACCCTCCCACATGATATCACTCTGTTATAATACTGTTTGCTCTATGTCCACCCCCACTAAATCACTCTCAGTTATAACACTGTCCGTTATACACCCTCCCACATGATATCACTCTGTTATAATACTGTTTGCTCTATGTCCACCCCCACTAAATCACTCTCAGTTATAACGCTGTCAGTAATACACCCACCCTCACAATATCACTCTCAGTTATAACGCTGTCTGTTATACACACACCCTCACAATATCACTCTCAGTTATAATGCTGTCAGTAATACATCCACCCTCACTATATCACTCTCAGTTAAAACACAGTCTGGCATAAATCCACACTCACTAAATCAGGCTGAGTTATAACACTGTCTGTTATACCCCCTTCCCTCAACATATCACTCACAGTTCTAACACTGTCTATTCTACTCTGCATCCTCACTATATCACTCTCAGTTATAAAAACTTTCTGTGATATACCCAAACTCACTAAATCACTCTGAGTTATATCACTGTCTCTTCTTCACACCCTCACCATGTCACTCAGTTACAATACTATCTGTTTTACACCCAAACTGACTACTTCAATCTCTGTTCTAACTCTTTCTGTTATACACTCACCCTAACTATATTACTCTCCGTTATAACACTGTCTGTGATATACCCAACAACTCTACACACTCTCAGTTATAAAACTTCTGTTATACACCCACCTTCACTCACCGATGCTCAGTTTAGGTTCCGCCAGGACCACTCAGCTCCAGACCTCATTACAGCCTTGGTCCAAACATGGACAAAAGAGCTGAATTCCAGAGGTGAGGTGAGATTGACTGCCCTTGACATCAAGGCAGCATTTGACCGAGTGTGGCACCAAGGAGCTCTAATAAAATTGAAGTCAATGGGAATCAGGGGGAAAACTCTCCAGTGGCTGGAGTCATACCTAGCACAAAGGGAGATGGTAGTGGTTGTTGGAGGCCAATCAGCTCAGCCCCAGGGCATTGCTGCAGGAGTTCCTCAGGGCAGTGTCCTAGGCCCAACCATCTTCAGCTGCTTCATCAATAACCTTCCCTCCATCCTAAGGTCAGAAATGGGGATGCTCGCTGATGATTGCACAGTGTTCAGTTCCATTCGCAACCCCTCAGATAATGAAGCAGTCCATGCCCGCGTGAAGCAAGGCCTGGTCAACATCCAGGTTTGGGCTGATAAGTGGCAAGTAACATTCGTGCCAGAAAAGTGCCAGGCAATGACCATCTCCAACAAGAGAGAATCTAACCACCTCCCCATGACATTCAATGACATTACCATTGCCGAATCCCCCACCATCAACATCCTGGGGGTCATCATTGACCAGAAACTTAACTGGACCAGCCACATAAATACTGTGGCTACAAGAGCAGGTCAGAGGCTGGGTATTCTGCGGGGAGTGACTCACCTCTTGACTCCACAAAGCCTTTCCACCATCTCGAAGGCACAAGTCAGGAGTGTGATGGAATACTCTCCTGGATGAGTGCAGCTCCATCAACACTCAAGAATCTCGACACCTTCCTGGACAAAGCGGCCCATTTGATTGGCACCCCATCCACCACCCTAAACATTCACTCCTTTCACCACCGGCGCACTGTGGCTGCAGTGTGTACCATCCACAGGATGCACTGCAGCAACTCGCCAAGGCTTCTTCGACAGCACCTCCCAAACCCGCAACCTCTACCGCCTAGGACATGGGCAGCAGGCACATGGGAACAACACCACCTGCACGTTCCCCTCCAAGTCACACACCATCCTGACTTGTAAATATATCGCCGTATCTTCATCGTCGCTGGGTCAAAAACCTGGAACTCCCTTCCTAACAGCACTGTGGGAGAACCTTCACCACACGGACTGCAGCAGTTTAACAAGGCGGCTCACCACCAACTTTTCAAGGGCAATTAGAGATGGGCAATAAACGCTGGCCTTGCCAGCTACACCCACATCCCATGAGCGAATAAAAAAAAAACTCGCAGTTATAACACTGTCTGTTATACACCCACCCTCACTATATCGCTCTCAGTTATAACACTGTCTGATATACACCCACCCTCACCATATCACTTGCAGTTCTAACACTGTCTGTTCTACACTCCATCCTCACAATGCTGCTCTCAGTTATAACACTGTGTGTTACATACAACACCCTCACTCTAATACCCTCAGATGTAACACTGTCTGTTATACACCCACCCTCAGTATGTAACTCTCAGTTTGACACTGTCCATTATACACACTCCCACACGATATCACTCTGTTATAATACTGTTTGTAATATACCCACCCTCACTATATCACTAACAGTAATAGCACTATATGTTTTTCCCTCCCTCCCTCACGGTATCACTCACAGTTCCAACACTGTCTGTTCTACACTCCATCCCCACAATACCGCTCTCAGTTATAACACTGTGTGTTACATACAACACCCTCACTCTAATACCCTCAGATGTAACACTGTCTGTTATACACCCACCCTCAGTATGTAACTCTCAGTTTGAACACTGTCCATTATACACATTCCTACACAATATCACTCTGTTATAATACTGTTTGTTATTTGCCCACCCCCACTAAATCACTCTCAGTTATAACACTGTCTGTTATACCCCCATCCCTCACGATATCACTCGTAGTTCTAACACTGTCTATTCTACATTGCATCCTCACTATATCACTTGCAGTTATAACATTGCCTGTTATATACCCACCCTCTAACACCCTCGGATGTAACCTGTCCGTTAAATACCCTCCCTCACTATATCATTCCCAGTTATATCAATGTCCGTTATACACCCTCCCTCACTACATCGTTCCCAGTTATATCAATGTCCGTTATACACCCTCCCTCACTACATCACTTTCAGTTATAACACTGTCTGTTATACACACAGGCTCACTATATCACTCTCAATAATAGACACTGTCTGTCATATACCCAAACTCGCTAAATCACTCTGAGATATATCACTGTCTCTTATACACCCCCCTCACTATATCACTCAGTTACAATACTGTCGGCTTTACACCGAACCTCAGTACTTCAATCTCCATTCTAGCTCTTTCTGTTATACACTCACCCTCACTATATCACTCTCAGTTATATCATTGTCTGTTGTAAATCCACAATCACTAAACCACGCTGAGTTATATCACTGACTGTTATACACCCGAACTATATTACTCTCAGTTATAACACTGTGTGTAATATACCCACCGACTATATAGACTCTCTGTTATAACACTTACTGTTATACATCAACCCTCACTATATCACACTCAGTTATAACACTTACTGTTATACACCCACCCTCACTATATCACACTCAGTTATAACACTTACTGTTATACACCCACCCTCACTATATCACACTCAGTTATAACACTTACTGTTATACACCCACCCTCACTATATCACTCTCAGTTACGATACTCTCTGTCATAAATCCACACTCACTAAATTATATTGAGTTATAACGCTGTCTGTTATACCCACCTCCCTCACTATATCATTCTCAGTTCTAACACTGTCTATTCTACACCCACTCTCACTACATCATTCTTGGTTATAATACTGTCTGTAATACACCCACCCTCAGTATATCACTCCCAGATATAAAACTGTCTGTTATACACCCACCCTCACAACATCACTCTCATTTATAACACTGTCTGTTACACACCCACCCTCACTATATCACTAACAATAATAGCACTGTCTGTTAACCCCCCCCCCCCCTCACTGTATCACTCACAGTTCCAACACTGTCTGATCTAAACTCCATCCTCACTCTAACACTCTCAGTTATAACAATGTCTGTTATACACCCATCGTTACTATATCACTCTCAGGTTGAACACCGACTGTTATACACCCACCCTCACTATATCACTCTCAGTTATAACACTGTCTTTTATAAACGGAGACTCACTATATCACTCGGATTTAGAACACAGTGTGTTATAGACCCCACCATTACCAAGTACTATATAGACCAACCCTCAGTATATGTTAGACTCACCCTCACTACATCACCCTTGGTTATAACATTGTCTGTTGTACACCCACCCTCACTATAACATTCTGAGTTATAACATTGCCTGTTATATACACAACACTCAATATATATCTCTCAGTTATAACACTATCAGTTATACACCCACCATCACTACATCACCCTCGGATATAACACTGTCTGTTGTACACCACCCTCACTGTATCCTTCTCAGTTATAACATTCTCTGCTATACACCCTGGAATACTGCATACAGTTTTGGTCTCCATACTTAAGAAAAGACATACTTGCTCTCGAGGCAGTACAAAGAAGGTTCACTCGGTTAATCCCGGGGATGAGGGGGTGGACAGATGAGGAGAGGTTGAGTAGATTGGGACTCTACTCATTGGAGTTCAGAAGAATGAGAGGCGATCTTATTGAAACATATAAGATTGTGAAGGGGCTTGATCGGGTGGATGCGGTAAGGATGTTCCCAAGGATGGGTGAAACTAGAACTAGGGGGCATAATCTTAGAATAAGGGGCTGCTCTTTCAAAACTGAGATGAGGAGAAACTTCTTCACTCAGAGGGTAGTAGGTCTGTGGAATTTGCTGCCCCAGGAAGCTGTGGAAGCTACATCATTAAATAAATTTAAAACGGAAATAGACAGTTTCCTAGAAGTAAAGGGAATTAGGGGTTACGGGGAGCGGGCAGGAAATTGGACATGAATTTAGATTTGAGGTTAGGATCAGATCAGCCATGATCTTATTGAATGACGGAGCAGGCTCGAGGGGCCAATTGGCCTACTCCTGCTCCTATTTCTTATGTTCTTATGTTCACCCCCCTCATTATATAACTCTCAGTTATAACGCTGTCTGTTATACGCCCACCTACACAATACCACTGTCAGTTATAACATTGTCTGTTATATACACCACCATCACTATATCACTGTCAGTTATAACACTGCCAGTTATAGACACACCCTCACTGTAACACTCTCTGTCACACACCCCACCCTCACTATATCACTCTCATTTATTACACTGTCTGTGGTACACGCACCCTTATTATATCACTGATTTATAACACTGTCTGTTATATACCCCACCCTCACTATAACCTCACTCCCTCCACCACTGGCACACCGTGGCAGCAGTGTGTACTACCTACAGGATGCACTGCAGTAATTTGCCAAGATTTCTTCAACAGCACTTCTCAAACCTACGACCTCCACCACCTAGAAGGACAAGCCATGATGTGGAGATGCCGGTGATGGACTGGGGTTGACAATTGTAAACAATTTTACAACACCAAGTTATAGTCCAACAATTTTATTTGAAATCTACAAGCTTTCGGAGGCTTATTTACCTGAGGAAGGAGGAAGCCTCCGAAAGCTTGTAGATTTCAAATAAAATTGTTGGACTATAACTTGGTGTTGTAAAATTGTTTACAATAGAAGGACAAGGGCAGCAGGCACATGAGAACACCATCACCTCCAATTTCCCCTCCGAGTCACACACCGTCCTGACTTGGGCATATATCGGCCGTTCCTTCATCGTCGCTGGGTCAAAATCCTGGAACTCCCTACCTAACAGCCCTGTGGGAGCACCGTCACCACACGGACTGCATATGAACATAAGAATATAAGAAATAGGAGCAGGAGTAGGCCAATCGGCCCCTCGAGCCTGCTCCGCCATTCATTAAGATCATGGCCGATCTGATCCTAACCTCAAATCTAAAGAACACAAGGAGAAGGAGCAGGACCCGGCCACTCAGCCCCTGGGCCCACTCCGCCACCCATAGGGCCTTGACCGATCCGAACTCAGCTTCATGTCCAATTTCCTGCCCGCTCCCCGTAACCCCTAATTCCCTTTACTTCTAGGAAACTGTCTATTTCTGTTTTAAATTTATTTAATGATGTAGCTTCCACAGCTTCCTGGGGCAGCAAATTCCACAGACCTACTACCCTCTGAGTGAAGAAGTTTCTCCTCATCTCAGTTTTGAAAGAGCAGCCCCTTATTCTAAGATTATGCCCCCTAGTTCTAGTTTCACCCATCCTTGGGAACATCCTTACCGCATCCACCCGATCAAGCCCCTTCACAATCTTATATGTTTCAATAAGATCGCCTCTCATTCTCCTGAACTCCAATGAGTAGAGTCCCAATCTACTCAACCTCTCCTCATATGTCCGCCCCCTCATCCCCAGGATTAGCCGAGTGAACCTTCTTTGTACTGCCTCGAGAGCAAGTATGTCTTTTCTTAAGTATGGACACCAAAACTGTATGCAGTATTCTAGGTGCGGTCTCACCAATAACTTATATAACTGCAGCAATACCTCCCTGTTTTTATATTCTATCCCCCTAGCAATAAAAGCCAACATTCCGTTGGCCTTCTTGATCATCTGCTGCACCTGCATACTAAATTTTTGATTTTCTTGCACTAGGACCCCCAGATCCCTTTGTACTGCAGTACTTTCCAGTTTCTCGCCATTAAGATAATAACTTGCTCTCTGATTTTTCCTGCCAAAGTGCATAACCTTACATTTTCCAATATTGTATTGCATCTGCCAAATCTCCGCCCACTCACCCAGCCTGTCTATATCCCCTTGTAGGTTTTTTATGTCCTCCTCACTCTCTACTTTCCTCCCATCTTTGCATCATCTGCAAACTTTGATATGTTACACTCGGTCCCCTCCTCCAAATCGTTAATATAGATTGTAAAGAGTTGGGGACCCAGCACTGACCCCTGCGGAACACCACTGGCTACTGGTTGCCAGTCCGAGAATGAACCATTTATCCCAACTCTCTGCTTCCTGTTAGATAACCAATCCTCCACCCATGCCAGAATATTACCCCCAATCCAGTGATTCTTTATCTTGAGCAATAATCTTTTATGTGGCACCTTGTCGAATGCCTTCTGGATGTCTAAATACACTACGTCCACTGGTTCCCCTTTATCCACCCTGTACGTTATGTCCTCAAAGAACTCAAGCAAATTTGTCAGACATGACTGCCCCTTCGTAAAGCCATGCTGACTTTGTCCTATTAAATTATGTTTATCCAAATGTTCCGTTACTGTCTCCTTAATAATAGACTCCAAAATTTTACCCACCACAGATGTTAGGCTAACTGGTCTATAATTTCCAGCCTTCTGCCTACTACCCTTTTTAAATAATGCAGCGGTTCAAGAAGAAGGTTCACCACCCCCTTCTCAAGGGGCAACCAGGGGTGGGCAATAAATGCCGGCCGTGATAGTGGCACATCCCGAGAAAGAATATTAAAAAACTGCAGACATGTGCTTTGTCTATTTAACAGCCTTAGCAAGGCCTATTTTACACGTATCCTAGCCTATCTCCCATGTTAAATAGGATGATATAGTTTTGATGACCATGTTACACCATGCACTGCAGTAGACCTCCGCAGCTGAGGCGAAGCTGTGTCCCTTTAAAGATACAACAACTTGCATTTACATAGCGTTCCAAGGCGCGTTTTAAGAGCGTTATCAGACACAAATTGACACCGAGCCAAAGGAGATATTAAGACAGGTGACCAAAAGCTTTGTCAAAGAGGTAGGTTTTATGCAGCATCTTAAAGGAGGAGAGGGAGGTAGCGAGGCGGAGAGGTTTGAGGAGGGAATTCCAGAGCTTAGGGTCTACGCAGCTGAAGGCACGGCCGTCAATGGTGGGGCAAAGGGAGTGGGGGATGCACAAGAGGCCAGGATTGGAGAGACGCAGAGATCTCGGAGGGTTGTAGGGCTGGAGGAGGTTACAGAGATAGGAAAGGATGAGGCCATGGAGGGATTTGAACACAAGGATCGGAACTTTAAAATCGAGGCGATCCCAGACCAGGAGCCAATGTAGATCAGCGAACACAATGGGTGATGGGTGAACAGGACTTGGTGTGAGTTAGGATACAGGGAGCAGGGTTTTGGATCAGTGAAGCTTATGGAGGGTGGAAGATGGGAGGCAGACTAGGAGAGCATTGGAATAGGCAAGTCTAGAGGTCACAAAGGCATGGATGAGGGTTTCAGCAGCAGATGAGCTGAGGCAGGGGCGGAGACGGGCGATTTTACAGAGGTGGAAGTTTAATTGGTGCTAAGTGCAGTCATACAGGCCCAATGGCCTGGCTTTCTCCCCTTCTTTTAAAGTGTGATGTGTATCGATACTCAGAGATCATGGATACTCTGGCTCCTGTGTCAAATGTGTCCCTTTATACGTTAATTAAGTTGTCACATGATGATAGGAATCTTCCGAGGTCCCACGCCACCAGCGGGACCTTGCGCACAATGGGCGATCATCGGAAAATCACGGTAGCGCCGCCCAGGAATCTCCCTCCGTTAACGTCCAAGGACAGAAAATTCCAGGCAATGCTCCTGCGATATTTGGATAAGCTGCCCGCTGCATGCGAGGCCCGCCATTGGCACAGGGCGTGGAGAATTGCGCCCCACAGTTTTCGTATGAGGCTCGAGGTGTTATAAGGAAACGTAGAATACAGAAAGGGAAAAGTGTGACAGATGGGAAAGAGGAAGTGTGACTATCAATCAACAAGCAGCAGTCAGTAAACAATTGCCAGAAAAATCACCCGCAAAAAGAAGGTAAAAAAACTACACCATTTGATATACTTTTTGAAAATGCTTTGGTCCACCAGTTTATTTTGTGGTGCTTGAAATAAGGACCCTGAAATTCCATAGGTGTTCTCCTGAATTTGTGCTGTAACTTCAGCAGAAGATCAGAAAAATCCAGAAAGGCATTGGTGTACAATACAGGCAGTGGTGTACAATACTGGCAGTGGTGTATAATACAGGCAGTGGTGTATAATACAGGCAGTGATGTATAATAGAGATAGTGGTGTACAATACAGGCAGTGGTGTACAGTACAGGCAGCGGTGTATAATATGGGCTGTCGTGTGTGATACAGGCAGTGGTGTATAATACAGGCAGTGATGTATAATAGAGATAGTGGTGTACAATACAGGCAGTGGTGTACAGTACAGGCAGTGGTGTATAATACAGGCAGCGGTGTATAATATGGGCTGTCGTGTGTGATACAGGCAGTGGTGTATAATACAGGCAGTGATGTATAATACAGACGGTAGTGCATAATACAGGCAGTGGTATATACCGGCAGTGATGTATAATATAGTGGTGTACAATACAGGCAGTGGTGTATAATACAGGCAGTGGTGTATAATATGGGCAGTGGTGTATAATACAGGCAGTGGTGTATAATATGGGCAGTGGTGTATAATATGGGCAGTGGTGTATAATATGGGCAGTGGTGTATAATACAGGCAGTGGTGTATAATAGATATAGTGGTGTACAATACAGGCAGTGGTGTATAATACAGGCTGTGGTGTATAATATGGGCTGTGGTGTGTGATACAGGCAGTGGTGTATAATACAGGCTGTGGTGTATAATATGGGCTGTGGTGTGTGATACAGGCAGTGGTGTATAATACAGGCTGTGGTGTATAATATGGGCTGTGGTGTGTGATACAGGCAATGATGTATGATACAGGCAATGATGTATAATGCAGGCTGTGGTGTATAATACAGGCAGCAGTATATATTATAGGCTTGTACACATAGAACTCTGACTATTTTTCCTCCCCCTCCGCCCCTCACCCACCCTCTCCAGCTAATACCAACATTACAGACATTGCCACACATGTGAATTCACATCCTGCGGATAAATGATTTAGTGATATTACGGGACCTCTCTGCCATTGTGAACATGATGCTGAAATAAATTTGTAATGTGATTCCTTACATCACATATATCTTCCTGCACCCCGAATGAAGTAGGTGCAGAAGTACTTTTTTATTTGCTACACAAATGGTAGCATCTATAATCAAATACAGCAATTTTATAACTTTAATAAAAAGTAAAAACACACAGCATAGCAATTAAACAATAAAACTACCATTTATTTTGTGGGTCTTAATGTTTTGTGGATTTTTTAAAATTACTCTGCAGCCAAGGATAAAACAGTTCGGTGAGCAATTTTTCATGGTAATTTTGGCAACTCTCCCCAGAGTCACTGACAACTCCTCTCAGATCTTGTCCCTAAATTCAGGTATGGAGATAGAGACAAAATGAAACAGGGAGAGAGAGCAAAAAAAAGAGAGGCAGACACCAAGATCGATGGAAACAATGAGAGAGAAAGAAACACAAGGAGAGTCAGACAGAAACATAGAAAACCAGCTAAAGACAAAGGGGGTGATTTTAAACCCCAAGAACGGGTGGGTTGGGGCCGGCTGGGAGTTGAAGATAGTTGTTTTTTTGAGTCACAACCGCAAAACCTTTGGATTTGACATTCCCAGTGGGAAGCCCGTACTTTTCCGCGCTGACGTTAAACCCGGAAATAAAGCCGGGTTGCGGTCGTGACCCAAAAAAACAACCATTTTCAACTCCCACCCGCCTCCAACCCGCCCGTTCTTGGGGTTTAAAATCACCCCCAAAGAGAGAACAACAGAAGGAAAGATGAACTGAAACAGAGATACAGGAAGACACAATAGGAGAGACAGAAAGAGAGATAAACTGAAACAGAGATACAGGAAGACATAACAGAGGGGTAAACTGAAACAACAATAACTTGCATGTATAGGGTGCCTTTAAAGTAGCAAAACTTCCAAAGACACTACACAGGAGCGATACCAAACAAAATTTGACACCGAGCCAACGAAGGAGATATTAGGACAGGCTTGGTCAAAGAGGTAGGTTTTAAGGAGCGTCTTAAAGGAGGAGAGAGAGGCGGAAAGGTTTAGAGAGGGAATTCCAGAACTTAGGGCCTAGGCAGCGGAAGGCACGGCCGCCAATGGTGGAGCGATTAAAATCGGGGCTGTGTAAAAGGCCAGAATTGGAGGAGCGCAGAGATCTCTTGGGCTGGAGGAGGTTACAGAGATAGGCAGAGGGGCAAGGCCACAGAGTGATTTGAAAACAACAATGAGAATTTTAAACAGATATAGAGACACGACGGGAGAAACAGAAAGAGGTAGATGCACAAATAAACAGAAATGGCAAGAGAGAGAGAGAAACTGAAATAAAAATATTTGGGGAAAGACAAAGACAGAAAAAGAGAAATAGCAAGAGAGAGAAAAACACAGAGAAGCCGCAGGATACATAGAAACTAATTTTTGCGGGGGAGAGACAGAGAAAAACAGAGAGAACGAGAGAGAAACTGAAAGATTTATAGGGGGAGAAAACCAGAAAGACAGATGCAGAAATAGAGAGAAATAGCAAGAGAGACAGAAAGAGACGAGACAGATTCCCATCGGCCCGAAGTATGGGTTTTCGGTCAGTTGTTCTTAGCTCTTGCCTATAGCACCCTAAGATGGCAGTTGTGACAAGTCTTTCCCTTCCTTGTCTGAGAGTGAGTGGTGAGGTGCTGCTTGCTTCCAGCTCATTAAATGACAGCCTACATTTACCACAGCTCGCAAGGTCAAGTGCAGACTGAACCCAGCACGCACTGACACTGTCTGAACGTTTTCACTGTATCTTAAGGGGGCTGGAACACAAAGGGGAGGAAGTGATGCTTCAGTTGTACAGAGCCTTGGTCAGACCCCATCTGCAGTACTGCATTCAGTTCTGGGCACCGCACCTCAGGAAGGATATACTGGCCTTGGAGGGGGTGCAGCGCAGATTCACCAGAATGATACCGGGGCTGAGAGGGTTAAATTATGAGAACAGGTTGCATAGACTTGGCTTGTATCCCCTTGATTATAAAAGATCGAGGGGTGATCTGATCAAGTTGGTTAACATGATAAAAAGATTTGATCGGGTAGATACAGAGAAACTATTTCCTCTGGTGGGGAAATGAAGAACAAGGGGACATAATCTTAAAAATAAGAGCCAGGCCGCTCAGGAACGAAATCAGGAAGCATTTTTTCACACAAAGGAGAGTGGAAATCTGGAACTCTCTCTCCCAAAAGGCTGTGGATGCTGGAGAACAGTTGGAGCTTTCAAGACTGAGATCGATAGATTTTTGTTGGGTAAGGGTATCAAGGGATATGGAGCAAAGGCAGGAAAATGAAGTTGAGGTGCAGATCAGCCGCCAGCTAATTGAATGGCGGAACGGGTCCAAGGGGCTGAATGGCCTCCTCCTGTTCTTAATGTTACTGTGTTACATTAGGCCCTGGTGGGGTATCACAGCCGAGCCCATTCTGGTCCGTACCCAACATCTGCACCTGCGCACCGTACATTTAAAGAAGAACAGCAAAATTTGCAGAGGATGAAGATAAATGTTTCTCTACCACATTTCTGTCCTCTTTAGAACTACGTATCAGAGGCAGCCAGAGAATTTGTGCCCCATGTGACTTGGTGGATTTGTCCTGCCCTGATATCATGACCGACCAATATTGCTCGCACTCCACTGTCCCTGTTCGGTGTGGTACTGGGAGCTGAATCAGATCAGCCATGATCTGATTAAATGGTGGTACAGGCTTGAGGGGCTGAATGGCCTACTTCTGTTCCTATGGATAACTTGCTGGCTCTCAATGGCCTGTCCCAGGAGTTTGGTGGGCTGACCAAATCCTGTCCATCTAGTTAAGACTGGATGGTTCAGCTCTTGTTGCACTTTGGTAAAAACAGCTGAATCTAAGCTGACTAAACTGGAGGTAGACTGACCTGGTCGAAAAATGGCCAGTTGGTAGTGACATCTATTAGTTGGGACAATCGGTAATTTGGGCTTTCCACCAAGATGCCCTGATCAAATGTTCTTCTTTATCTGCGATCGCATGCTGCCCCCTCTGTCTCGCGTTTTATTTTTGTTCTCATTTGCCTTGACCAACTTTGACGAATGTAGGTGAGGCAACACTCTGGATTGACATGGTGAAAGATCAATCTGGTCCGATGGTCGAGTTTCCCCAGCGGACCGGATCAACTGCAGTGTTTGGGAGAAGGACAGGCAGCCTAGTCAGGTTAGGTCCTTTCAAGTGGGCTTGTTTCGATGGTAGAGAGAAGGCTGCATTGGTAGGAACAATGTTTAGGTGAAGAGTTTGTCTCTGAGTGACTGTGGAACCCAAACTCCGGGTGTTACCAATGGGTGATCTGTCACTGTTTTCACAAATCTTTTTTGTTACATGCAGGAAGGGGAAAGAGCAAGAGTCCTACCCTCAAAAGAAAATTGACCCATAATTATATAAATGTCTTTGGGCACATCTCAAATTGCCTTGCATACAGTGAACTTCTTTGCCGTTACTGTTGGCCAATGATACAACCAGGCTGGCACAGCAAGAGCCCACAAACATCGGTGAGCCTGTTTCTGGTGGTGTTGATAAGGAAAGAATGTTGGCCAGGACCTCCTGCACCGCTTGAAATAATGTCAAGAGATCTTTAATATCCACCTGAACTAGTAGATGGGGGAGGGGCGACGGGAGTGGGTGGGTGGGGGGCGGGCAGGGGTGACGTGGGCTCGGTTTCGAATCGCATCTGAAGGATGGCGACTGTGGCATTTCACCAGAACGTCAGCCCAGATTACGTGCTCAAGTCCTGGTGTGGATGTTGAAACTACGGCCTTCTGGCCCAGAGAGTACCATCAATTCAGCCAAACTGACACAAGGAGCCCTCACTATTTAAATTCCACCCAATATATTTGTTCATGGTTTACCTTTAATAACTCAAACAGAAAGTACAACTTCAAAGCTATGAAGTCACAGCCAGCAATGTAATTTCTTCCCGACGTACTATTTTATCAACAAAAAAAGTTGATTCCTCTGCACCCCACTTTAGGCACAAACGTACAAAGAGGCTGAATTTCCTTGGCCTTTCTGGCTGTGGGGGTTTTGAAATGTGGGTTTTTCACAAGAGTAAATAAGGAGAAACTGTTTCCAGTAGCGGAAAAGTCAGTAACCAGAGGACACGGGTTTAAGGTAATTGGCAAAAGAACCACAGGGGGAGATGAGGAGAAATTTTTTTTACGCAGAGTTGTTTATGATCCGGAATTCACTGCCTGAAAGGGCGGTGGAAGCAGATTCAATAGTAACTTTGAACAGGGATTTGGATAAATACTTGAAAAGGAAAAATGTGCAGGGCTACGGGGAAAGAGTATGGGGGAGTGGGACTAACTGGATAGCTTTTTCAAAGAGCCGGCACAGGCACAGTGGGCCGAATGGCCTCCTTCTGTTCTGTATCGTTCGATGTAGAGTGCGATATTCAGGGTGGGCAGGAGCCAATCACGCTGGTATTCCACAGAGCAGCGATCGATGGCAGTGGGGAAAGGAGAACTTTCATTTATATAGCACCTTTCACAACCTCAGAACATCCCAAAGTGCTTCATAGCCATTGAAGTAGTTTTGTAGCATAGTCACCGTTGTAATGTAGAGAAACTCAGCAGCCAATCTGCGCACAGCAAGCTCCCACAAACAGCAATGAGATATATGACCAGGTGTTTTTTTTTAGTAATTTTGGTTGAGGGATAAATATTGGCCAGAACTCCCCTGCTCTTCGAAATTGTGCTGCGGGATCTTTACGACCACCTGAGAGGGCAAACAGGGCCTCTCTTTAACGTCTCATCCGAAAGTCGGAACCTCTGAGAGTGCAGCTCTCCCTCAGTGCTGCACTGGGAGTGTCAGCCTGGATTATGGGCTCAAGTCTCTGGACTGGGGCTTGAAACCACAACCTTCTGACTCAGAGGCGAGAGTGCTACCCACTGAGCCATGGAAACCAGGCCTACTGCAAAAAAAGTCTGGAACTTTCTTCCGCCCACTAACTACCAAAACGCCCTCCCTCGAAGTTCCTGTCATGGGTTGGCTGCTCGCTCCATGTAAATACCCTGACTGTGGGAAATCCAGCGGGCTCAGGGGCACCTGGGGCTAGTGGGTGGAAGTCCCGCCAAGCTACGGGTACAATGGTAACCCGCTGGCCCCGAGGAAATTCAAGGTCAAAGTATAGAGGGGCTGAATGGCCTACTCCTGTTCCTAACCAGCAAATTAGCCACAAATTGACAGCTCTGTGAATGGGGTCAGAGAGAGTAATCCAGCACAGGCTACAAGAACAGTGTTATCTACTGGTAGAAAAATACCACTGCATTGATAATCACTGCCAAAGTCCACTTTGCAATTGTACAGTGCACACTGCCTATTGTTAACAGCAACAACTTGCATTTATATAGCGCCTTTAACATAGTAAAACATCCCAAGGCGCTTCACAGGAGTGTAATCAGACAAAATTTGACACCGAGCCACATAAGGAGATATTAGGTCAGATGACCAAAAGCTTAGTCAAAGAGGTAGGTTTTAAAGATCATCTTAAAGGAGAGGTAGAGAGGCGGAGAGGTTTAGGGAGGGAATTCCAGAGCTCAGGGCCGAGGCAGCTGAAGGCACGGCCGCCAATGGTGGAGCGAAGGGAGTGGGGGTTGCACAAGATACCAGAGTTGGAGGAGCGCAGAGGGTTCTGGGGCTGGGGCGAGGCCAAGGAGGGATTTCAACACGAGGATGATAATTTTAAATGAGGCGTTGTTGGACCTGGAGCCAATGTAGGTCAGCAATGTGCTTCAGTCTCTTGTTACCTGGCAACTGGGGGGCAGCGAAGCATGGGGCCTGAGTATGGTTGCCAATGCTCCAGGATTGCCCTGGAGTCTCCAAGAATTAAAGGCTCATCTCCAGGACACTGCTGTGAGCGACACCCCGGATAAAATTCATAGTGGCATTAAAAAAAAGTGTTTTTTTGTCAATTTTCTTTGAGCACTTTTATTTACTAGTTACAAAAATATTGGACACATTTGACTGAGTCAAGAATCGTCCAATCGGGTCTGTTTGCTTTCCAATTGGCCGCAGGAAGGCGGTGGGCTGGGAGGATGGCCGTAGTGGGAGACCAAGGCGGGAGCATGGGGGGATGGTGGTGTGATTGGACGTCATGTGATGAAACCTCCAGGAATATGTCCACCAGAGTTGGCAACCATAGGCCTGAGGCAGGAATGGGGGCGTACTGGCTCAGGTAATGCTCTTGTAGGTGCATTTCTGCTTCTAATATCTCTCCCAAGTGGGAATTCTTCGGTGACAGTCCACAGGTTTTGGGGGGTGGGGGGTATTGGGAGGGGAGCGAAACCATTGGAATCCAGTCACCTGACAAAAGACACAGGCTTTCCAGCACGTCTCACTGGAATACAATTGGACTGGGAACCCCAGTTGAGGTTTCTCCCCTCTAGCCAATAATAACATCTCAAGGTGAATTAGACCACTGCATGGTCCTCTCGTTGTTGGAACCCAGTGCAATTGCAGTGTAGTCACAAGTGTACAACAGGGCTTCTAAACCAGGAAGGTGACTCCTTCCCCTCATTATTCACCATTCACCTCCTCATTTAATATATGATGTGGAAATGCCTGTGATGGACTGGGGTGGACAAATGTAACGAGTCTTACAACACCAGGTTATAGTCCAACAGTTTTATTTGAAAATCACAAGGTTTCGGAGCTTTCCTCCTTCGTCAGGTGACTCAGGAGGAAAGCTCCGAAACCTTGTGATTTTCAAATAAAACTGTTGGACTATAACCTGGTGTTGTGAGACTCCTTACATTTAATATACCACCCAAACCCGTGACCTCCACCACCTAGGACAAGGGCAGCAGGTGCACAGGAACACGACCACCTGCACGATCCCCTCCAAGTCACACGCCATCCTGACCTAAACATATATTGGTCATCCCTTCATCATCACTGGGTCAAAATCCTGGAATTCCCCACCTAACAGTACTGTGGGATGACCCTTCACAGTACCGTGGGATTACACCTAACAGCACTGGCGGATTACCCCTAACAGTAACTTTGGGATTACCCCTAACTGCACTGTGGGAGCACCTTCACCACAGACTGCAATGGTTCAAGAATGCAGCCCACCACCACCACCTACTCCAGGTCGACCAGGGACGGGCAATAAATGCCAGCCTTGCCCGCGTCAGCCCTATATCCCGAGAACGAATTTTTTAAAAAACATACCTTCTCCCATCATCTGCTCCTTCGCTTTTCCCTCTCCGTTTCCACTCATGCAAACGTGGCTGGTGTCAACACCCCACCAGGAGACGAGGGCTGGAGAAGGCATCGGTACAAAGAACTGGATGTGCAACTGCACAGCGTGCAGCCCCGCTTCTGGGACGCCAAAATGACACCGGCCGCATTTTCCAAACACAAACGGCAGGGAGACGTTAAACCTGCCTGTAAGTGTTGGGCCGGGCTGTTTCTTTTCCTCTCCAGAAGAGGCCGACCTGCTGCACCGTGGCTCCACCCTGGCATCTCGCCCCAACGGCCAACCGTTTCGGCCGGCTATTCGACTGGTTGGGCCGTCACAGCCGAGCCGGACGCTGTCCGCGCACGGGCACTTGTTTAAAAAAAAATGCTCTCGGGACACTGGCAAGGCTGCATTTATTGCCCATCCCTCGTTGCCCTAAGGGCATTAAGAGTCAGTGGTGTAGCCCGGGATTGGAGACATGCGTAGGCCAGACCAGTGTAGTGGTAGGTTTCCCCTCTCTGAAGGGGATCAGCGAACCGGGTTGGGTTTTTACAACAATCCAAAAACCGTTTACGGTCATTTTTTATTTTACCGCCCAGAAATCACCCGATTGTTACTGAATTCAATTCCCCCCCCCTTGTCAGCGGCAGTCGCTGGACAGTAATCTGAAGGAGGGGCTCCTGACTGATTTCTTTGCTCCCTGATTGTCCTTCTTAGAACAGAGAAGGTCAAGAGGAGATTCAATAGATGTTCAAAATTACATGGGGTTTTGAGAAGAGTAAATAAGAAGAAACCATTTCCACTGACAGGAGGGTCGATAACCAGAGGAACAGATTTAAGATAATTGGCAAAAAAATCAGCAGGGAGATGAGGAGAATTTTTTTACACAGCGAGTTGTTATGATCTGGAATGCGCTGCCTGAAAGGGCGGTGGAAGCAGATTCAATAGTAACTTTCAAAAGGGAATTGGATAAGTACTTGGAAAGGAACAAATTTACAGGGCTATGGGGAAAGAGCAGGGGAGTGGGACCGGGACTTTCCAAGAGCCGGCACAGGGCACAATGGGCCGAGTGGCCTCCTTTCTGTGCCGTACGGCTCTAACGCAGCATTCCTATTACCACCCTGGCAGAGATCAGCCAAGTCAGTCCACCCTGGGGCCTTCCTGATCCACGGCGGGAGGCGGGTTTCGCCGACCGAGCCACAGGGAAACACCCCGTCTCCCTCTTTACGGGATCGGCACGTGTGAGGTCCGAGGTAGCTCGAGGACGTGGGCAGAGCAAGCGCAGGTGATTCCGAGCCCAGAGAGTTGCCCAAACTTTCTTTATTCAAGGGGAGAACAGAGTTAAAAATTCAACACATTTTTTTTTAAAAACACAAATAGTAAAAGAACACAACAACAAAAAAAAAAGCAAAATACTGCAGATGCTGGAATTCTGAAACAAAGGAAACAAAACACAGAGAGCGCCGGAAACACTCGGCAGGTCTAGACAGCGTCTGTCGAGACACGCTTCGGGTGTTTGAACCCTTCCCCAGTTAGAAAGAACTTGCATTTATACATCGCCGTTCACATCCTCAGGACGTCCCAAAGCGTTTACAACCAATGAAGTACTTTTCTCGAAGTGTAGTCACTGTTGTAATGTAGGAAACGCGGCAGCCAATTTGCGCACAGCAAGCTCCCACAAACGGCAATGTGATAATGACCAGGCAATCTATTTTTTTTGTTGACGTTAGTCGAGGGATAAATATTGGCCAGGACACCGGGGAGAACTCCTCTGCTCTCCTTCGAAACAGCGGCCGTGGGATCTTTTACTTCCACCTGAGGGCAGACAGGGCAGAAGGTTTAACGTCTCAACCAAAAGACGGCGCCTCCGATAGTGCAGCACTCCCTCAGTACGGCGCTGGGAGAGTCAGCCTGGATTACTGTGCTCAAGTCTCTGGGGTGGGACTCGTACTCACGACCCTTCTGACTCGGAGCAGAGCGCTACCCAGTGAGCCACGACTGACACGGTCCAGACACACAGTTCCGAGACGTCTCTCTAACAGACGCTAACTGACCCACTGAGCGTCTCCACCCTTTTCCGTGTCGGTTTCATAAATATTAAAGCAGAGGCAGCTGTAAAAAATACTTCAATGTGCAGCACCAGGATTTACAGATATATATATATCTAAATATATATATATTTTTTTTTATATACTTAAATACTCGTTTATGTAAAAATTGTCCGCACAATCTGATTCGAAGATGCGGGCTTGAATCTGGACAGCGTCAGTTCCACGACCTCACGTTAGTAACTCTGCACTCGTTCCAAACGGTCAGCTCGTGGCGTCCACCGCAGCCTCCGATAATCTCGTACACAAGATTAGGCGTCGCCCCCCTCAATCACCTGGGCTTCCTTCCCCAGCCCCCCACCCTCTCCCGCCCGCCCGCACTCCCTCCCTCCCGCCCCACCCCCCATCAACAGCCTCGCCCACCCCCCTCCCCCCACTCAGCCATTCCGTATCCTCTTTGGTCGCGAGTTTTAAGAGGCAGCGCGTTGCTGCCCGGGGGCTGGCTGAACGTGACGCGGGTCAGAGGTCGGAGGGCACGTTGAGGTCGGAGGGCACGTCCAGGTCGGGAATGATGCCGGGCGGGGTGGGCGCGGCGGCGGCGGCTGCGTGGTAGAGCTTGGCGCAGGCGTTGCGGTGGCGGGTGAAGCTGTCGCGCCACATGAATTTCTTGCCGCAGTAGTGGCACTCGTAGGGCTTGTGGCCCGTGTGGATCTTCATGTGTCCCATCAGGTGGTGCTTCATCTTGAACTTCTTGTTGCAGATGGGGCAGCCGAACGGCCGGACGTTGAGGTGCATGCTCATGTGCCGGTCCCGCTGGCTCTTGTGGGCAAAGCTCTTGCCGCACTGGCAGGGGTAGAGCTTGTAGACCCCGCCGGGAAAGTCCGAGTTGGCCGCCGCCAGCTGGCCTGGGCTGGGGCCCGGCTCGCCCAGCACCCCGTAGGCTCCGTTCTCCTGAATCTCCCCCGGCAGCCCGTCGCCCGGGGGGATCCCGTCGGGGGGAGGGCTGAGTCCTCCTCCGCCCCCACCCGGCCCCCCCATCCGGTCGAAGTGGAAGTCGTCTGACGAGCCGTAGTAGTCGACCGGCTCGTCGTAGCTGGGGTCCTCGGTGAACTCGTCGTACTCCTCGGGCAGGCCGTGCTCCGCGAAATGGCCGCCCTCGTTGCCGCCGGGCTCCTCCTCCTCCGCCGCCACCACCGCCCCCCCCAGCCCCCTCTTGCCGGCAGCCTGCAGGAACCGCGGCTCCCCCTCCTCGCTGCCCGTTGACCGCACGTCGTCCGCCTTGCCGCCGGTCTTCACGAAGACCCACCTCTTGTGCGGCACGATGCTGGGCTGGCTGTAGCCTGGCACCGGGTAGGGGCAGTCCAGGCTGTTGCTGACCCCCGCCTCGCAATCCCCGTTCACCCCCCCGCCGCCAAATTTCTCCCGCTCCGCCGAGTTGCTGATAACGTTGTCTTGCTCCGTCTCGCGGCCCGGCGACGCCTGGCCTTTCGGGCCTTCCTCGTCCTCCTCCTCGTCCTCATCCTCATCCTCCTCCTCGTCGTGGTTGCCCTCCATCTTGATGTCGTCCTCCTCGGGCCTCTCGAACTTGGCCGGCACGCCCGTCCCCGGCTCCCCACCGTGCCAGGGGCTGAGGTAGTTGCTGCTGCTGGGCGATTGGTTCTGGCTGGCCGGTGGCTGGCTGGGGGCGGGCTGGCTCTCCTGCAGCAGCTCGGTGCACTTGTCCACCACGTGCCACATCTGGAGGAAGCTGGCCACCGTCAGGTAGCTGACGATCTCCGGCGACAGAATGGTGAGCTTGCCGGTGTAGGAGGAGGCCAGCACGTTCTCGAAGGCCTTGGGGCTCATGACGCCGGGCAGGACGATCCGGCTGGCGTTCTTCAGGAGCACCTGGTCGTGGAAGTAGGGCGAGGAGGCGGCCAGCACGGCCCGGTGGGCCTTGAACATCTGGCCCTGGAGGTGAATGGTGATGTCGCAGAGTTTCCCCTCCATCCTCTGCTGGTTCAGCTTCCTCAGCAGGTTATTGCCGAAGTTCGGAAACTCCACCTGAAACATCCCTGGTTCCATGGGGCGATGCCTTTTCCAAAGCCCGAGCTGTACCTGCGAAGGCAGAACCAACACTAAGTTTACAGTGAAAAACCCAACACTTACTGTAGATCTAATTTGAGAACTTCCAAATGATCAACCTGGCCAAAAATACCTCATAGGGCCTCCTCACCTCCCCCCACCCCCCAACACCAGCAGCTCAGTTGCAAAATGTAAAGTTCAATGTCCCATCCCTGCCCAGTTGTGCGATGCTGACTGAGCTGGAATTCAGTTCCTCTTCCCTCCCCTATTCTTGCTGTTCAGCAAGAGAAGCTACGAGAGAACTCTTGAGAGGCAGGGTCATCCTATTTTCCCTGTTCAACAGGATGTCTATCAAACAAAACGACAAAGTAGACTCACATTTATACAGCGTCACAACCTCAAGGCGTCTCAAAGCGCTTTACAGCCAATTAAGTACTTTTGAAGTGTAGTCACTGCTGTAATGTAGGGAAAGTTGGCAGCCAATTTGTGCACAGCAAGCTCCCACAAACAGCACTCTGATAATGACCAGATAATTTGTTTTAGTGATGGTGATTGAAGTATAAATATTGGCCAGGACACCAAGGAGAACTTCCCTACTCTTCTTCGGAATAGTGCCATGGGATCTTTTGCGTCCGCCTGAGGGGGCAGACTGGGCCTCGGTTTTAACCTCTCATCCGAAAGACGGCACCTCCAACGGTGCAGCGCTCCCTCAGCACCGCACTGGGAGTGTCGGCCTGGCTTTTGTGCTTAGGTCTCTGGAGCGGGACCCGAACCCACGACCTTCTGATTGAGGGGCGAGAAATGCTACCCAGTGAGCCAGAGCTGACCGGGAACCATTCGTCCTTCTCTCCCTTTGAGAGAAGGTCCAGGCCTTCACTTGGCGACCATCCCAAGTGCGCGACTGAAATCAGCTCAGCCCATGGGGCATTCCAGGGAGGCGACACGCACCCTATTATTCGGAGAGTGGCCCGTGAGCAGGACGCTGGTTGAAATTCTGAAATTGAACGACACGGCACAGGAGGCGGCCATTCGGCCCATCCCACCTGTGCCGGCTCTTTGAAACATCTATCCACTCCGTCCCATTCTCCATACCCTTTCAAATTTCTCTTATATTTATCCGCTTCCCTACTGAAAGCTATTATGGGGATAGGGCGGGAAAGTGGAGTCGTGGTAGAAGACTGGCCACGATCTTATTGAATAGCGGAGCAGGCTCGAGAGGCCCTACTCCCGCTCCATATTTTGTATTTTCTCATGTTCATATATTATAGGTTCTGTTACCATTACTGTTTCTGACAGGACATTCCGTGTCCTAACAACCCTCTATGTAAAGAAAAACATTCTCCGACAGTATTAGCAGTAGATTGCTATGAATTGTCAACAACAAGGATGATACCAGAACTGAGAGGTTATAACTATCAGGGAAGACGGAACAGGCTGGGGCTCTTTTCTCTCGACAAGAGAAGCCCGAGGGGTGACCTTTAAAATTATGATGGGGTTTGACAGGATAGGCGAGGAGAGAATGTTTCCGCTTGTGGGGGAATCCAAAACTAGGGGTCGTAAATATAAAACAGTCGCCAATAAATCCAATCAGGAGAAATTTCTTTACTCGGAGAGTGGCGAGAACGTGGAACTCAATACCACAAGGAGTGGTTGAGACGCAGAGTGTGGATGCAGTTGAGGGGAAGTTAGATAAGTACATGAGGGAGAAAGGAATGGAAGGATATGCTGATAGGGTGAGATGAAGAGCGGAGGGAGGAGGCTCATAAACAGCGACATAGACCCGTTGGGTCGAATAGTTGGTTTCTGTGCTGTAAATTCGATGTAATTCTATGTAACCCCTCCCTTCATTCTTTTGGTGATAATCTTTAATTTCTGCCCTCTAGATACCAACTCACTGACCAGTGGAAATAGCTTTTCCTTATTTACCTTATCAAAGAATGGAGCTCCGGCTCTGAATTCTGGGTTGACATGCAACGGGATACTTGCGTCCGATGGCTGTAGGTGGCCCCCCTCCTCATCGTGTGGGTTGTGGCAGCCCATCAAACCCTCCCACCGCATAGTTCTGACCATCCTTTCGGCCGGTATAAAGATGGTTACGGCCATGGAAAGAGCGTTCACGTCGCGGCCTGTCAGGCTGTTAATCAGCCTGCACATCCTTCCACTGCTTCACACGGTTCACCAAGGGAAGAGTGTGAAGGTACGAAAACAACAATGACGCCACCCTGCCAGACTGTTAATCAGCCTGTGAATTACCTCTATTTTAATACTCTAATGCCCCTATTTATTAAATCGAAGATCTCATATGCTCTTTGACAGCTTTTTTTAAAATCAATTCTCGGGATGTGGGTGTCACTGGCAAGGCCGACATTTACTACCCATCCTTAGCTGCCCTTTAGGTGGTGGGCCTTCTCCTTGAACCACTGCAGTCCACGTGGTGAAGGTGCTCCCACAGTGCTGTTAGGAAGGATATTCACGGATTTTGACCCAGCGACGCTGAAGGAATATCAATATATGTCCAAGATAGGATGGTGTGTGACTTGGACATGGTGGTGTTCCCATGTACCTGCTACCTTTGTCCTTCTGGGTGGTGGAAGTCACGGGCTTGGGAGGAGCAGATAATACACTCTGCAGCCATTGTGGTTGTTTAGGCAAGTGAATGAGGTGCTGATAAAGCTGGCTGTTTTGTCCTGGATGGTGTTGAATTCTCGAGTACTGCTGCAGCTGCACTCATCCAGGCAAGTGGAGAGTATGCCATCACACCCCTGACTTGTGCCTTGTAAGTGGTGGAGAGGCTTTGGGAAGTCACTCGCTGCAGAATACCCAGCCTCTGACCTGCTCTAGTAGCCACGGCATTTACGTGGCTGGTCCAGTTGAGTTTCTGGTCAATGGTGACCCTCGAGGATGTTGATGGTGGGGGATTCGGCGATGGTAATGCCGTTGAATGTCAAGGGGAGGTGGTTAGACTCTCTCTTGTTGGAGATGGTCATTGCCTGGCACTTGTGTGGCGCGAATGTTACTTGCCACTTATCGACCCAAGCCTGGACGTTGACCAGGTCTTGCTGCATGCGGGCACGGACTGCTTCATTATCTGAGGGGTTGCGAATGGAACTGAACCCTGTGCACTCACCACCTCAGGATGAAAGGAAGGCCATTGGCGAACCAGCTGAAGATAGTTGGGTCTCGGCTGCTGCTCGTTGAGAGCACCATCCAATTGGGTCCCACTCCTCCCCTGCTCTTTCCCTATAGCCCTGCAAATGTGTTTCCTTTTCAAGTGTATATCCAATCGTGTTAATTTAGATATTGGTGAAATGCCCGGGTTGGGGTCGGGGGAGGAAAGAACTGCACATTAAGCAAAAAGGGAATGTTTTGCTATGTTTGTTTGCTGTGACTTGTCAACAGTACAAAGAGTTACAGGACCCAGGGGTCAATGGAAGTCCCTGAGGATATTATATACATTTTAATACAATTACAGCCCAGGCTGTATTTTAACTCATAACAGGGAGACCTAGCTGCCTCGTTTAACCTCAAACTACAACCAGTAGGACATTTACACATTATTACAGTCCACACACACTCTAAACGGATTGCCCGCAGGCGCGCTCCTATGCCGGGCTACGCATCTACTCGAGTCCGAGGCTGTCAGGGGAGAGACCCAGGCCTACTTCCCTGCGGCACACGGAGGGGGGCGGGAGGCGTCAGGAAGAAGAAGCGGCGGATATTTACAGAGTGGCGACGGCCCCGCGGTCGCTTTGTACCAAATGGCGGCGGCTCAGGCGGCGCTGTCCGGTCTAAGGGCTGCTCGGGCCTCGCGGCGGCACCAGCAGCTTCTTCATCGGGGCGGACCTCGGGCCCGGACTCGGCTCTTTCCGGCTTCGCTTCGGGCCCGGACTCGGCTCTTTCCGGCTTCGCTTCGGGCCCGGACTCGGCTCTTTCCGGCTTCGCTTCGGGAATGGCCCGGACTCGGCTCTTTCCGGCTTCGCTTCGGGAATGGCCCGCACTCGGCTCCGCTTCGGCACCACTCTTAAAGGGGCAAGCACCTCGTCTCGCCTCGGTCAGACGACCCCCCCCCCCCCCCCCACTCCTGCGTTACCCATTAGGAGCTAACTGACTTGCCCTCAGAATGTACCAAGATCAGGGAAAGGTTGGATTTATGATAAAACAAAAGAGCAAGACTGATCAGGTACTCTATGGATGATTAAGGGTTAGTGTAAAGAGATTGGAGTTCCTTATTGACTGCGGACGCACAGTGGCTGCAGTGTGTACCATCCACAGGATGCACTGCAGCAACTCGCCAAGGCTTCTTCGACAGCACCTCCCAAACCCGCGACCTCTACCACCCAGAAGCGCATGGGAACAACACCACCTGCACGTTCCCCTCCAAGTCACGCACCATCCCGACTTGGAAATATATCGGCCATTCCTCCATCGTCGCTGGGTCAAAATCCTGGAACTCCCTTCCTAACAGCACTGTGGGAGAACCTTCATCACACGGACTGCAGCGGTTCAAGAAGGCGGCTCACCACCACCTTCTCAGGGGCAATTAGGGATGGGCAATAAATGCCGGCCTCGCCAGCGACGCCCACATCCCCATGAATGAATAATAAAACAAACATTTAACCAAATGCACAGCAGAAATCAACAAAGTAAAAACAGAAAATACTGGAAATACTCAGCAGGTCAGGCAGCATCTGTGGAAAGAGAAACAAGAGTTAACGTTTCAGGTCGATGACCTTTCGTCAGAACTGGAAGAAGTTGAAGATTTTACGCAAGTACAGAGCCAGGCAAAGGTGAGGGTGGAAGGGGAGGGGAGGAAAGAACAACAGATGCTGCCTGGCTTGCTGAGCTTCTCCAGCATTTTCTGTTTTTATAACAAAAGGGAAGGTCTCTGTTAGGGTGGAGGGCAGGAGTGATTAATTGACAAAAGGGATGATGGTGCAAGGCAAGGAGGGATGGTAATGGGACAAGTAACGAAACAAAAGATGGGTCTAGAGGAGGTGTAAATGGCAACAGCAGAACCATTACCAGCACCTGCTGTCTGAAAAAAATGGGAGCAGTGGTTACGATTTGAAGTTACTGAAATCAACGTTAAGTCCGGAAGGTTGTAAAATACCTCATCGAAAGATGAGGTGCTGTTCCTCGGGCTTCCGTTGAGCTTCATTGGAACAGTGTAAGAGGCCGAGGACAGGGTGGGAGTGGGCCGGAGAATTAAAATGGCAAGCGACTGGAAGGTCAGGGTCACTCTTGCAGACTGAGGGGAGCTGTTCAGCAAAGCGATCACCCAATCTGCCAATAAATGTGGAACGACATAGCCAAAACTGTAGAATACAAGTCAGAGGAAGTTGTGACCAAACTCTCCGGTGTTTGGTCCGACCGCACCTTGAATACAGTGTCCAGTTCTGGTTGCCGTGACGCAAGAGGGGCACTGAAGAGCAGAGCACAAGGCTGACCTCTAATGTCAAAGGTCGAGGAATGAGGAAAGACTGGAGAAACTTGGGCTTGCCAGCCTTGAAAGGACCCAACTGAGAGAGGACCTTATGAGATGGTAAAGAATGAAAGAACGGACTTGCATTTATAGAGCGCCTTTCACGATCTCAGGACGCCCCAAAGCGCTTTACAGCCAATGAAGTACTTTTTGAAGTGTAGTCACTGTTGTAATGTAGGAAACGAGGCAGCCAATGTGCTCACAGCAAGCTCCCACAAACGGCAATGTGATAATGACAAGATAATCTGTTTTACTGATGTTGGTTGAGGGATAAATATGATGCCAGGAGAGCTCCCCTACTCTTCTTCGAAATAGTGCTGTGGGATCTTTTAAGTCTACCTGTGAGGGGCAGTCGGGGCTTTGGTTTTACATCTCTTCCAAAAGACAGTACCTCCGACGGTGCAGCGCTCCCTCAGTACTGCATCGGGAGTGCCAGCCTTGAATATGGGCTCAAAGTCTCTGGTGTGGGACTATGAACCCACAACCATCTGACATCAGAGGCAGGAGTGCTACCCACTGAGCCACAGCGAGTGAAGAAAATGTAAATCTGGAACACTACTTCAAACTAAACGGTGACATTAGACAAATGGACACAGGTTCAAATTAGTGAAAGGCAAATTGAGGACTGACGTCAGGAAGCTCTTCATGCAGAGAGTGGAATGGTTTCCCAAGTAGGGTAATGGAGGCAAAAATATTGGAATCATTTCATAAATCCTTAGATGGTGTGTTAAGGGGACTTTGCAGATGGATGGACTGAACAGCCCTCCCGTGTGGCACCAGTTCTGCGCGTTGACTACTGGACTCTTAATTTTAACCCCCCTGCACCTCCCTTCCCCCCACCCCCCACCCCGTCCCCACCCAATGGGATACCGACGGGATCATCAACAAAGAGTAAAATCGGGCGGGAGATCCGATCCCATCGGTTCTCTGCCGGGCGGGTGAGGGTCAGCTCACCCCATCAGTCACCCTCAGAACAAGGCGGGGGGGGGGGGCATAATCTCAAAATTAGAGCTTGGCCGTTCAGGGGTCATTTCGGGAAGCACTTCTTCACACAAAGAGTGGTGGAAATCGGGGAATTCTCTCCCCCATGAAGCTGTTGAGGCTGGGGGTCAATTGAAAATTTCAAAGCGGAGATTGATAGAGTTTTGTTAGGCGAGAGTATTAAGGGATATGGAACCAAGACGGGTAGATGGAGTTAAGATTCAGAGCAGCAGTGATCTAATTGAATGGATCGAGGGGCTGAATGGCCTCCTCTTATTCCTTCCTATCTTCCACTGAACTGTCAGGAGGGCTCCAATTCAAATTTAATAAGGATGGTGCGTTTTACTGAATTAACCCCCTAAATATAAACACTTACCTCAGTCTCTCTGTTATCCCTTGTTGCCATGTTGTACATGTTAGAACTGTTGTTTAGAGGCAGCCTGAGAGCATACATTCTGTGGAGAATTTCTCCCCCTTTGTGACTTTGTGAACGTTCCTTCTGTGACATCATGAAGGGGTAAAGTGGATCGCGAGCAACATTCCCCATTCATGACATCGCTGGAGTGGTAGATCAAGGTAGAACATGGCATACAGGTTCCACACGGACACTAACGACACCCAGCTCTACCTCACCACCAAACCTCTCTCGACCCTTCCACTGCCTCTGATTTGTCACACTGCTTGTCTGACATCCAGTATTGGATCGGCAGAAACGTCCTCCAACTAAATATTGGGAAGACCGAAGCCATTGTCTTCAGTCCCCGCCACAAATTCCGTTCCCTAGCCACCGATTCCATCTCTCTCCCTGGCCACTGTCTGAGGCTGAACCAGACCGTTTGCAACCTCGGCGTTCTATTTGACCCTGAGATGAGCTTCTGACCCCATATCCTCTCCGTCACCAAGACCGCCTACTTCCACCTCCATAACATCGCCCGTCTCCGTCCCTGCCTCTGCTTATCTGCTGCTTAAACCCTCATCCATGCCTTTGTTATCACTAAACTTAACTATTCCAATGCACTCCTGGCCGGCCTCCCTCCACCCTCCATAAACATGAGCTCATCCAAAACTCTGCTGCCCATGTCCTAACTCGCACCAAGTCCCGTTCATCCATCACGCTGACCTTCATTGGCTCCCAGTCAGGCAACACCTCAATTTTAAAATTCTCATCCTTGTTTTCAAATCCCTGCATGGCCTCGCCCCCTCCCTATCTCTGTAGCCTCCTCCAGCCCGACAACCCTCCGAGATCTCTGCGCTCCTCCAATTCTTGCCTCTTGCGCATCCCCGATTTTAATCGCTCCACCATTGGCGGCCGTGCTTTCAGCTGCCTAGGTCCTAAGCTCTGGAATTCCCTCCCTAAACCTCTCCGCCTCTCTACCACTTCTCCTTTAAGACGCTCCTTAAAACCTACCTCTTTGACCCAGCTTTCGGTCACCTGTCCTAATGCCTTATGTAACTCAATGTCACATTTTGTTTGATAATCGCTCCTGTGAAGCGCCCTGGGGACATCTTACTATGTTAAAGGCGCTATATAAATGCAAGTTGTTGAAAAGTACAAAATACAAAGAATTACACGGAATTTACAGCACAGAAACTGGCCATTCGGCCCAACTGGTCTATGCCAGTGTTTATGCTCCACACGAGCCTCCTCCTACCCTACTTCATCTCACCCTATCACAGCATACCCTTCTATTCCTTTCTCCCTCATGTACTTATCTAGCTTCCTCTTAAATGCATCTATGCTATTCACCTCAACTACTCCATGGGTAAATAAGTTTCTCCTGAATTCCTTGTTGGATTTATTAGTGACTATCTTATATTTATGACCTCTAGCTTTGGTCTCCCCTACAAGTGAAAATATCTTCTCCGCATCTACCCTATCAAACCCCTTCATGATTTTAAAGACCTCGAGCAGGTCACCCCTCAGCCTTCTCTAGCGTAAAGAGGTCCCAGCCTGTTCAATCTTTCCTGATAGTTCTAACCTCTCAGTTCTGGTATCATCCTTATAAATCTTTTTTGCACCTTCTCCAGTAGGATTACCTACCTTGTAGAGTCTTCCTCTTGTCTTTGACGGACCATTCTCCCCGCAGCGCCGGACGCAGAACTGGCACCAACTCGCGTTCCTCGGGATAAAGAACATTCCCGTAAAGGAAGACCCTCCACTTAAGTACTACGACGTTACGATGCGGGGGGTGAACCTTACATAATTCCTTGCGCACGCAGGCACTCAATTCCTCCCCTGGTGGCAGTTCATTTTAGCAGGGAATAAAATGAAGGTGGGGATCCTGTGGTGTCTTGGGGGGGGACGGGGGGGGGGGACAGGATGAGGACATGTGGTGATCGCAGCAGAGGAAAACTCTACTCTCTTCAACAGTTCCCTTCATCCACGCTTCGCTACAAAGTGCTAAAAAGAAGAAAGACTTGCATTTATATAGCACCTTTCACGACCTCAGGAGCGCTTTACAGCCAATGAAGTACTTTTGAAGTGCAGTCCCTGTTGTAATGTAGGAAACAAGGCAGCCAATTTGCGCACAGCAAGATCCCACAAACAGCAACTGTCTTTTAGTGATATTGGTCGAGGGATTAATATTGGCCAGGACCCCCGGGGAGAACTCCACTGCTCTTCTTTGAAATAGTGGCCCTGGGATCTTTTATGTCCACCTGAGAGGGCAGACGGTGCCTCGGTTTAACGGTGTCTGATCCGCACTGGAGTGTCAGCGCTCAAGAGAGTGCCTGAGCTGTAATATTTGGCTGGATGATACATTGTAATTGTAAACACAAAAGCAAAACCATTTCCAGAGATGATGGGATGGCTGGAAAGGAGCAGGATGTGTGGGGGACACGTCAGTCGAAAGGTGAAGAGGACGGTACCGAGATAGCATTCCGTCTTTTTACTTCGGTCTCCACACATTGCAGGAGCGAACGGGAAGTAGTTAATCTTAGGACGATGGACTGTGCGACGGGCTACCAGCTGAGATAACAAATCGGCCAAAGCTTGGGTATCGGGAAGCCATCAAAGGCAATGAATTTGCAGACGTGAGGAGATTTTCCCAATTGATGGTTTAACAATTCAGTTTCATTGAAAGCTGATTAAGAAAAGCCTGGGTTGAGGCCACAGACTGGGTTCATTATCCACTAGCCTGTTAACAGCGAAGAATATATTTCACTATCCATTTAGCTTTGCATGTTTGATTAATGGTTTAAAAAAACTTGCATTTATATAGCACTTTGTCCCATCCTCAGGATGTTCTGTGGCTCAGTGGGTAGCACTCTTGCCTGTGAGACAGAAGGGTATGGGTTTAAGCCCCAGTCCAGGGACTTGAGCACATAATCCAGGCTAACACTCCCAGTGTAGTACTGAGGGAGTGCTGCACTGTCAGAGGTGCTGCCTTTTGGATGAGATGTTAAACTGAGGCCTTGTCCGCCCTCTCAGGTGGATGTAAAAGATCCCGCAGCAGTATATGAAGAAGAGCAGGGGAGTTCTCCCCGGCGTCCTGGGCTAATATTTATCCCTCAACCAACATCACTGAAACAGATTAGCTGGTCATTATCACGTTGCTGTTTGTGGGAGCTTACTGTGCGCAAATTGGCTGTCACATTTCCAACAGTAACTACACTTCAAAGGTACTTGATTGGCTGTAAATCACTTTGAGACGTCCTGAGGTCATGAATGCAAGTCTTTCTTTTTACCAATGTGATTACTTTTGAAGTGCAGTCATTGTCGTTATGTAGGCAAACACGGCAGCCATTTTGCACAAAACAAGGTCCTAGAAATAGCAAATGAATGGACGACCAGAGGGAGGCATATTGGCCCGGACACCAGGAGAATTCCTCCTGCTCTTCATTGAATCGTGCTGTGGGATCTTTAATGTCCACCTGAGCAGGCAGACAAGGCCTCGGTTTAATATCTCATGCACGGTACCTTTGACAATGCAGCACTCCCTCAGTACTGAGGTATGCCATCCGCCAATCTTCTGATTCAGGGATGAGGGTGCTACCAATTGAGACGTGAAATTAAAGAAATGAATAACTCATGGTTCACAGAAGGATTTTGTATGTTTGAGGGGAGACCCAATGGCGGTCTCTAAAATCATGAAAGGGTTCGATGTGGTAGACGTAGAGAAGATGTTTGCGATTGTGGTGGAGTCGAAAACATGGGGTCATAAATATAAGATAGTCACTAATAAATCCAATAAAGAATTCAGGAGAAACTTCTTTATCCAGAGAGTGGTTAGAATGTGGGACTCGCAACCACATGGAGTAGTTGAGGCGACTAGAACAGATGCCTTTAAGGGGAAGCTAGATAAACACATGAGGGAGAAAGGAATAGATGGATATGCTGATAGGATTAGATGAAGCAGGGTGGGAGGAGGCTCATGTGGCGCGTAAAGGCTGGCACAGACCAGTTGGGCCGAACGGCCTGTTTCTGTGCTGTGAAAATTCTATGTAATTTAGAGTCTGTGAGCATCTGGAAAATGGTGAAATTCAATTTGCATAAGACCATGGAATAACAATTTTGTGATCTAAATGAAAACGAGAAGCTACTTTAGGAAGGAGATTAGAGTGGGTTTTTGAGAACTCTGCAATCAGCAAACCAGAGGAAATAGATTTGATCAATAATAGGCCTCGCAACTCTGCATGGCCAAAACTAATGCCAAGAGTAAAGGAGCTTACCAAAGAAAGGAACTTAAAACTGCATGAACTCAAGGGTTCAAATGGGCTACACGTTACATTTAAAAAAAATAAAAACAAGAACTAAGGCCCCGTTTTTGAATCGACAGAGGTCCAAACTGGGAGTGTGGAGCCAGAAATCGCTCCCGAAATAACAGAGGATCTCAACAGCGCTCTCTGCTTTTAGTGGCGAGTTGAAGGAGCAAGTTCCCGCGTTCGCGCAGCGCGCAGTGAAACGCGGAAATCGTGAACTTGCTCCTAGCGGTTCGCCGGCGGTATGACAGCTTCGAATTAAAGGGCCAGCGCACCCTGCAATCAGAGAAATCATTGAAAAAGCGCCAACTTGATAACCTGCTAGAAAGTAACGATTTACACCGTTAAACAGGTGCGCTTAAAAATACCAGGTCCAAATTAAGTTTTAAAAGTCTTAATGGCTGCCAAACAACTAAAAATTAACTTTTAAAAAATGTGGAGTTTCATATTACTCCTTATTTAAATAGTTTTTGGTCATTAGAAAAATTTTTTTTTAAAATTTTAAAAATTAACTTTTTTGTAACTTTGCCCTTCTGTCTCTTTAATTTAATTCAATTATTTCTTTGGCTTTTTCTAAAGAAACTTAACATTTTTATTTACAATGACATAGAGAATATTAACTTTAAATGAATGAAGTCTGCTTGCCTGAATCTGTGGGTGTGACTTCTCTGCCTGACAGATCTTGTGGATGAGTCTTCTTAGGAGTTTCGGCCCCCCTACCAAAGAAAGGATATACTTGCCATAGAGGGAGTGCAGCGAAGGATCACCAGACTGATTCCTGGGATGGCGGGACTGTCGTATGAGGAGAGATTGGGTCGTCTAGGCCGTATTCACTAGAGTTTAGAAGAATGAGAGGGGATCTTACTGAAACATATAAAATTCTGACAGGGCTAGACAGACTGGATGCAGGGAGGATGTTTCCCTTGGCTGGAGGGTCCAGAACGAGGGGTCACAGTCTCAGGATACGGGGTTGGACATTTAGGACTGAGATGAGGAGAAATTTCTTCACTCAGAGGGTGGTGAACCTGCGGAATTCTCTACCACAGAAGGCTGTGGAGGCCAAGTCGCTGAATATATTTAAGAAGGAGCTGGATAGATTTCTAGACACACAAAAGGCATCAAGGGGTATGGGGAGAGAGCGGGAATATGGTATTGAGATAGAGGATCAGCCATGATCATATTGAATGGCGGAGCAGGCTCGAAGGGCCGAATGGCCTACTCCTGCTCCTGTTTTCTATGTTTCTCCTCACACAGACTTTTCCAGCCGTGCGGCAACTCACGCTGCTCAGAGGCTGGGCTGATAGCGCACATTTTGTTTAAAGTTCAAATTCAAGCAACTCGACACCACGCAGCCCGCAGCAAGTGTTCTCGTTAATTAAACTCGCAGGAGCTGGCAGTGAGCGTAGCCTCGCCGCTTGGAGCGATTTCTGGCCCGTTCAGTTCCAAATTGGCTTCATGGAATGTGACACTGAGGAGGGAATCCTCTAATTTTTTTTTCAAAGGCCAAAACAACAGCAACATTTAATTGAACTGGGCTTTAATCCAGCTCAAACAAATCCCACAAGTAACATGAAACAAGGTCAAGAAATCATGAAACTGGGTTAACACATTGTTTGGAACATCAAAGGACAAATGCTTTCCATTGCTAATATAAACCTTAATGGCAGCTGTTCTCCCAGAACTGGTCATCTGTTGCTGTGGAGAAAAGAAAGGCCCTAGTGTGTTTGTCGGTGTCTTTCAATAATCAGGCCATCAAGTAGAATGGTGCCAGCCGTGGCTCAGTGGGTAGCGTTCTTGCCTCTAACTCATGAAGGTCACGGGTTCAAGCCCCACTCCGGAGACTTGACCATAAAATCCAGGCTGACACTTCCAGTGCAGTACCGAGGGAACGCTGCACTGTTGGTAAGTGCCGTCTTTCAGATGAGACATTAAACCGAGGCCCCGTCTGCCCTCTCGGGCAAGTGTAAAAGATCTCATGGCCACTATTTCGAAGAAGAGCAGGGGAGTTCTCCCCCAGTGTCCTGGGTCAATATTTATCCCTCAACCAACATCACTGAAAACAGATTATCTCATTGCTGTTTGTGGGACCTTGCTGTGCGCATATTGCCTGCTATGTTTCCTACATCGCCACAGTGACTACACTTCAAAAGTAGTGTGTCCACAAAATTGGCTGACAAGAGATTAGGGCAGAGTTAGGAATTTCAGGCCCACAGTGTAACTTCTGCCAATAGACACGTCCTGAGGATCAATCAGAGACTTATTGCTGAGGGAAATTTGTCTTTAGATTGGCAGCTGCTTGTAAATCCCTACTTCCTCCCCTTGGGGAGAGAGGGCGAGTTATCAAGGTCAGAAAAACCAGCAGGAAGTGCCTGGCTTTCTCTTTATTTATTATTTTAAGATGCTGCTTGCTCATTGTTAAGGTTCCTATCTGTCCAGTTGTGATTTATTGCTGTTTTATAAATATGATGCTTGAGCCAATTGACACAAATCTTCCATGTAACAGACGTACTGATTGCAAGACTCTGCCATGTATGTATAAAGGTTAACGGTTGTCCCATGTCCCAAGGGATTGCTTACAGTAAGGCTGTTAAAAGAACATACAAGGTCCTTGGCTTTATAAATAGCAGCATAGAGTACAAAAGCAAGGAGGTTATAGTAAATCTTTATAAATGACTGGGTAGGCCTCAGCTGGAGTATTGCCTCCAATTCTGGGCACCACACTTTAGGAAGGATGTCAAGAGAGTTTAGAGGGAGTTTTACTCTGTATCTAACCCATGCTGTACCTGAACTGGGAGTGTTTGATGGGACAGTGTAGAGTGAGATTTACTCTGTATCTAACCCGTGCTGTAACTGATCTGGGACTGTTTGATGGGACAATGTAGAGGGAGCTTTACTCTGTATCTAATCCATGCTGTACCTGACCTGGAAGTGTTTAATGGGACAGTATAGAGGGAGCTTTACTCTGCATCTAACCCATGCTGTACCTGAACTGGGAGTGTTTGATGGGACAGTGTAGAGGGAGCTTTACTTTGTATCTAACCCGTGCTGTACCTGAACTGGGAGTGTTTGATGGGACAGTGTAGAGGGAGCTTTACTCTGTATCTAACTCTTGCTGTACCTGACCTGGGAGTGTTTGATGGGGCAGTGTAGAGGGAGCTTTACTCTATATTTAACCCGTGTTGTCCCTGACCTCAAGTTGAGAAGGCTGTTAAAAGAGCATATGGGATCCTGGGCTTTATAGCGGCATAGAGTACAAATGCAAGGAAGTTATACTAAACTGTTATAAAACGCTGGTTAGGCCTTAGTTGGAGTATTGTGTCCAATTCTGGGCACCACACTTTAGGAAGGATGTCAAGACCTTGGAGAGGGTGCAGAGGAGATTTACTAGAATGGTACCAGGGATGAGGGACTTCAGTTGTGTGGAGAGACTGGAGTACATGGAATTGTTCTCCTTAGAATGGAGGTGTTCAAAATTCTGAGGGGTTTTGATCGAGTAAATAGGGAGAAACTGTTTCCACTGGCAGGAGGGTCGGTAACCAGAGGACACAGATTTAAGATAATTGGCAAAAGAAGCAGAGGGGGAGATGAGGAGGAATTTTTATATGCAGCGAGTTGTTATGATCTGGAATGCACTGCCTGAAAGGGCGGTGGAAGCAGATTCAATAAAAGCTTTCAAAAGGGAATTGGATATATACTTGAAAAGAAAAAAATGCAGGGCTTTGGGGAAAGAGCGGGGGAGTGGGACTAATTGGATAATTCTTTCAGAGAGCCGGCACAGGCATGATGGGCCAAATAGACTCCTTCTATGCTGTATAAACTGCTTTATAAGGACAAGAATGTATAAAAGTAACACAGAATATATGCTGGTATGGTGAAGGTGTCTGCTTTAAGGGCACAAAATCTAATTTCTATAACTGTGGGTAAATTCATACACAACCAATTACAGAGCTACAATCATTCTGGCTCTGGTATTTTATATTTCCGCAAAGTTCCTATTGTTTCTTTAAGATTTATTTGAAAATGTGACACAGGAATCTGTGACATTTGAAGTGTGACAGTATCTTAGTGTGACATTTGAAATGTGACAGGAATTTAGTGTGACATTTGAAATGTGACAGGAATTTAGTGTGACATTTGAAATGTGACAGGAATTTAGTGTGACATTTGAAATGTGACAGGAATTTAGTGTGACATTTGAAATGTGACAGGAATGTAGTGTGACATTTGAAATGTGACAGGAATTTAGTGTGACATTTGAAATGTGACAGGAATGTAGTGTGACATTTGAAATGTGACAGGAATTTAGTGTGACATTTGAAATGTGACAGGAATTTAGTGTGACATTTGAAATGTGACAGGAATTTAGTGTGACATTTGAAATGTGACAGGAATGTAGTGTGACATTTGAAATGTGACAGGAATTTAGTGTGACATTTGAAATGTGACAGGAATGTAGTGTGACATTTGAAATGTGACAGGAATTTAGTGTGACATTTGAAATGTGACAGGAATTTAGTGTGACATTTGAAATGTGACAGGAATTTAGTGTGACATTTGAAATGTGACAGGAATTTAGTGTGACATTTGAAATGTGACAGGGATTTAGTGTGACATTTGAAATGTGACAGGAATGTAGTGTGACATTTGAAATGTGACAGGAATTTAGTGTGACATTTGAAATGTGACAGGAATTTAGTGTGACATTTGAAATGTGACAGGGATTTAGTGTGACATTTGAAATGTGAAGGAATTTAGTGTGACATTTAAAATGTGTCAGGAATCTGAGTGTGACATTTGAAATGTGAAGGAATTTAGTGTGACATTTGGAGTGTGACAGGAATCTTAGTGTGACAGCAGGAGTGTCAGGATTCTTAGTGTGACATTTGAAATGTGACAGAAATCTGAGTGTGACATTTGAAATGTGACAAACAGAAAATGCCATACCATTGTTATAGATATACAGCATATTGTAACTCTATATAGCTCCAAACATATATTAACTACTATTACACGATATTCCACTTAACGAGAGAAAAATTACATCTATTTTATTAAAACTGTCGAGTTTGGGTCCTCCTCCTATCATTTGATTAGCTTGCTCAGTCCTTATTGTATGCTGACAATCTGATTCACTCATGGCAACTCTGGCTGCTTTTTTGCCTCATTTTCTCCAGGCCCCATTCCTGCCTCAGTTTAACCAGCCTTGGGACGCTAGTGTCTGCAGCAGGGGTTGAACAGGCCCAAGGCTGGTTCAGGGGCCGAGTGGGACCGAAGCTGGTTCAAGGGCCGAGCGGGCCTGAGGCCGGTTCAAGGGCCGAGCGGGCCCGAGGCCGGTTCAGGGGCCGAGCGGGCCCGAGGCCGGTTCAGGGGCCGAGCGGGCCCGAGGCCGGTTCAGGGGCCGAGCGGGCCCGAGGCCGGTTCAAAAGTCGAGCACGACTGAGACTGGAGCAGGGGTCGAGCAGGCCTAAGGCTGGTTCAGGCCCGGGGCCGGTTCAGGGGCCGAGCAGGCCCGAGGCCTTGTGAGGAACACCACAGTGTACCCACGACAAAATTAAGGAGCAACTTTTGCAAGACTGAACGTTTTGTGAGCGCATGTGCAATCTTTTAACCACTTGATCTTCTATGGAGAGCTGCAAACATTTACTATTCTTTTATCTAAAAAGAAAAATATTACGCACTTCGAAACATGCTGCTCGGAACAATTTTTTTAATATTTTCATCACAGGCAATAATAACCATAATTAAATTTATTTAAAAAACTTTATACAAATCCAGTTTTAATACTAAGATATTACAACAAAGCTAATATTTAATTTATACACAGGCAATTACACTGCTAACTAAAAAGGTCCATTTCTAGTTGTCTTTCTACCTTTTTTTTTGGTGTTCCAAATAGGCACTACTTAATGATCGTTAAGTTACATATTTCGTATTAAAGACCGGAAAACATGGCTCTCCGCACTCACATCTTACAATACTTTTTATGTTACAATACGACAATACTGTAGGTGATCATGGCAGACTAGAAGATGCAACTTACATACACGCAGACACATACAAACATACACGGTTGGAAATATAACAGTGCATACCGATAATGCTAAACTGAGGGATGAACAGCCAATACCAGCACAGAGTCATGGGGCAAATACTATGAGGCAATACAGCCACTACGAGCACTGTGACTGTACTGTCACACGGAGATAGTGAACAGCCACTACGAGCACTGTGACTGTACTGTCACACGGAGGTAGTGAACAGTCACTACCAGCAGAGTGACTGTACTGTCACACGGAGATAGTGAACAGTCACTACCAGCAGAGTGACTGTACTGTCACACGGAGATAGTGAACAGTCACTACCAGCAGAGTGACTGTACTGTCACACGGAGATAGTGAACAGTCACTAGTAACACAGAGTGACAGTACTGTCATATGGAGACAGTGCACAGCCACTACGAGCACAGAGTGACTGTACTGTCACATGGAGATAGTTCAGTCACTACCAGCAGAGTGACTGTACTGTCACACGGAGATAGTGCACAGTCACTATCAGCAGAGTGACTGTACTGTCACACGGAGATAGTGAACAGTCACTAGTAACACAGAGTGACAGTACTGTCATATGGAGACAGTGCACAGCCACTACGAGCACAGAGTGACTGTACTGTCACATGGAGATAGTTCAGTCACTACCAGCAGAGTGACTGTACTGTCACACGGAGATAGTGCACAGTCACTACTAGCACTGTGACTGTACTGTCACACGGAGATAGTGAACAGTCACTACCAGCAGAGTGACTGTACTGTCACACGGAGATAGTGAACAGTCACTACCAGCAGAGTGACTGTATTGTCACATGGAAATAGTTCAGTCACTACCAGCAGAGTGACTGTACTGTCACATGGAGATAGTTCAGTCACTACCAGCACAGAGTGACTGTACTGTCACACGGAGTGGACAGTCACTACAAGCACAGAGTGACTGTACTGTCACATGGAGAGAAGGACAGTCACTACAAGCACAGAGTGACAGTACTGTCACATGGAGTGGACAGTCACTACAAGCACAGAGTGACAGTACTGTCACATGGAGATAGTTCAGTCACTACCAGCACAGAGTGACTGTACTGTCACACGGAGTGGACAGTCACTACAAGCACAGAGTGACTGTACTGTCACATGGAGATAGTTCAGTCACTACCAGCACAGAGTGACTGTACTGTCACACGGAGTGGACAGTCACTACAAGCACAGAGTGACTGTACTGTCACACGGAGAGAAGGACAGTCACTACAAGCACAGTACCAGTAGATAATGGCCATCAATAAAGCTATGGCTCGACTATGTTGAGGTACCAGGTGTTAGTCAGTTTCATCAAAAAGAAAGCCGCCCTTCCAGTCCCTCCACAAAAAAAAATCTCTTCTGAATTTCTTATTTAGCGCCCGTCCATTTTATTGAAAACATTCTCCATGTCCTTTGGGTATTCCTTCCACTGGGGCCACTCAGGGGTTCCCTCTTTCTCTTGCTAAAATAACCAACAACTTTCCCCCTTTCCCTTGCCGTTTTTGATTGCTCACCGGCCACCCTTCCAGCTTCTCACCCGCGAGGCCATGCTCCACACGTGAAACTAGACAGGGAGTGTTGTCAGGCTATTCGACCGTGGGCAGCAGCACCGCCAAGCTCGACCGTGTCCTCACCTGGTGCCTCTTTTCAGTCGGGATGACTGAATCGTGACCAGGAGTGGAAACCTCAGCTGATTTGTTTTCCGCCTCAGCTCAGGGGAATCCGCGGCTAATTATGGCACCCGATCACTGCCTCAGCTAACATCACCACTGACCAGAGATTGGATCTAGGACCTCCCTGGTCACTGTGGCTCCTACACCTATCGACACAGCTAAAATAGCCCAAATAACTTGTCGGATAAAACTGCTTAAGGGCCTTTCAGTGTATGACTTGACAAATACACTATTTAAGTTACATTTTAAAGTAGTTTATGCACTATACATATATACACACACACGTATATATATATATACGTATATATAAATACACATATACACGCACACATACGCATATATATATGCACACATATACATGCACACACATACATACACACATATACATACACACACATATATACGCATATATACATACACATATACATGCACACATATATACGCATATATACATACATATATACATGCACACATATATACATACATGCACACATATATACGCATATATACATACATATATACATGCACACATATATACGCATATATACATACACATATACATGCACACATATATATGCATATCTACATGCACACACATATATGCATATATACATGCACACACATATACACGCACACACATATACATGCACACACATATACATGCACACACATATACACGCACACACATATACACGCACACACATATACACGCATATATACATGCACACATATACATGCACACATATATATATACGCATATATACATGCACACATATATATACGCATATATACATGCACACATATATATACGCATATATACATGCACACATATATATACGCATATATACATGCACACATATATATACGCATATATACATGCACACATATATATACGCATATATACATGCACACATATATATACGCATATATACATGCACACATATATATACGCATATATACATGCACACATATACATGCACATATATATATACGCATATATACATGCACACATATACGCATATATACATGCACACATATACGCATATATACATGCACACATATACGCATATATACATGCACGCATATACGCATATATACATGCACACATATACGCATATATACATGCACACATATACGCACATATACATGCACACATATACGCACATATACATGCACACATATACACGCACATATATACACGCATATATACACGCATATATGCACGCATATATACATGCACATATATACACACACATATATACATGCACATATATACACACATATATACATGCACATATATACACGCATATATACATACACATATATACACGCATATATACATACACATATATACACGCATATATACATACACATATATACACGCATATATACATACACATATATACATACACACATATACACGCACACATACATACACACATATACACGCACACATACATACGCACATATACACGCACACATATATACGTACACACATGTACATGCATATATATATATGCACACATATATATATGTACACACACATATGTACATATAGCCATACAAGTATATAAAATACACACACATACATATATACATACATAAGCACACACACATTATATATATACATAATATATATATCCACAATTATCCTGGAGTGGACCCTTAAATAAAACTATCACCCAGTAAGGATTGCACAAATTCAGTCTTGGCCCCCTGCTGTCTGTTAGAGGGCTGGCCCCTCCCCATCAAATGTACTCGACAGTTTCAGGAATGTGTACTTCCCGAGCACTGGGTTATATATTGCAAGGAATACACAGGCTGAGGTATCGGCATCTCAAAGATTTAGATGGCATGGCCTGAATTCCGAGGCATCTTACTGCCTCGTGACACAATCAGACCCACTCGCCGCCCACTACCTGCGCATTACTTCACCGTGGGGTATACCGTAGGCAAGTGATTGAGACTTTGGGTTGCCAACCCTCCAGGACTGCCCTGGAGTCTCCAGGAATTAAAGACTAATCTCCAGGACACTTGCTGCGAGCAAAACCCCGGGGAGAAAAATCATAGGGGCAATAAAATAAAAAATTGGTGTTTTTTTAAAAAAAAATTCTTTGAACACTTTTGTTTATTAGTTATAAAAAGTATCTGTGATGGGAAAAAAGGCTGTTAGACTGACAGTCAGAAATCATCCAATCGGGTAATGAAGAGTCTATTACCTTTCCCATTGGCCGTGGGCCGCGAGTATGACCGACCAATGGCGGGCGTATGGGGGCGGGGCGGTTGGAGGCAGGAGGTCATGTGATGACACCTCCAGGAATACGTCCAACGAGAGTTGGCAACACTACTGGGACTTGCATGTTGTGTGGGAGTCCCGTGAAGCTATTCAATGTCTCTTACGGTTTAGGTAAAGCATTATAAAACTGCCTTACGAATTTCACAGGGTCTCCCTGACCTGTGTGGTATAAATGACCTCTCGCTCCATTAGCAAAGGTCAGGGGTTAGCTACCAATGGATGCCTTGGCATCTCCCACGGGCTATGTCGACGGCGATGGGTTGCCCTACGTGTTTTGCCCAGGCTGTGCGGAGTTTGCAAAGTCAGAGGGCCTCAGTCAAATTTACCACCTTTGTCTGAAATCAGTATAACACAAGCCAGTAGTTGGGTTTGCACCCAATTGGAATCCCGCTCAGTGCCCGCAGTATGAGTCGTCCCCCCTCCAGAGGGGGACTCGTCAGTAGAGTGCTCCACTCTACCCAACTGCGAATGAGGTACAAGCATTGCTCAGGAATTCAGTGCGAGTAACTTCCACCCATCTACCGGAATTACACACTCCTAGCCAATGAGAAAAAAAAAGATGGGCACCCTTCTCTGTGGGCGGTGCTTAGAATCATAGAACGCAGGAGGCCATTCAGCCCATCGTGTCTCTGCCAGCTCTTTGAAAGAGCTACCCAATTAGTTCCACTCCCCCTGCTCTTTCCCTGTAGCCCTGCAATTTTTTTTTTTCCTTTTCAATTATATAATCCAATTCCCTTTTGAGAGTTACTATTGCTTCTTGTGGTTACCTATTGATCAAGGGCAGGTTGTGGGCAACCTGGACTTTAATGCATTCTACAGCATATATACATGTTACACAGGTAAAGAGTCCTGTATATCCATAATATATCAAGAGTCTTATGTATAGCATGCACTTCCTGTGTCACACTTACTTCCTGTGCACTTGCCCTGTCGTACTATGCTGATGACACCCCCCCCCCACCATTGTTATAAAATGGCGAACCATCTGACTAACCGTGAGTAGTGGCATGGGAGATCTGCAAGAGTGCGTGTGTAAAAAAAAGTCACACTTCAAGTGTGCAAAGTACAAAATAACGCAGGCCGTGAAATTCCGCGTGGGATCTCTCGCCAGCGCAACCTCTGGGGAATTGGTGTGTTAGCGGCCATTTTTTTCAGCCATAAGCACCATTTTCCTGGAGGTCCCGCCAGTATTCCACCAAAGCGACGGTTAAGGGCCAGGAGAGCTCCCACGGAATCCCAAGGCCGCTGCCTTCTTCCCAACGGGGAGCCAGAAATTTACCGGCACCCGCCAACCTGCTAAAGCCCCTGACCTGCAGCGATGGATCTCTCACCGACCTCGGGGCAAAACCTATTTATAGCACTTCAGATGTTGCGACCTTAAAGGGGATCGAACCAGGTCAAACACGGGTGTGCCTTAGCAGCAGAATAATACATGACATGCCGTAACGCTCCTGTTCTTATAGACCAGTGGACCACCTGACTTACCATAAGCACTGCCGGGAGATACACCATGTAACACACTGGAGGTGAAATTGGACTTGGCAGGTGACACAAAACAGGTGGAATCTCTTTTTCTGCCCATTATACCACACACCCGATATTCGTTGCTAGCGAAATCAATGGATGTAGATACCAGACAGGGCGTAAAACAGGCAACTGATGACATACCACCCGTTTTGCTTCACACCCCATGTCCAATTTTACCGCCCACTTTGCATTACACTGGTAATAACATATATTTTACCTAACACACTGAGTGTTACAGAAGTATAAAGCTCCCACGCATATTGTACGGCAAACTTTGGGCAATGCGGATATAATACATAGAAATACATGGAATTTACAGCACAGAAACAGGCCATTCGGCCCACCAGGTCCATGCCGGTGCTTATGCTCCGCATGTGCCTCCTCTCACCCCTCTTCATCTAATCCTGTCAGCATATCCTTCTACTCCTTTCTCCCGTGTTTATTTAGCTTCCCCATAAATGCATCAGTGCTATTCACCTCAACTACTCCTTGTGGTAGCGAGTTCCACATTCTAACCACTCTCTGGGTAAAGAAGTTTCTCCTGAATTCCCCACTGGATTTATTGGGGACTATCTTATATTTATGGCCCCCATTTCTGGTCTCCCCCACAAGTGGAAACATCTTTACTACGTCGACCCTATCATTATCTTAAACACCTCTATCGGGTCATCCCCTCAGCCTTCTCTTTTCTAGAGAAAGGAGCCCCAGCCGACTCAGTCTTTCAAATGGTATAATGCTCCTGTATATATTGTGCAATGGAACTCTGGACAATTGTGTACCAGTAGACTGCACGATCACCGGGCCTACTTCTCAACACTCTGCTCTCCCCCGATCTCCTATGCCAGGATGGCCGGAGAAATGGTGGCGACGGCCGTCTGCGGCTTTTCCTCCCTCCTGAACGTTCCGCCAGAAGTCCAGGTCGGAGATCCCCAAGGTGGGAATGAGGAAATCTCCAAAGCGAGGGCGGGGGGTGGAATTTTCAGGGCCTCCATAACAGCGGGCGGACCATAAAGGTTATTGGCGCCCAACTTAAAAAAAAAAAAGGGGATACTAGCATCTGATGGGAGTGGAGTGTAACCCTCCCCCCAAACACACATCGTCGAGCTGGAGATATCAGAGCCTCGGCCCCTGATATCCAGCGACTTCCAGCGGGATACTCGCGTCCGATGGGAGTGGAGTGGTGACCCTCCTCCATCACAGCTAGCTGGTTCTCCTGGTAAGGCGTAGTGAGTGTGGCTCATGATATGAGGAAGGTCTTCATTACGAACGCAACCCAGAGCACAATCCGCTGGAGGTAAAGCAGTGGAAGAAACGGCTTACCTCACGTGCCTTTGGACATGCATGCGGAGACGACTGGAACAGGCAAATAGAGGCCTCGGTTTTAAAATCTCATTCATGGGACGGTATCTCTGGCAGTGTAAATTTTGGGTTCAAGTCCTGGACACTGTGTTGGGGGGGGTTGCTGGTTGAAGAGAGAAACTCTCCCCTCCCTCTCCTGATGGCACTGAACTCATGCCGGGGTCCAGCTCCAGAGGAGCTGCCTGACCTTTACTGCCTCACTCCGGGGGTCATTTTGTCATCTGCGACCCCAACGCGACAGGCTGCTCCTGGTCTCAGCCGGCGTCGGTAAATGTCCATTTTTCCAGCAGGATTTGCTGAACAGTGGCAGGAAGCTCAGTCAATTTGCATCCTAAGCAAGGCATCACAAGGACGATACCAGAGTTTAGAACTGCCAGGAAAGACTGAACAGGCTGGGGCTCTTTTCTCCAGAAACAAGAAGACTGAGAGGTGACCTGATAGAGGTCTTTAAAACTATGAAAGAGGTTCGACAGGGTGGACGTAGGGAAGATGTTTCCCGTGGGGGGAATCCCAAACTAGGGGCCATAAACACAAGATAGTCTCTAATAAATCCAATAGGGAATTCAGGAGAAACTTCTTTACCCAGAGAGTGGTGAGAATGTGGAATTTGCTACCACAATGAGGCGAATAGCATAGATGCATTTAAGGGAACGCTGGATAAGTATAAGAGGGAGAAAGGAATAGAAGGTCACGCTGATAGGGTGAGATGAAGAGGGGAGGGAGGAGGCTCGTGTGGAGCATAAACACCGGCACAGACCTGTTTGGCTGAATGACCTGTTTCTGCACTGAACATTCCATGTAACGCTATGTAAACACAGCTGTACAAATGCTACACAAGTCCTTCCCTTGTACAGGACTCCCCCTGCTGGATAATGGAAACTGGCAGCTAATCGAAACATCCCACATTTTGATCTGCCAGCAATGACCTGGGCACAGGAATAAAAATTGGAATTTAGGAGTAGATTTTTTTTTTTGGGACTATTGGGCACAGTAAACACAGGAAAATTGGGAGTGGGGGGAGGGGAGGAGTGCACACTTACAAGTAGCCTACATGATTTTCTATCCATTAAATAGACGAGCTCCTCGAACCTCGACCCCCAAATTCCCTGTATTCACTGCATCCGGGTGAGCCAATATTCCCAGGTTCAGGAACAGCCCCATAAGCTTTTTTTTTTGAGGGGTGGGGGGAGCTGTGAAGTTGATTTATGTGAATCAGAGGGAGATTGGGGTTTGGTAGGCTGGACAATGATGCATAAGGAAAATTGGGCAGGAAAATCGGATAATAGGAGTGCAAGTAATGAAGGTTCCCTTGTGCTTGACATTCAAATCAACTTGGGGAAATAAAAAAGATTTGCATTTATGTAGCACCTTTCACAACCTCAGGACGTCCCAAAGCGCTTTACAGCCAATTAAGTACTTTTGAAGTGGTCATTGTTGTAATGTAGGAAACGCGGCAGCCAATTTGCGCACAGCAAGATCCCACAAACAGCAATGTGATAATGACCAGATCATCTGTTTTTTAGTGATGCTGGTTGAGGGATAAACATTGGCCAGGAAACCGGGGAGAACTCCCCCTGCTCTTCATCGAAATAGCGGCCGTGGGATCTTTTACGATCCGCCTGAGAGGGGCAGACGGGGCCTCGGTTTAATGTCTCAGCCGAAAGACGACACCTCCGACAGTGCAGCGCTCCCTCGGTACAGCACTGGGGGCGTCAGCCTGGATTTTGGGCTCAAGTCTCTTGGGGTTGGGGACTTGAACCCACGACCTTCTGAGAGTGCTACCCCCAGAAAATAGTAACTTCTCGGATAGAGAGACTGAATTTCTTAACAGGCTCCATTTATAATTTTACATTCCTTCACTGTGGATTTGCAATCGGCAAGCCTGTGGGTTTGTACATCGTTCTGGCAAAATAAAAACAACGAATCGGCAAACCCTACCGAGAGCAAATGACCTGCGCTCGTTAGCGGCTCTTATTTGCCGCGAGATTAACTGCACCACACACAACTCGACAGAAAACCACTCGGACAGCAAAAGTGGGGGGGGGGGGGGGAGGAAGACGCAAAAGTCTTGGGTGTCGAGCAATATGGCGCAGAGTGGGGGAGGGGCCATTTGCCCCCCCCTCCCCTCCCCTCCCACCGGGGCCGATTTGCTGCTCCCCGTGGGTCTCCGTTGGTCTGAGATCCCAGCGGGGGATGCTCCCTCTCCAGCAAGATGGGGGCGAAGGGAAAACTAGCAGGGTCATCGACAGCTTGCCCTGGGGGCCCCCATTGAGACAGAGCCATTGGTCTGATCGCTTTATTCCAACCCCCCGCCCGCCCCACACACCTTGTATGGGGACGCGCCTGGCCTGCAACAGGCCACTGAGGCACAATTGAAATCAGGATGCTCGTTCGTAGCATCACACAGCGCAGAAGGAGGCCGGTCGGCCCATCGTGCCTGTGCCGGCTCTTTTGAAACTGTCCAATTAGTCCCACTCACCCCCTGCTCTTTCCATTGTTAGGGCAAGGGCGGGAATCATGGATGTAGACAGTCTTGTCCCACCACTCCGCATGCAGCCTTCTCAAAAGCGGCCCTTGGGGCAAGACTTTGGGATTACCACCCCTCAAATCAAAAAAAGCAAGGTGGGCAACACTGGTGTAGGAAGCACTTGATACTGGCCCTGGTTATCTAACCTGCACCATATAAAGTTATAGCATATTACACTATGGTATGTTTACAATGTAAATATAAAAGCACCATTTTTCTAAATGAATTATTATTTCTACCACAGTAAAACCATGTACCACCACAGAGACATTAGACAGGGGGTCCAGAGACGAGTGATCTGGGGGCTGGGAGGGAGTCACCGGACTGAACTTAGTTTCGTCGTAGAAAGGAAGGCCGATGGGAGAGGTAGGGGGCATTTTAACCTAACCCGCCCATTGGGAAACTGATGGGATCAGTTGGGCAACTCTGATTTCACATCCCGTCCCGCTTTTACGCCCCACTGCAGTCAGCGGAGAGTAATTTCGGGCGTTCCACCCGATCCCATGGGATTCCCGCCCAGCCGAGTTAGGTTAAGATTACCCCCATAGAATTAAACAGCGCAGGAGGAGGCTATTCGGCCCATCCTGCCTGAGCCAGCTCTTCGAAAGAGCTATCCAATTAGTCCCACTGCCCCTTGTTCTTTCCCCGTAGCCCTGATACAGGTCTTCAAAATAATGGAGGGGGAAAGGAAAAAAAAGCTACTTACCTTGGACTATGAGCATAGACTGGAGGACACAGGTACAATATTCATAATCCCAGGGCAAGGTGAGACATTAGAGAACCTTTCCCCCTGCTCCCCCAGGACACTTGACATATGGAACAAAATCCAGGAGAAAGGACTTGATTTGGGATCAATTGACGATTTAAAAAGGAGATGGAAAGCCGTTCAGAAGGGGGACTGAGGGTTGTAGAAACACTTAACAACATTGCTCCATCTCCCCCCAACCCCAGCCCCAGGACTTCCCTAAAGTAGGGGATCAATGGTGAAGTCCGTGATGTAACAGCTGCACATGGGCTGTGGATACAGCATGGTTGAAGGGCAGAATGGCCTTCTGCTGCTCTGGATTTTCTGGGATGAGGAGTGATGGATTTGGACAATCAGGGATAGCTTGACAGTGTACGTGAGGCGACGCAGTAAAGCAGTGGCGATTCCTTTCTTCACAATGTGACCACACAGCAGAGCTGCAACCCCAGTACAGCTCTCCTGAATGAAAAGATAGTCCGCAAACCTGAACCGAGCTCCTCCCTGCCAGCGCAGACCCCCCCCATTTTAAAAGTTCTCATCCTTGTTTTCAAAATCTCTCCATGGCCTCGTTCCCCTCCCTATCTCCGTGACCTCCTCCGGCCCCTACAACAACCCTCCGAGATCTCTGCGCTCCTCCCATTCGGGCCTCTTGCGCATCCCCGATTTCCATCGCCCCACCATTGGCGGCCGTGTCTTCAGCCGCCTAGGCCCTAAGCTCTGGAATTCCCTCCCTAAACCTCCTCCTTTAAAAACGTACCTCTTTGGCCAAGCTTTCGGTCACCTGTCCTAATGCCTCCTTATGTGGCTCGGTGTCAAATTTTTGTTTGATAATCGCTCCTGTGAGACGCCTTGGGACGTTTTACTACGTTAAAGGCGCTATATAAATGCAAGTTGTTGAGGTGCAAGTATTAAAGCAGTTCTGGACTCCGCGGCGGCGGGAACTGTTGTGGCGGACTAGGCACGTAGATTATTAAATGCACCCACCCCACGCTGCATTCCAAGGTGAGGGGTGGAGCCTTGCTGCTCACAGCAACAGAATCCGTCTTTTGAGGCCGCGCGAGTTGTTGAATCCTTGTGAGAAATTCCGAGTTTGCAGAAAAAAAGCTTTTTAAACCGGCACCTGAACCAGATGGTGAACGCTCTCACTATTCGAGGCAGTACAGTCCCCCCCCCTCCCCCGCACACGGTGGGCACGCTGGTGCCAACGCGATTTGCCCACTGTGGGCGGTAAAACGGTCTGGATGAAGCTGCCCAAAGTCTCCACCTTCCGAGACTGCCTCCCGTAATTGTTTTACGGTGCGAGCAGCTGACTGATGCTGCTCAAAGACCCGACTTCAGGCCGAAATCAGCGGAGCTGTTAAATCGGTGAGGACTGAACGGCCACGAAATACCGACGCGCTTAATACGGTTTAATTGAAGCCTACGGTGACGGTAAATGGTTGGCGCCATTTGCCCGATATAGGCGGCTGACGGTGATAGCGCGGACGGTGTCGGTGACGGGGAGTGCACGGGAATGAATTTTTTTTTTTGCAAAGCTCAGTGTCCATTTTGTGACATCTACTGGGTTGTCTCCGAGGTGTAGTGGGAGCAGCCTTCTGGCTATTGATGGTGGCTGGGGTCGGGTATGGCGGGGGGGAGGGGAGGGTGAGACACAGGGGTCAGACATTAACCTGCCCTCTGTGAATATAATAGCGCCTGCTAATATTTGTTTTAGGAGATAGCTGAATTTTTAGGAAGAAAAGACCAAGAGGCCCAAACAATCCCGTTCTGATGGAGCACCGTCTCCCCCATGTCCTGCAACGCTCTCTCTCTTGTATCTAGTTACCTCATCAGCCTATTGTGTCCCCTCCGTCTCCCATGTCCCGCAAACCTCTCTCTCTTGTACCTCATCAACTTATTGTGTTCCCTCGTCTCACCCGTCCCGCAAACTTCTCTCTTGTATCTAGTTCCATCAACCGATTTATTGTGTCCCCCTCCGTCTCCCATGTCCCTCAAACGTCTCTCTCTAGTACCTCAGCAGACCGATTGTGTTCCCCGCTAAAATTTATTTCCCGTTAACCCCCCTCCCGAAACCGTTGTAACTTCCTTGGCCTTTGTCCCGCTGCAACTTTGGCGGGTCCCTCAGGGAAATGGGTTAAATGGCCGTTTCTCCGGGGGGGGGCTCTGCCGATCTCCGACCAGGGTGGGACCCGGGAGATCCGAAGGCTGGCGTCTGGAGCCGGTGTGTGGTTTTCGCCGGTGACAAGTCGCCCTCTGGTACTTCAGCCGAGTGGCTGCTCTCTGACCCCGTGACCCCGAACAGCGAGCGCCGGCTGAATGTTTAACCGGGGAGGCCCCTCACCCCCACCCCCAAGTCCAATTCTGTCCTCACCAGGGGGGGGGACACACACGCACCTTTCAGCCGCAGTCTCTCGACAGAGTGGGAATTCTGTCCGAATTCCTTCCTCTCCTTCCTAGCCCAGCTACGGCTGGAGGTCAGGCTGAGGACCTCCGTGGTCCGTATGGCTGGTCAACCAGGACGATAATCGCACGGGTAGAGATTTGTAGGAAAATCTGCAGTAAATCCTTACTGTGTTTCACACTTTGATACTGGAGTTAGTCCTTTTGCTGAGCCGGGCATTAAAGGGTCGATTAAAGGGAGATTGCCCGACTGGCCGGGATTCTCGCACGTTGGGGAGATCGCTGGTGCGCTGGCCGCCATTTCCCGGTGCGCGCAGTTGGCCGCCGAGATTCCCTTGCTGGTTGCACAACCTCCGAAAACGTCCCCCTCCCTGAACATGTCACCTTGTCTGCCTGCTGCCCGGAAGGGTCCTGGTGAAATGAGTCTGAGCTTTCTCCAGAGACAGAGAGAAAGAGAGAGAGACAGAGAGAGAGATCAGGAAGGCTATTTGGCCCCTCTCACCTTATCCATCCAGACAAGCCTACACAGTTCCTCCTCATGGTAACATCATCTTAGCATCTATCTCTCAGTTGACCTCAAGGATTTTTTTTTTTGCTTCTACTATTTTACCCAGAAGACAATTCCAAATGTCGATCGTTTTGTGTGACAAAGAACTTCCAAAGATGGCTCCTCAAATTTGGCTACGCCCCCACCCCCCCCCCCCCGAACTTGTTTGAACCTGTGTCCCGTCGTCCAATGGTTACAACAACAACTTGCATTTATATAGCGCCTTGAACGTAGCAAAACATCCTAAGGCGCCTCACAGGAGCGTAAATCAGACAAAATTTGGCACCGAGCCACATAAGGAGATATTAGCTTGGTCAAAGAGTTTTAAGGGGCGTCTTAAAGGAGAGTGGAGAGGCGGAGAGATTTAGGGAAGCAATTCCAGAAATTTAGGGCCTAGGTGGCTGGAGGGGGCGACTTGAAGCACTGTCCTTGATTTACCCATCCACATGCTTACCACTTGGGTATCTCTTAAGATCCCCTCCTTCAGTTGACTTCTCAGAAGCTTTAAGATTCCGAGTTTCTCCTGCCTTTCCTCGTAACCCTTGACCTCTGACACGAGCTGACCCTCTTCCCAGCACCGCCTGCAAGGTTTCGGTACTTTGGTCAGGTCTTGTGACCAAAAACTCAACGCGGTCCTCGAGCTCGGATCTGACCAGAGCACAACGCAGTTTCAACCAGACCGTCTCCGACTTAACACTCGACCGGTGTGTCGATACAAATCGGCGTTCTACTTATAACCACTATTCTCGGTCGCTCGCAACTTCGCTCGTAACTATTTCGACACAATTCACGGGCGTCCGACTTATTTTCCAGTGTGCCAGCCCACTTATCCATATTGAACCAAATCTGCCATTTTCAGGTTGGTCTGGCTGCTTTTTTATTTTTGCAGACCTGACCATTCCCCCGCTTCAGCACCTCCTGAAACATGGCCAATTTGCAATCAATTTCGGATTCCAAGGCATTAGAAACAGTAGGGGGGGGTTCCTACACTGAGCCTTGGGTAACCACCCCCCCTGCTCAGTACTTTTCAAACCCCCCTACGTCGTTGGGCCCATAGCAGGAAGCTGGTCCCCTGGGGCTCCCTCACTGAGAGGTGTCACTGAGAGTACAATGGAAAAGTGTCGCAGTGGTGCAAGCTGGGGTGGTGGGGCGGGGGCAGCGGGACGGGACAGGGTGGGGGGGGGGGGGGCAGTGTAGCTGTACGCTGCATCTAACTGCCGTAGCTGACCCCTGGGAGTATTTGGTGCTAAAAGAGGGCTAATAGAAAAACGAAAAGCAAAGTCTTCTGTTCTCCAGACATGGCAACCCCTCACTCTGAATGCAAAAGAAAACTCACTAGGGGCACTTAAAATTGTCACGGGCTGCGATGGTGAAGATTTACAGGGGCCTGGTCAAAAAAAAAAGGGCAAATGGCCCCCAAATTAGCAGGCAAATGGTGCCTCTTCAAAAGTGAAAGGGCAGCAGTTAAAGGGGAGCCGACAGACAGGTGGGGAGGGCTGGCCGTTCTCAGAAGCTCTCCCTGATCGGAAAGCCTTGCCCGGCGATCGGTGCTGGTATCGGTTGACTCGTTACGGATAACCGACCCGCCTGTCTGGCTCGCCAATCTCGGCTCTCTTCCTCTCTCGACACGGACGCACGCACGCACGCGGACAGACACACACATGAGGTTAGCTTCTACAGGAATGTACAGTACCACCCTTAGACAGAAAAACAAGAGATGAAAGGAAAAGAAAAACAAACAACAGTTAACGGCCCTCCCCCCCCCCACAAAACCAAATCCCCATCCCCCCACCAGGCGGCCTTTCAGTTGAGGCCGGGATTGCCGGCAGTCGCCCGCTGCAGTTTTTCGCAGGCGGCCTTGTGCCGCAGGAAGCTGTCGCGCCACATGAACTTCTTGCCGCAGACGTGGCACTCGAAGGGTTTCAGGCCCGTGTGGATCTTCATGTGCTCCACCAGGTGGTGTTTCATCTTGAACTTCTTGTTGCAGATGGTGCAGCCAAACGGCCGCAGGTTGAGGTGCATGTTGATATGCCGGTCCCGCTGGCTCTTGTGGGTGAAGGTCTTGCCGCAGTGGCAGGCGAACATCTTGCCGCCGGGGCCCGAGGTAGCCTGCACCGCCCCGTGGCGGGCGTCGGCCTGGGGCCGGTAGCCGGGGAGCGGGCCCCCCGGCGCCAGCGTGCCGTGGCAGTAGTCGCGGGGGCTCTGGTCCGCGGGCTCGTAGGCAAAGTCCTCGGAGGAGCCGCAGTAGTCGATCTGCTCGTCGAAGCCTTGGTCCTCGGGGCCCGGCAGCTCCGGGCCGGCCAGGGTGCACACGTCGGTGATGTTGAGCGTCTGCTCCGCCGCGGTCGCCGGCAGCAGAGGACCCCCCGTCCCCCCCACTGTGGGACGGGCGCCGGGGGTCTTGACAAAGTGGTGCTCGTCCTCCTCGCAGGTCAGCACCAGGTCTTGCTCCGGCTTCTCCTTCTTGACGTAGACCCAGCGTTTGTGCGGCACGATGCTGGGCTGCATGTAGGCCGGCCGTCGGTACAGGCTGTCCGGGAGGAGGAGGCCGTCGCCGTCGCCGTCACCGCTCCCGTCCGCCAGCTCCCCCCCGTCGGCGGGCACGTTGCTCGTGACCTTGTGCTCCAGTTCCTTGTCCGCTGGCCGGCTCCCCTGGAAGGCAGCGTCGGGATCCTCCTCCTCCTCCTCCTCCTCCTGGTGGCGGTGGTTGCCCTCCGACTTGGCCGCCTCGCCCTCCGCCCTGTGGGCCGTCTCCGCCGGCTCGGCCTCCCCCGCCTCCCGGGGGCTGAAGTAGTTGCTGCTGCTGGGCGACTGGTTCTCGGTGGTGCGGCTGGAGCGCTGGCCGGCCACGGGCTGGCTCTCCCGCAGCAGCTCCGTGCACTTGTCCACCACGTGCCACATCTGGAGGAAGCTGCCCACCGTCAGGTAGCTGACGATCTCCGCCGGCTGGACGGCCAGCCTCCCGGCGTAGCAGGAGGCCAGGATCCCCTCGAAGGCCCTGGAGTCCATCACGCCGGGCAGGACCAGGCGGCTGGCGTTGCGGAAGAGGACCTGGTCGTGGAAGTAGGGCGAGGAGGCCGCCAGCACGGCCCGGTGGGCCTTGAACACCTTGCCCTGGACGTGGATGGAGATGTCACAGAACTTGCCCTCCAGGCGTTGCTGGTTGAGGTTCTCCAGAAGGCTGCTGCTGAAGTTAGGGAAGTCCACGTACAGCATGTTGCTCCCTGGTTCCATGGCGTCTTCACTCCTGGATGGCAAAGGGGAGGGAGGCGGGGGGGTGGTGGAGGGGGAAGAGTACAGGACAGAAAGATGGTAAAAGGTATCAGAACATATGGGAGGGGCAATTTTACCCTAAGTGGCCGGGAGGGAAACCCCCACAGGTTCGGGTGGAACGTGGTTTCACACCCCCTGCCCGATATTACTCTCCACTGACTTCTCAGTTTCCCGACGGTCGGGGGTCAGGTTAAAATTGCCCTGCGCAGGAGCAGGAGGAGGCCATTCAGCCCCTCGAGCCTGTTCCGCCATTCAACTGGATCACGGCTGATCTGCACCTCGACTCCATTTACCCGCCTTTACTCCATATCCCTTGATACCCTGACTTAACAAAAAAAAAATCGATCGAACTCAGTCTTGACAACTTCATCTGACCCCCCCAGCATCCACAGCTCTTTTGGGGGGCCGGGGGGGGGAAAAAAGAGTCCAGATTTCCACAACCCTTTGTGTGAAGAAGTGCTTCCTGACATCACCCCTAAATGGCCTAGCTCTCATTTTAAGGTTGTTCTGGACTCCGCCCCAGAGGAAATAATTTCTCTCTATCTACCCTATCAAATCCTTTAATCGTTTTTAAACACTTCCTTTAGATCAGCCCTCAATCTTCTGTACTCAAGGGAATACAAGCCAAGTTTCAGGGTACAGTAGCGTCAGTGGTTAAGTCACTGGGCCACCCAAAAAAATGATATTATATATTGAGACTGTAATTTCCGCTCAAGAATATTTCAGTTCAGTTCTTGACTGTTGTTTTCTTAGGAACTGGGTTGAGACGGTCCCAAAACGTGAGACTTTTTTCAACCAGCATGGAAAGAGTAGATTTTCTGCCTTTTGTCCTTGGCTAGTCTCAAAATCCGAAAGGATAATATCGTACCGAATGTTTAAATTTGGGCCTAAGGCTTCATCTTGTTATGACAAAAAATAAAAGAACTTGCATTTATATAGCGCCTTTCGTGACCTCAGGACATCCCAAAGCGCTTTACAGCCAATGAAGTATTTTTGAAGTGTAGTCACTGTTGTAATGTAGGAAACGTGGCAGCCAATTTTGCGCACAGCAAGATCCCACAAACAGCAACATGATAATGACCAGATAATTTGTTTTTTAGTGTTGTTGGTCGAGGGATAAATATGGGCCAGGACAGCGGGGAGAACGCCCCTGCTCTTCTTCAAGATAGTGCTGAGGGGTCTTTTACGCCCATCTGAGAGGGCAGACGGGGCCTCGGTTTAATGTCTCATCCGAAAGACGGCGCCTCTGCCAGTGCAGCACTCCCTCAGTGCTGGCACTGGGAGTGTCAGCCTGGATTTAGTGCTCAAGTCTCCGGAGTGGGACTTGAACCCATGACTTTCTGACTCAGAGGCGAGAGTGCTGCCCGCTGAGCCACGGCTGATACCCCTGCCGTGTTCTCAAGACAATAAAACAGCTCGACTCAGCATCGGCAACGACCTGCATTTCTATAGTGCTCCTGGAACGCACAAGGCTGCCTCAAAGTGCTTTCCATTCGGAAGGAAAACAGAACAGTGGCTTCCGAGCAGGAGGAAGAAGGGGAAACTCGAGAGGGGTTAGGATGGGAGATATCAACGGCGGGGTAAAAGAGAAGGGATTTGGGATGGTTTCTGAAGGCAGGGAATTCCAGAGGGCAAGGAATGTAGTGGATGAATGAATGGAAACCTACGGTGGAGCAGGGGACAAGGAGGTGCCTGGTGTTAGAGGAGCAGAGTACGCGTGGAGGGATGGAGGGCTGGAGGAGATCACCTAGATGAGACGGGCCGAGATTTCAAGGCCAGGACGGGAATTTTGACGCTGACATTGCTTGGAACCCAATGTCGATGATGGGCGTGCTGTGCTTTGTGTCGACGGCAGGACACAAGGGCAGCAGAGAACTGGGATTGACCAGGAGGCCGCATCTAACTGAGGGCTTGGAATGGCCTGTAGATGGAGCAATGGATATTAGAGAGACAAGTTCACATGTCTAGGACCGTTACCAGAACCTCACCTTGTGAAAACCTAGGGACTGGGCCCAGAGTACCGTAATGTAGTGGTTAAAATGCTGCACTAGCAACCCAGAGGTCACGAGTTCCAATCCCACTATAGCAGAAGCACAACTGCCCTTTGGGGAAGGACATCTGCCACCCTTGCCCGGGCCTGTCTACGCGCCATGTTAACACGTGATTCTAGTCCACGCCTTGCGGTTGACTCTTAAAGCCCCTATGTTGCCCAGCAAGCCACTCAGTTCTGCAAATGATGTGCGATAAGCTGTGCCCATCACTACCCAACCGGGGCTGGGCAGCTTTTCACACAGTGCAAGTCGTCATCGGGTTGGAAAAGAAAGGGGAGAGCTGCTTAACCTGTTAGACTGGGTCTGCACCAAGTCACCTTCAGCACAAAGACCCAGACCTCAAACTGAATTAGTCCACCCTGTTTACAGTAGGAATCATCATTAGTGGGAACACGCATCCAGCTAGAAGACAGCAGGGAAGAAGGTGAGTTCAAGGCGGCCGTCTCCTCAGGTATTGGATTGAGCTTGTCTTACAACTAATGATATCTGAACGCAATTACTTTACATATGACCCATCTGAACCCCTCGATTAGATTCCAGTCTGTGACTCACTCCCAGGTATCCATTATTCTATATATAAACCATCTGAACCCCTCGATTAGATTCCAGTCTGTAACTCACTCCCGGGTATCCATTATTCTATATATAAACCATCTGAACCCCTCGATTAGATTCCAGCCTGTAACTCACTCCCAGGTATCCATTATTCTATATATAAACCATCTGAACCCCTCGATTAGATTCCAGCCTGTGACTCACTCCCAGGTATCCATTATTCTATATATAAACCATCTGAACCCCTCGATTAGATTCCAGTCTGTGACTCACTCCCAGGGTATCTGTTAGTAAATTAATTCAATCGCATTTTAATCTGTTTTTTGCCACGGTACTTGATGTCCTGGAAACCCGGCTACTTGGAGGCAGCAGGGCTGTGATGTCATTAGGTACGGAGACAGATATATATATATATATATATCCGCATGCACATACATACATATATACACATATACACACATATATATGCATACAGACATATACACGCACATACATACATATATATTCACACATATATACATATATATTCGCACACGTTAATACATATACACATGCATATATGCATATATATGCACACATATGCATGTACATACACACGCACACATACATACATATAAACGTGCATATATACACACCCATATATACATACACATATATAAATACATAAGATGTATATTTACATACATAAGACATAAATACACACATACACATATATATACACATACACATATATGTACACATACAGGCAAACATATATACCTACTCATATGCATACGCATATACCACCACACGTGTTTAGAGACACGCGTATGCGTAGGTGTGTACACACAAGCATGCGCGCACGTGTACAAAGACACGCATGCGCGCACGTGTACGAAGGCACGCATGCGCGCACGTGTACAAAGGCACGCATGCGCGCACGTGTACGAAGACACGCATGCGCGCACGTGTACGAAGACATGCATGCGCGCACGTGTACGAAGACACGCATGCGCGCACGTGTACGAAGACACGCACGCGCACGTGTACAAAGACACGCGAACACACACGTGTACACACATACACACGTGTAAACGCATACACACGCATACACACGTGTAAACGCATACACGCGTATACGCATACACGCGCACACACGAGTATACGCATACACGCGCACACACGTGTATACCCATACACGCGCGCACACGTGTATACCCATACACGCGCACACGTGTATACCCATACACGCGCACACACGTGTATACACATACACGCGTACACACACGTATACACATACACGCATACACACGTATACACATACACGCGTACACACACGTGTACACATACACGCGTACACACACGTGTACACATACACGCGTACACACACGTGTATACATACACGCGTACACACACGTGTATACATACACGCGTATACGCATACACGCGTATACACACGCATACACACACACACACGCATACACACGCGCATACACACACATACACACGCATACACACACGTGTATACACACACGCATACACACACGCGTATACACGCATACACGCGCGTATACACGCATACACGCGCGTATACACGCATACACGCGTATACACACGCATACACACGCGTATACACGCATACACATGCGTATACACACGCATACACACGCGTATACACATACACGCATACACACGCGTATACACATACACACGTGTATACACATACACAGGCATACAAACGTGCATACACGCGCACGCACGCACACGTACACAGACACGCGTACGCACGCGTACACACAGACATGCGTACACACAGACACGCGTACACACAGACACGCGTACACACGCGTACAGACACACGTACGCACGCGTACACACAGACACGCGCACGCACGCGTACACACAGACACGCGCACGCACGCGTACACAGGCACGCGTACGCACAGGCACGCGTACGCACGCGAACACACAGACACGCGTACGCACGCGTACACAGACACACGTACGCACGCGTACACACACGCGTACGCACGCTTACACAGACACGCGTACGCACGCGTACACACAGACACACGTACGCACGCGTACACACAGACACACGTACGCACGCGTACACACAGACACACGTACGCACACGTACACACACGCGTACGCACGCTTACACAGACACACGTACGCACGCGTACACACAGACACACGTACGCACGCGTACACACAGACACACGTACGCACGCGTACACACACGCGTACGCACGCTTACACAGACACGCGTACGCACGCGTACACACAGACACGCGTACGCCCGCGTATACACAGACACGCATACACACGCGTATACACAGACACACATACACACGCGTACACAGACATGCATGCACACTCGTATCCAGACACGCATACACATACTTATACAAATATACACACATGCACTTACATGTATCTATACACATGCATAATCTGCATACATATAGCTATATACATACATATACACAAGCATATATACGTACACATGTGTATATACACACAATCATATATCCCCATCTATACATACATATATGCAGACACACATATGCGTACATACACGCATATATACATACACAAATATAAATGCATGAACATACACATGTATATACAGATACACATATCTACATATATATGCACATATCGACATACACATACATATACGCACATATACATATGCACGTACACATATGTACATACATATATACGTACACATATGTACATACATATATGCGTACACATATGTACATACATATATGCGTACACATATGTACATACATATATGCGTACACATATGTACATACATATATGCGTACTCATATGTACATACATATATGCATACACATTTGTACATACATATATGCATACACATTTGTACATACATATATGCATACACATTTGTACATACATATATGCATACACATATGTACATACATATATGCATACACATATATACATACATATATGCATACACATATACCACCACACGTGTTTAGAGACACGCGTATGCGTAGGTGTGTACACACAAGCATGCGCGCACGTGTACAAAGACACGCATGCGCGCACGTGTACGAAGGCACGCATGCGCGCACGTGTACAAAGGCACGCATGCGCGCACGTGTACGAAGACACGCATGCGCGCACGTGTACGAAGACACGCATGCGCGCACGTGTACGAAGACACGCATGCGCGCACGTGTACGAAGACACGCACGCGCACGTGTACAAAGACACGCGAACACACACGTGTACACACATACACACGTGTAAACGCATACACACGCATACACACGTGTAAACGCATACACGCGTATACGCATACACGCGCACACACGAGTATACGCATACACGCGCATACACATATATACATACATATATGCATACACATATATACATACATATATGCATACACATATATACATACATATATGCATACACATATATACATACATATATGCACATATACATTTACAAACATATACATAAATACATATATACAGATAGATACACATGCATACATATAAACGTGCGCACATACATATACACAGACAAAAATGTGTATATCCATGCATATGTACACAAATACATATCCATACATATATACATACACATATGTATCCATATATGTGCACACTTATATCCATACATGTGCACACACATGTAGATAAACATATATATACACATATACATACACATGCATATTTACATACATACACCTATATATGCATATATACCTATATATACACACCCATATATGTATGCATATGTACACATATACATGCACTTATATACATGTGTATACAAATGTATACACGCACACACATATACAAACGCGCACACATACACACGTATAAACGCGCACATGTATACATGCTCACGCCTATACATTTTTATGTATACACAAATACATACGCACACATGTACATATATACATTTACAAACATATACATACGTATATGTACATATACATAGACAAATGTGTGTATCGATGCATATACACCCATGTACCTATACATATATACACACATACATATGCATGTGTGCACTTATATCCATACATATGCACATGTACATAACCGTATATACATATACACACATACATATATGCATATTTACATATATATACCTATAAAGACACACCTATATATGTACACACACATGTACAAGCACACTTGTATACACGAGCACACATGCATTTATACTTGCACATGTATATACATTATACACATGCACATACATACACGTTTCTATGTATACACAAATATATACATACGTATACACATCCATATATACACATACACAAACATATACAAATCTATACATACACACATATATATACATACATATACACAGATATAAACGTGTACACACAGATATATGTGTACATGCATGTACAAGCACGTACGTGCACACATACACTTGTACACACATACACTTGTACACACATGCACACACATACACTTGTACACACATGCATACATACATGTGTACAATGTACATACACGTACACATATACATATATACACATACATATACATGCATACACGCACATATTCATATATACACATACATGCACACATACATGCACACATATACACATACACACATATACACATACACACATATACACATACACACATATACATGATGCATATATACATGCACACACAGACATTTAAATACACAATTGCACATATATATATATGCACACATACACAAATATATGCAATTACATGTGTATGTATAAACAGACACATGTATGTGTATACACAGACGTATATATGTATACACAGACGTATATATATATATAGACATATATACACACACTTATAGACACACCAACACACACATGGATATATGCACACATGCAGATATACACACACATTTTCACACACTCAGATATACCGTTATATATAGATATACACATACATATATATATATATATATATATATGTATATACACATACATATGTCTGTATATATACACACTGTTGTTTCCACATACAGATATATAGGCATACATACAGATATACAGGTGTACATACACAGATATACAGTTATATATACACATTAACATACACAGTTAAATATACGAACATAGACAGTTTTATACATACACACACAGAGACTCATGGATATACGTACAGATGCTTTCACACAGAAATACACAGATATACAGGCATACACACACGCAGTTATATATAGACACACGCGTAGTTATAGCTAGCAGTTATATATACACACGTTCACAGTGTTATATACACACTCACACACAGTTATAGACACACACGGAGATATACACACACACGGAGATATACACACACACATGGAGCTATGTACACACGGAGATATGTACACAGAGATATATACACACAGATATGTATTCACACAGATATGTATTCACACACATGGAGATATATACTGTTATATAGTTATATGTACACACAGACAGTTACATACATTTATATGTAGAGTTTTATATACACACACACATGTACACAGATGTGTCCATGTATATATATATATATATTAACCAGGACGGGTACTTGTGCAAATATTAGTGCAGTGAAAAGGAGTCAATAAAGGGGTTCAGTGAGCAGCTGAGCCCCGGGTGCGGGCCGGTGGCCGTCAATCGGCGGCTCGGCGTTTGGTAACATTGTCCCTTTTCTTCTCCCTGACCCTCTGCCCCACACACAGTGCTCGCAGCCCCGGGCACAGCTGGTACCAGAGACCGAGGCTTCCCTCCGCTCGCGGGGCCTCGGGGCTGCCGTCTCTCACGGTCCGATTGCGGACGCGGCTTTGGCAGAATAAGGGGAGGAGGCGAGGCGAGGCCCGGCCCGGCCCCCGAGGCCTCGGCGCTGGGTACTCACCGCGAGCTGGCAGGCGGCTCCGGGTCACACTGACACTGAGGCGGGGCGGCGCCAGGCAGCGGCCGCGGCTCCCGGTCCGGTTCAGGGGCTCCGAGGGACGACAAGGGGCAGCGCCCCCAGCCGGCACAGCATGGCACTGAGCGGGCAGAGCATTAAACTCCCGGAGTATTAAACACCAAGAGTATTGAACTCCCGGAGTATTAAACACCAGGAGTATTAAACACCCGGAGTAATAAACACCAAGAGTATTAAACACCAAGAGTATTAAACTCCCGGAGTATTAAACACCAAGAGTATTGAACTCCCGGAGTATTAAACACCAAGAGCATTAAACACCCGGAGTATTAAACACCCGGAGCATTAATCACCAGGAGTATTAAACACCAAGAGTATTAAACTCCCGGAGTATTAAACACCAAAAGCATTAAACTCCCGGAGTATTAAACACCAAGAGTATTAAACTCCCGGAGTATTAAACTCCCAGAGTATTAAACACCAAGAGTATTAAACTCCCAGAGTATTAAACACCAAGAGTATTAAACTCCCGGAGTATAAACACCAAGAGTATTAAACTCCCGGAGTATTAAAAACCAAGAGTATTAAACTTCCAGAGTATTAAACACCAAGAGCATTAAACTCGCGGAGTATTAAACACCAAGAGCATTAAACTCCCGGAGTATTAAACACCCAGAGTATTAAACTCCTGGAGTATTAAACACCAAGAGTATTAAACTCCAGGAGTATTAAACTCCCGGATTATTAAACACCAAGAGTATTAAACACCAAGAGTACTAAACACCCAGAGTGTTAAACACCAAGAGCATTAAACTCCCAGAGTATTAAACACCAAGTGTATTAAACACCAGAGTAGTAAACACCCGGAGCATTAAACACCCAGAGTATTAAACAACCAGAGTATTAAACACCCAGATCATTAAGCACCCTGAGTATTAAACACCAAGGGTATTAATCACCAAGAGCATTAAACACCCAGAGCATTAAACTCATGGAGTATTAAACACCCAGGGCATTAAACTCCCAGAGTATTAAACATCTGGAGTATTAAACACCCGGAGTATTAAACACCCGGAGTATTAAACACCCAGAGCTTTAAACACCAAGAGCATTAAACACCCGGAGCACTAAACTCCCGGAGTATAAACACCAAGAGCATTTAACACCCAGAGCATTAAACTCCCACAGTATTAAACACCAAGAGCATTAAACACCCAGAGCGTTAAACTCCCGGAGTATTAAACACCAAGAGTATTAACCACCTGGAGCATTAAACTTTCAGAGTATTAAACATCAATAGCATTAAAAACCCAGAGTGTTAAACAGCAGGAGTATAAAACAGCTGGAGTATGAAACACCAGGAATATTAAACACCCGGAGTATTAAACATCCAGAGTATTAAACAACAGTTATAAACATCCACAGTATTAAACATCTGGAGTATTAAACACAAAGACTATTAAACACCCAGTGTATCAAACACCCAGACTAATAAACACAAAGAGCTTTAAACACCCAGAGTATTAAACATCTGGAGTATTAAACATCCAGAGTATTAAACACCAGAGAGTTACACCCCTGAGTATTAAAAGCTTGGAGTATTAAACCCCAGAGTAGTAAACATCCAGAGTTTAAACAGCCAGAGTATTAAACAGCCAGAGCATTGACTACCCAGTGCATTAAACACCCGGAGCATTAAACACCCGGAGCATTAAATAACCAGAGCTTTAAACCCCAGAGTATTAAACATACACAGTATTAAACACCCAGAGCATTAAGCACACAGAGTATTAAACACCTGGAACATTAAACACGCTGAGTATTAAACACCCGGAGCTTTAAACCCCAAAATATTAAACACCCAGGGTATTAAACCAAAGTGTATTAAACACCCAGAGTATTAAACCCCAGTGTATTAAACAGCCAGAGCATTAAACACCCAGAGCATTAAACCCTCAGAATATGAAACACCCAGAGCAGTAAACTCCCAGAGGATTAAATGCCCAGTGTTCAACCCTCATAGTATTAAACACACAGAGCATTGAATCCCCAGAGTATTAAACACCCAGCATATTAAACAATCGGAGCATTAAACACCCAGTACATTAAACCCCAGAGCATTAAATACTCAGAGCATTATAGCCCCAGGGTATTAAACATGCAGAGGATTAATCCCCAGAGTATGAAACATATAGAGCATTGAACCCCTGGTGCATCAAACCATGGAACATTAAACACACAGAGCATTAAACACCCAGAGCATTAAAACCCCAGAGTATTAATCACCCAGAGCATTAAACACCCATAGTATTAAATATCCAGAACATTGAATCCCCAGAGTAGTAAACACCCAGAGTATTAAACAATCAGAGCATTAAAAACCCAGAGCACTAAACAACCAGCATATTAAAACCCAGAGCAATAAACACCCAGAGCAATAAACCGCCAGGCATTAAACTCCTGGAGTATTAAACCCACAGAATATTACACATCCAGAGTATTAAAAATATGCAGCATTAAACCCCCCAGGTTTTAAACCACAGAGCATTAAACACTCAAAGCATTAAACCCCAAGAGAATTAAACATTCAGAGCATTAAAAACCCAGAGTATGAAACATCCAGTGTATTAAACACCTGCAGCATTAAACCCCCAGAATTTTAAAGCACCAGAGTATTAAACACCCAGAGTATTAAACACACAGATCATTAAAGACATGGAGTATTAAACACCCAGAATACAAAACACCCAGAGCACTAAACTTCCAGAGCATTAAACACCGAGAACATTAGACACCCAGAGTATTAATCATCCAGCGTGTTAAACATCCATAGCATTAAAACCCTGGAGTATTAAACACCTGGTGTTAAATCTCCACAGAATTAAATACCCAGAGCATTAAACACCCAAAGCATTAAACACATGAGCATTAAACACCCAGAGTATTAATCACCCAAAGTATTAAACAACCAGAGCATTAATGATCCAGAGTATTAAATACCCAGAGCATTAAATACCCAGTGTTAAATCTCCAGAGTATTAAACACCCACCGTTTGATGGGATAGTGTAGCGGGACCTTTACTCTGTATCTAATCCGTGCTTTGCTTGTCATAGGAGTGTTTGATGGGGCAGGGCAGAGGGAGTTTTACTCTGTATCTAACCTGTGCTGTACCTGCCCTAGGAGTGTTTGATGGGACAGTGTAGAGGGAGCTTCACTCTGTATCTAACCCGTGCTGTACCTGATCTGGGAGTGTTTGTTGGGGACAGTGTAGAGGGAGCTTTACTCTGTATTTAACCCGTGCCAAACCTGACGTGGGAGTGTTTGATGAGACAGCGTAGAGGAAGTTTTACTCCATGGGGCTAATTATTCAAGTACGCACTAATGGCGAGTACCTTTCCCACTGGCAACGAGCATTGGAAAATTGAAATCAATGGACAGTTACCGATTTCCACTTGCCAGTGTGTACTTGGGAAATGGCCCCCTGTATCTAACCTGTGCTGTATCTGAGCTGGGGAGCGTTATGACATTAGGTGCCATAAGTAGGAGTATCTTCTATTCTCCACTAGCCTGATATCCACTGTTGGGTTTTCCATACTTGATACATATAGATTTATATATATATATATATTTATATATAATGAGACCTTATGATATGCATTTCAATTAGTTATAAATTTCATTTCAGGATAAGCTTGAAAAGTCACTAAGTTTTCTGCAACAGCAGATGGAGGAGGTCTTTAGGAGCCAGAGTGAGGAGGAAGGAAATATGATCCAACTGAAGGCAAGTTTGTGCAAAAACTAATGTCGAGCATTAATACGTGAAATGGAAGCTCCTCGTTTATAATCGGTAATTATCATACAAGCGATTAGACTGGAATTTTCCCTTTCAGTTCTTTTGATGCTTGCGGTAAACCCAGGACCCTAGGGCCATTTAAGATTGCAAGGGTGTTATTCATTCATAATAAAACTCAGGTGGGCACTGATCTGCTGCCGATTGGGTTTAGTAACCGAAAGGGCCCAGAAATTCTTTATTAATCTCTTTTTCTCTCTGATTCTCTCCCCTCCCACCATCTGCTAAAGACGGTGACTATTCCAGAGGTGTCAGTCTGGATGGACTTGCCGAGCCAGCGGAGAGGCAAGCCAAATGTCACATTCATTCATTTTCTTTTGTTTCTGAGACGCTGGCAGGCGATTAACTCTGGGCCCAAAAGTCCATGGGCTGGGATCTCGGCTGTTACCTTGTGACTTCCCGCTGGGGTTAGCCGGGGTCAGCGGAGGGCGTCCCATTCACCAGGGGCCCATTGGATGTCACCGGGCCACCCTTACGGTACCTGCCCGCCCTGCACAGCTGGACAATCCGGCATCTGCCTGCCAATGGGAGATGACTGTGCCTCACTCGCCCCCCGTGACCCCATAGTGCCACTTCCCGTGACCCCATTCTGCTCACAGTGACCCCATGGTGCCCTCCCTAAGATGTTATAGTGACTCCCCCCCAAGACCCCATAGTGCCTCCTGAGGCCCCATAGTCCCCCCCCAAGACTCCACAATCCTCCCGAGACCCCACAGTACCACTCAAGACCCCATAGTGCCCCCATGACCCCATAGTCCTCCTGTGACCCCACAGTGACCCCTGACCCCGTAGCACCCTCTGAGATCCCATTGTGCCCCCCCGAGACCCCATAATTCCCCCTGGTTCCCCATAATTCCCCCTCTTCCTGAGACCCCATAGTCCCCACTGAGACGTCATACTGTCCCCGTGACCCCATAGTGCCCCTGTGACCCCATAGTACCCTCATCGTGACCTCATAGTCCCTCTGCGACCCCAGAGTGCCCTCCCCATCACCTCATTGTGCCCTCCTGCGAACCCATGCTGCCCCCCCTCGACCCCACAGTGCCCTCCTAGACCCCAAAGTGCCCTCCCCAAAAACCCATTATGTCCCTATAGGGCCTTCCCCGTGATCCTATAGTGACCTCCCCGTGACTCCATAGTGCCCTCCCATGATCCCATAGTGATCCTCCCCGTGTCCCGATGGTTCCCTCCCCGTGACCCCATAGTGATCCTCCCTGTGTCCCGATGGTGCCCTCCCCGTGACCCCATAGTGCCCTCCCCGTGACTCCATAGTGCCCTCCCCATGATCCCATAGTGTCCCTCCCCATGTCCACATGGTGCCCTCCCTGTGACCCCAGAGTGCTCCTCCCCGTGACCCAATTGTGCCCTCACCATGAACAGATAGTGCTGCTCCCCCGTGACCCCATGTGGCCCTCCCCATGACCCCATAGCGTTCCTCCCCGTGACCCCACAGTGCTCCTCCCCGTGACCCCATAGTGCCCTCCCTGTAACCCCATGATGCCCTCCCTGTGACCCCATGGTGCCCTCCCTGTGACCCCCCCCCCCACCTTGGTTCCCTGTGTTAAAATTGTAGCTGCTTACTTGCCTTCAGATGTCCAGCGCTCCGCCCTGACCTACAACCACAACCCAGTGGCACCCACTGGTGTCCATCTAGAGGCTGGCGCACCTCACTTCACTGAGCCTCTAATGATACACCGGACCTGAACTAAACCGGGAGAGCAGGAGGTCCCAGCACAGGGAGGGTGTTGACGCTTTTGCCGGGTGTGCATTGGAGCAGAGTCCTCCCTGGAGCCCGAACGGTGGGCGACCATTGGTGTGAGGGGCTTGCGCCCGCATGCTTACTCGCGCACGTTCATGCGTGCGCCGAAATTGCAAGGGGTCCGCGCAGGTTCCCAGACATTTTCCGTCGTATCTCGGGGGGTGGGGGTGAGGGGGCTCTGTCGGCTCTGCCACCAGAACTTTGGTCGGAGAGTGGGACAAAACCCCGCAGAATTTCAGAGCCTATGGCCGAGATTTTCAAATTGCTGCCCGGGTGTCAAACTGAGGCTGCGGATTGGCTTCTCATTATAGAAACCTCCTGATTGTCATTTCCGTTGAAATCTGGCTGTTTTCTCTAACAAATGATCCACATCGATGTGTGCAAAGTATGTACGAGTAAGTGCATGTGTGGATGCATGAATATCATGCATGTGTGACTGAGCATGTATGTGTGAGTGTGCGGATGACAGAATGGGCGTATGTGTGTACGCGCACACTCGTGTGTACGTGCATTTCCATGAACGTGTGTGTGAAATATGGACATAGATGTGTGCATCAGCTGAGAGCGTGCTTGTGCACGTGTGTGCACGTGCAATATGTGTGCAAAAGTGTGTGGGTGTACACGTGTATGCACGTCCAATATGTGTGCAAAAGTGTGTGGGTGTGCATTTGTGTGCACATGCAATGTGCATTCAAAAGTGTGTGGCCTTGTTTGTAGTGTTCCTCTTGAACGTGTTGTCTATGGACTTATTGACGTTGAATACAAGTAAAACTTTCACCTTTCAGCCTGCACCCTCACCACGGACACCCCTGTGTAAGTGGACTATCTAGAGAGTAGAGTTGGTCTATACGTATCCCTCAATCTTTCAGGCGTGTGTTATTGCTTCATCATGTCTCATACACACTTGCATGAGCCCTCTCCTCATATGCACATCAGAGTCAGACTGATGGCAGCTCCACTCTCTTATTTGTTGAAGCCTTTCTCACTGATACCAAGATCCCTTTTTAATGGCATTAGTCTTGGTGTTGTGGGGGGGCGTATAGGGGGGTCTCCTATGGAATTGGACAGGTTTGACCCGATTTTCTATGTGATTGGACAGGTTTAACCCAGTTTTCTATGGGGTTGGACAGGTTTGACCTGGTTTTCTGTGGAATCGGACAGGTTTGACCCGGTTTTCTGTGGGATTGGACAGGTTTAACTCAGTTTTCTATGGGATTGGACAGGTTTGACCTGGTTTTCTATGGGATTGGACAGGTTTGACCCGGTTTTCTGTGGGATTGGACAAGTTTGACCCAGTTTTCTGTGGGATTGGACAGGTTTGACCTGGTTTTCTGTGGGATTGGACAGGTTTGACCCGGTTTTCTGTGGGATTGGACAGGTTTGACCCGGTTTTCTATGGGATTGGACAGGTTTCACCCGGTTTTCTGTGGGATTGGACAGGTTTGACCCGGTTTTCTGTGGGATTTGACAGGTTTGACCAGGTTTTCTGTGGGATTGGACAGGTTTGACTCTGTTTTCTATGGAATTGGACAGGTTTGACCCGGTTTTCTGTGGGATTGGACAGGTTTGACCCTGTTTTCTGTGGGATTGGACAGGTTTGACCAGGTTTTCTGTGGGATTGGACAGGTTTGATCCTGTTTTCTGTGGGATTGGACAGGTTTAACCCGGTTTTTATTGGGATTGGACAGGTTTAACCCGGTTTTCTGTGGGATTAGACAGGTTTAACCCGGTTTTCTATGGGATTGGACAGGTTTGACCAGGTTTTCCATGGGATTGGACAAGTTTGACCCGGTTTTCTATAGGATTGGACAGGTTTGGCCTGGTTTTCTATAGGATTGGACAGGTTTGGCCTGGTTTTCTATGGGGATTGGACAGGTTTAACCTGGTTTTCTGTGGGATTGGACAGGTTTAACCCGGTTTTCTATGGGATTGGACAGGTTTGACCTTGTTTTCTATGGGATTGGACAAGTTTGACCTGGTTTTCTATAGGATTGGACAGGTTTGACCCGGTTTTTCTACGGGATTGGACAGGTTTAACCTGGTTTTCTATGGGATTGGACAGGTTTGACCTGGTTTTCTGTGGGATTGGACAGGTTTGACCTGGTTTTCTGTGGGATTGGACAAGTTTGAACAGGTGTTCTGTGGGATTGGACAGGAGAACTGACCCAGACTTCTTGTGGAAATACATTTTGAATTCGGCACAAAGCAACTTTTATGGTTGGAACTCGAACAGACTTGTCCTGTAGATATAAGATCTTGCTTAGTTCGGGTGATATAATGAACAATCCTTGGGTAGCTCTATTCAGTCTTGGAGCTATTCTGCACTTCGGACTTTGGCTTCTCACTTACAGTTCCAGTAAAAAAAGACAAAATTGGTAATCTCTTACCTCATCCAGAGCTTGGTTCCTGGATTAGGCCTGAATTTGAACTTTTGTTTTGACTGAGCTAAACCAGTCGGTTTTAGATGAGGCTAGTGTGCTTTAACTCCAACTAAACTGAATGAAATATTGGAGCAGAGACTTTGGGGTCAATTTTAATCCAAACCGCCCATCGGGAAACTGACGGGATCGGGGGCAACGCTGGTTTTACATCCCACCCCGATTTTAGTCTCCGTTGAAGTCAGTGGAGAGTAACATTGGGCGGGGTGTAAAGCTGGCGTTCCACCCGATCCCATGGGACTCCTGCCCGGCCGGTTAGGTTAAAATTACCCCCTTTGATGCTCTATAGGGTTACACCTTTTAAAAGCTTCCCCTTAATTGGTTCAAATTGTATTGAGTTGGCCCCTGATTATTGAATAGGTATCATAGAGTTTGGATTAACTTCGATTATGGGAGCATATGATTTGGATTCGCTTGATTTGGCGTTAGTTCATTTGACTTGGCCTGATTTGTCTTGGGATGAATTAGTTTGGTCTGGTTTGTTTGGTCTGGTTCACATTCGCTTGGTTTGGCCTGCGTTTGCTTGAATTGGTCTGGTTTGGCCTGGGATAGTTCAGAACGTGTTCGTCTAGACTGGTTTTGCTTGGAGTGATTTGGTTGAGAGCAAAACCAAATCTCCAAACAGCTTGTCTCATACACATCAATTTTATTTCTACTATCAGTCCAATTCCATACTAGTGGGCATTGAGCAACCAGCTCAACATAATTCTTGGTATCAGTCAAAACACAAATAAATGTCAGGTCTTTTACACATAACTAGTGTCTGATGATTTAAACAGAGAAGAAATAGAGACACAGATGTAGAGGTGCGGAGGGTGGAAATTGTTCCGATCACTCTGATCTGAACTTAATTGGGTTCTCTGTTTAAACACCAACTTATAGACCATCCTAAGCACTTAGTAGATCACTAATGGCTGCCATATTAAAGTGCACTGATATATATCTTTCATTACTGGACAATATTATCCAGGGGAGATCACTGAGAAGTAGACCTGGGTGGTTTTAATTTTAATATTCATTCTTGTCAATATCCATGGAGACTGAGATGATTCATTGTGCAGTTTAAGGGGTGACGTCTGGACGGCCATTCGAGGGCCTGTTTTCTAGGCCTATTTTCACTGTGCACTCTGATATGGTGGAAAACCAATGCGTTCATTCACAGCTGTAGAGCATTCTGACATATGGTCTATCCACTGACTTCATATCACGACATTAGGTTCGACACACAGAGGGTGATACTCAGTCGGTAGTGTATTACTGCCTTCTATTTTACTTGGATAGAAGGTATGTGAAGGTCATTGGTGCCGCAGTGAGGTATCCGGGTCTCTCTCTCTCTCACTATCTCAATCTATCTCACACTCGCTCTCTCTCACTCACTCTCTCTCTCTTTCTCTTGTATTATCTCTCTCTCTCTCACTCTTACTCACTCTCTCTCTTTCTCACTCTCACTCTCTCTCACACTCGCTCTCTCTCACTCACTCTCTCTCTCTCTACTCACTCTCTCTCTTTCTCACTCTCACTCTCTCTCTCACCCTCTCTCTCTTTCTCTCACTCTATCTCTCACTCTCACTCTCGCGCTCTCTCAATCTCTCTCTAGTTCTCGATATCTCTTTCATTCTCTCTCACTATCTCTCTCACTCTCTCTCTCTCACACTCTCTCACTATCTCTCTCTCTCTCACTCTCCCTCACTCTCTCTCTTTCTCACTCTCACTCTCTCTCTCACCTTCTCTCTCTCTCTTTCTCTCACTCTCGCACTCTCTCAATCTCTCTCTCGCTCTCTCTATCTCTTTCATTCTCTCTCACTATCTCTCTCACTCTCTCTCTCTCACTCTCGTGAAATGAAAGGCAGCTTGCACCACCCGACTGTGTGTTACTCTTTTATTATATATGGGTGGCTGCAATAAAATGTAAAGAAGGTGTTAAAAGTTTTGTGATGCTAATCATGGTAATAGAGGTGTCGCTTGATATCCAGTGGAAATGGGGCTGGGCTCCTCATTCCCTGGATCTGTTTGCCACTCAAATATAATATATCAAGATATGGTAGATAGTTCCTCACCTTTTCCAGCTGGGTCACCCTCAGCCGCTGAACTAGTTTAACCCTGAATGGACTGAAGAACTTGATTACCTTTATTGGGCGTGGATTCTGCCACCCTTTCAAGGCAGTCGATTTTCTACTGTCGCACTACCAAAGAAAGGATGTTCTTTCATTTCTTTCTGGTATCTCATTGCCCCCCTCCTCTCCGGAAGGTTATGCCTCCTGCTGGGCTATAATATGGTGGGCCCTCATCCAAGTGGACAATCTCCGTGTAAGCACTTTAACCTGGGCGTGGGGGTGGGTGAGGGTGGAGGGAGGGTATATCACAACTGAGCCGAATCCGCTCCATGCCCGATGACCACCCACATAAGAAGATAAGAAATAGGAGCAGGAGTAGGCCATTTGGCCTCTCGAGCCTGCTCCACCATTCAATCAGATCATGGCTGATCTTCAACCTCAACTCCATTTTCCTGCCTTATCCCCATATCCCTTGATTCCCTTAGTGTCCAAATATCCATCAATCTCAGTCTTGAATATACTCAATGACTGAGCATCCACTGCCCTCTGAGGTAGAGAACTCCAAAGATTCACAACCCTCTGAGTGAATAAATTTTTCCTCATCTCAGTCCTAAATGGCCGACCCCTTATCCTGAGACTATGACCCCTAGTTCTAGACTGTCCAGCCGGGGGAAACGACCTCTCAGCATCAAGCCCTCTCAGAAGTTTCAATAAGATCACCTCCCATTCTTCTAAACTCCAGAGAACATAGGCCCACTCTACTCAATCTCTCCTCATGGGACAACCCTCTCATCCCAAGAATCAATCTAGTGACCCTTCGTTGCATCCCCTCTAAGGCAAGTATATCCTTCCACATGTACGTTCCAACTGGAGAGGGTGACACTGGACAGTGATTTCAGGAGGGGGATCATTCTTCTTTCTCCTCCTCCCTAGCCCAGGGGCGTTGGGGGTGAGGGTGGGGGGGATGTAATGCCCCTATCGCCACCCTGGAAGACGTTAACCACCTCAGCGTCGTGTGGGGATCTAACCTGGGACCTTCCTGGTTGGCATGGCACAGCGCACTTACCCACTTATGCCATCAGGGAGCCGGGTAGGATGTCACGTATATTAAGCGGCTACAAATCAATGGCGAGTGAGCTTCACCTGCCCGAGATGGCGTGGTGAGGCCATAGTTTACTGGCAGTCTCCGCTCTCGAGCAGCTGGGCAAACGCCCGCCGGGAGGGTTTTACACCCATAAAACATCTCTCCATAAATCTGTTAGTCCCATTCACCACACAATGTTCCTGTGATGTTAATAAGGGCCGTTTCAGTCAGTCAGTCGGTCCAATCGCCCTCGGCTCCCGGCACAGACTGGGTGGGAGCGGTTAACGGGAAATATTCCCGCATCCCCAGCCCATGACTCTGCGACCATTCGTTTCAATGGTCAGAACATCACGGGGGCTGGAGGTACGTGGTCTCCCGATGTGCGCTGCCAGCGTGCTGAGATGGAAACCCCCCGCCTCCCGCCCTCGTGTTTCACTGCGGTGAATGGTGGATCAGCGAGGAGATAATGCACCAAAGCCAGTGATCTCACGCCACCACTTCTACGCAGCACTGGTGTTTGTGACTCCTTCGTTGACAATTCAACCACTGTGGAATTCTGCGAGGGTTTTCCCAATCTCCTGCCGTTACTCCGATGGGAAAGCAGTGGAACGCTAGGGAATTGGCATTAAATGTCTATTTCCCTCCAGCGTTTCTGCTGGTCTGCTGCCACAGTTTACAGCGGGTGTCCGGAGGAGTGCCCATGGAAATTTCAGGTCCTTTCTCTTTAACAGACCCTCACTGTGATACCCATTGGGACGGAAACACACACTAGAAGGCCCCCTCATCAATAGTGAAGCCACATAAGTACTCTCACTGTGCCACACTTCACTGAAATACTCTTTGATATAAAACACCACTGATTATAACACTCCTTGATTTAACATGGTGAGCAATGAACACGGGGACACCAGGCAGGCTGGACCGCAGGCCCAAGTGAAACCTTCCCGATCGTTTAAACGGGCACAAGATTAGGCGGGCTCCCTTACGGACATGCGTTCCTCCCTGCCCAGTTTTCCTACTGCACCTGGACAGTCATATAGCCCCAAACGCAGGGGCAGGGAAATCTGCTCTTGAACGAGTTGCAATACAATAATTGCAAGCAATTCTGGTTCTTAGAGCACAGTCTGCTTGGTCAGCGGCCCATCGCCCGTCTTCAACATCCACTCCCTCCCCCACCGGCGCACCGTAGCTGCAGTGTGTACTATTTACAGGATGCAACTCACCAAGGATTCTTCACCAGCACCTCCCAACCCGCCACCTCCACTACCTAGAAAAACAAGGGCAGCAGGTGCATGGGAGCACCATCACCTCCCAAGTTTCCCTCCAAGTCACACACCGTCCCGACTTGGACACACATTGGCCGTTCCTTCATCATCACAGGGTCAAAATCCTGTAACTCCCTACCTAACAGCACTGTGGGATTAGCCCTAACAGTACTATAGGATTACCCCCAACAGTACTGTGAGATTACCCCTAACAGTACTGTGAGATTACCCCTAACAGCACTGTGAGATTACCCCTAACAGCACTGTGAGATTACACCTAACAGCACTGTGAGATTACCCCTAACAGCACTGTGAGATTACCCCTAACAGCACTGTGAGATTACCCCTAACAGCACTGTGAGATTACCCCTAACAGCACTGTGAGATTACCCCTAACAGCACTGTGAGATTACCCCTAACAGCACTGTGGGATTACCCCTAACAGCACTGTGAGATTACACCTAACAGCACTGTGAGATTACCCCTAACAGCACTGGGGGATTACCCCTAACACTGTGAGATTATCCCTAACAGCACTGTGAGATTACCCCTAACAGCACTGTGAGATTACCCCTAACAGCACTGTGAGATTACCCCTAACAGCACTGTGAGATTACCCCTAACAGCACTGTGAGATTACCCCTAACAGTACTGTGAGATTACCCCTAACAGTACTGTGAGATTACCCCTAACAGCACTGTGGGATTACCCCTAACACTGTGAGATTACCCCTAACACTGTGGGATTACCCCTAACAGTACTGTGGGAATACCCCTAACAGTACTGTGAGATTACCCCTAACAGCACTGTGAGATTACCCCTAACAGTACTGGGGGAATACCCCTAACAGTACTGTGAGATTACCCCTAACAGCACTGTGAGATTACCCCTAACAGCACTGTGGGATTACCCCTAACAGTACTGGGGGAATACCCCTAACAGCACTGTGGGATTACCCCTAACACTGTGAGATTACCCCTAACACTGTGGGATTCCCCTAACAGCACTGTGGGATTACCCCTAACAGTACTGTGGGATTACCCCTAACGGCACTCTGGGATTACCCCTACCACTACTGGGGGAATACACCTAACACTGTGGGATTATCCCTACCAGTACTGGGGGAATACCCCTAACACTGTGGGATTATCCCTACCAGTACTGTGGGATTCCCCTAACAGCACTTTGGGATTACCCCTAACAGCACTCTGGGATTACCCCTACCACTACTGGGGGAATACCCCTAACACTGTGGGATTATCCCTACCAGTACTGGGGGAATACCCCTAACACTGTGGGATTATCCCTACCAGTACTGGGGGAATACCCCTAACACTGTGGGATTACCCCTAACAGCACTCTGGGATTACCAATAACAGCACTGTGCGATTACCCCTAACAGCACTGAGGGATTACCCCTAACAGCACTGGGGGATTACCTCTAACAGCACTGGGGGATTACTCCTAACAGCACTGGGGGATTACCCCTAACAGCACTATGGGATTACCTCTAACAGCACTGGGGGATTACCCCTAACAGCACTATGGGATTACCTCTAACAGCACTGGGGGATTACCCCTAACAGCACTGGGGGATTACCCCTAACAGCACTGGGGGATTACCCCTAACAGCACTGTGAGATTACCTCTAACAGCACTGGGGGATTACCCCTAACAGCACTGTGAGATTACTCCTAACAGCACTGGGGGATTACCTCTAACAGCACTGGGGCATTACCCCTAACAGCACTGTGGGATTACCTCTAACAGCACTGGGGGATTACTCCTAACAGCACTGGGGGATTACCCCTAACAGCACTGGGGGATTACCCCTAACAGTACTGTGAGATTACCCCTAACAGCACTGTCCGATTACCCCTAACAGCACTGGGGGATTACCCCTAACAGCACTGGGGGATTACCCCTAACAGCACTGGGGGATTACCTCTAACAGCACTGGGGGATTACCCCTAACAGCACTATGGGATTACCTCTAACAGCACTGGGGGATTACCCCTAACAGCACTGGGGGATTACTCCTAACAGCACTGGAGGATTACCTCTAACAGCACTGGGGGATTACCCCTAACAGCACTGTGAGATTACCCCTAACAGCACTGTGGGATTACCCCTAACAGCACTGTGAGATTACCCCTAACAGTACTGTGAGATTACTCCTAACAGCACTGGGGGATTACCTCTAACAGTACTGGGGGATTACCTCTATCAGCACTGGGGGATTACCCCTAACAGCACTGTGGGATTACCCCAATCAGCACTGTGAGATTACCCCTAACAGCATTGTTGGATCACCCCTAACAGCACTGTGGGATTACCCCTAACAACACTGTGGGATTACCCCTAACAGCATTGTAGGATTACCCCTAACACTGTGCGATTATCCCTATCAGCTCTGTGGGACCATCTTCACCACAGGGACTGCAGAGTTTCAAGAAGAAGGCCCACCACCCACCTTCTCAAGGGGCAACTAGGGATGGACAATAAATGCCGGCCTTGCCAGCGATGCCCATACTTCAAGAATGAATTTAAAAAATGAGAGGCAGAGGCAAGGAGAGGAGCGAAAGGGATGCCCAGTTTGTTTACCGTTGGCCATCAACATATAAAATTGGTAATCTGACAGTAGAGAATAAGCCTTGTAAGGAGCGGTAACGCTGGTCGGCTGAGAATCCAGTGCAGACGGTGCCAGTGAACGGAGAGCGAGTGGCTCTCCTCGCTGTACTGCAGTTACTTAAAAAGAAAGACCCCTTCAGTCCTCCGAGGGTTGAACTCCGCCGAGGTTCGCCTTGCTTGGTATTTGCTCTCGAAACTAATCGGCTTCTTGACTTTGACAGAACATGGCAGATAGTCTCGGGCAGAACATCGCTGCCGAGTTCACGACGCTGCATCAGTTCCTCAATGAGGAAGAGGAGCTGATGAAAGGGAAGCTCAAGGAAGACGTGGAGAGGATCTCCAGGCAACTGAGGGAGAACCTGCAAAAAATTACAGAGAAGCGGGCTTCTATCGAGAGTACAATCCTCGAAATCCAGGAGAGGCTCAATGTCCAGGAGACAGCCTTCCTTGCGGTAAGAATCTTCTTCAGCTGCGCCGTCCAAACCCACCACCTCCGCCACCCAGAAGGACAGGGGCATCAGGTGCAATGGGAACAACCATCACCTCCAAGTTCCCATCCCAGTCGCACATTGTCCCGACTTGGACATATGTACATCGCCCATTCCTTCATAGTCCAACTAGAACTCACTATCTAACAGCACTGTGGGAGTACCTTCACCACATGGAATGCAGAGGTTTAAGAAGGCAGCTCACCGCCACCTTCTCAAGGGGCAACTAGGGTTGGGTAATAAATGCTGGCCTTGCCCTGGAGACTCCAGGAATTAAAGATTAATCTCCTGGACACTGCTACAAGCAAACCTGGGAGAAAAATCATTAGGCCGTTACAAACAATTGTATGTTTTTTTTCATTCTCTTTGAACAATTTTGTTTATTACTTAGAAAGATATTGGAGATGGGACAAAAGGCTGTTTGACCGAGGTGGGGATGTTGGAGGCGGGAGGTCATGTGATGAAACCTCCAGGAATACATCGAACCAGAGTTGGCAACTCTACTTGCTGGCGACGCCCATATCCCCTGAATGAATTTTGAAACAGGACCGTTACTGTTACGTTGAGGTCAGGGCGGGATTGGTATGCTGTCCTTTCACCTTTGGGACCCCGCTTTGAATCCAGCCCACACTGATGGGATGAAAAGTCTCCTCTCTCAATCAGCTATGGAGGTCCTGAGGGAAATGTGTTTCTTTGTAGCAGTTTCAAAATCTGCTCCACGTGAGTGTGGATCACCACGTAGGAATCGCTAGACGAGAAAAGACCGAGGTCCATCTAATTCACCTTCCACCATCCTGGTAATCGCCTGATACATTAATGGAGTTGTTGACTAATCGTAGCAATCAATCGCTATCATTTAGTCTACAACAGACCCAGCCATGAGGCGAGGAAAACCCCCAGTGATGGAGAGTTTTGGGAACCATTGGTCCAAAGTCACCTGTTCCTCCCAAACATGCTGCACTGACCACATGTCATGTCTCAAACTATTTATATACTGGATCCCCAAAATGTTATTATCTGAAGGAAATCTATCCAATTTTGCAATTGAATGAATCGACACTAACTGCTTCTATCATCTCCCTGGGGGAGCCTGTTCCATAGATTGACCACTCGCTCAATGAAATAATGTTTTCCGGAGATTAGTTTTCAAGCAGACAGCAGTGAGCAAGCCCAGGGCTTTCAACAAATGCTGGGGCTCAGATGGCTCCAGTATTCTGCTTCTACATTTTATGGCTCATCTGCTAGATGTGAGTCGATTACAACCCTGTTATTTTCTATATGCAAAATTATAACTTTTCTTTATTCTTTTTATTGCTTTCTGCCTGAAGGATGTTAAATCTCTGATCGAAAGGTAAGTGCTGTTTCTCGAAGAGTTTCTTTGTATTATCACATCATTTTTTTAAAATCTCACATCATTGTTGTTAATGAATGTTGATCTGCATGATCTTGGAACACAGAGAACCTGACCTGCACGAAACCGAGCCAATGTTGACCAGTGACCCCTCCAATTAATAGGGGAGACATTACTGTGTGACACGATAAATCCAAGGACAACTCAAGAGTGAGCCAAGGGTCTGAGTTGGTTATTGAAGAGAATGGTTTATGGTTAGCCTCAATGTGGAAAATAACGACGCTATGGTTAGTTTCACTACTGCAGTAGAGTGGGCTATGGCCAGCCTCACTATTGGAGATGAGTAGGTTCTGGTTAGCTTCATAGTGGAGGTGACTGGATTCTGGTTAACCTCCCTATTGGAGATGACCGAGTTCTAGTTAACCTCACTATTGGAGATTAGTAGGTTCTGGTTAGCTTCATAGTGGAGGTGACTGGATTCTAGTTAACCTCCCTATTGGAGATGACCGAGTTCTAGTTAACCTCACTATTGGAGATGACTGGGTTCTGGTTAACCTTACTATTGGAGATGAGTAGGTTCTTGTTAACCTCCCTATTGGAGATGACCGAGTTCTAGTTGACCTCACTGTTGAAGATGACTGGGTTCTAGTTAACCTCCCTATTGGAGGTGACTGGGTTCTAGTTAACCTCCCTATTGGAGATGACTAGGTTCTGGTTAACCTCACTATTGAAGATGACCAAGTTCTTGTTAACTTCAGTATTGGAGATAAGTCTGACTTGAGTTGTGAAGTCACCGATGAAGGGCTATTTGGAAGAACATAACTCAGACATATGGATCAGAAGTGGCCACTTTAACTGTCTAGCTTGTCTCATTGTGTAGCTCTATATATTCCCTCAGGCCATGTCTGCCTTCCTCTTACCCGGTCTGGTCTATATGTGACTACAGTCCTAAAGGTGCTTGACTCTTAACTGCCCTCTGAAGTGGCCTAGCAAGCCACTCAGTTGTATCAAACCACTTCTAGTGGTTCAAAAATAAGTCCCACTCAGGGCAACTAGGGATGGGCAATAAATGCCGGCCTCGTCAGCGACACCCACATCCCCAGAATTAATTAAAAAGAAAACTAGGATTCCAAAACTAGGAGGCCATTCAAGCTTCAATACCCAAGTCGAATATCGGATTCAAAGAGTCCGAGTGGAGGTGCAGTTGGTTCAGGCTAACCCACTCTCCCTCATAGCTACATGTTTGTCCACGTCCATGTTAATCCATAATCCAAGAATGAGTGGGCACAAGGCTTTGTAAATGCAACATATGAAGAGATATCCACCATTAATGGACGAGTTACAAAATCCCACATTCCCATTGGGAAGCTGTGCCTACAGGGAGGGCGAGTGGGAGAATCAGGGCTACAATATCGTGGTTTCATCTCGGAGATGCACGCCCCTTCGAGCTTGGCTTTCCCCATTGGATCATGGAATTGCCCTCTACGTCATGCCTTTGAGATAGCACATTAAATGTCCTGGCAATATCCAGTGCTAGAACGTTGTTAACCATAGAATCATAGAATGGTTGCAGCACGGGAGGAGGCCATTCGGCCCATCGAGCCCGTGCCGGCTCTTTGTAAGATGCACCCGCCTTTTTGTTTTAACGGCCAACGTGTCCAATTTTGACCTTATCTCTGCTGCTGACCTGAAATGTCATGGGCCCATCAGACACTTTGGATCCATGGATTCATTCCACACTGGATCTGGGGATCAGGCGTGTGGTACAAAAAAAAGCAGCCATCAATGCCTCAGCTCATTTCACCCTCCCATAACCAGCCCGAGCTGTTGCTCATATTTCACCGCACAGGCAGTGAAGGGTAGAAATCCAACTCGGACAAGTATCGCGAAACGGCCGCCTGTTCTACCGCCACCCCCCCGCCCAACACCCGATATTCAGTTCCGCTGCGGTGAATGGAACTGGATATCGGGCTGGGCGTAGAACGGGCCGGACGATCCGATATCTCCCGCTTCCCGCCACCGCCCCGAGACGGATTTCCAACCCGAAGTATTTTCAGATGGAAATTTAAAGGAAGAAGGAAACTGTTTAACTTTCGAAAAAAAAATGCCATTCCTCCAAAGGTCCTACATGAAGTTTAAGAAACCAGCGGAGGTTCCTCTCAATCTGCTTCTTGGTGAATTTGCCGGCCCTCTGCAGCTAATCGTGTGGAGACGGATGTTAAGTGTCATCAGTCCAGGTAACATAATCTTGCTTGTGGTCAGTGGCATTTATTTATTTCTCCACCAGGTCTAATTATACGGCCCTGATATACCAACGGCCATTTTGCCCACTTTACCTGTGTCCCTTGCTGGTCCGTGTGCCCCTGGGGTTTCGTCTCAGGCTTGGTCGGCTGTAGTTGTTGACTGGGCTAGGATTCAGGGTTCTAGTACTCAGCAGGTCAGGGCAGCAGCTGTGGAGAGAGAAACAGAGTCAACGTTTCAGGTCGATGACCCTGTGTCAGGACTGGAAGATGTTCGAGAGGAACAGCTTTTAAGCAAGTACAGAGCCAGGGAAAGAAGGGGCGGGGGCAAGAAAAGAAAAAAGACTTGCATTTATATAGCACCTTTCACATCCTCAGGACGTCCCAAAGCGCTTTCAGCCAAGGAAGTACTTTTTGCAATGTAGTTACCGTTGTAATGTAGGAAACGCGGCAGCCAATTTGCGCACAGCAAGCTCCCACAAACAACAATAATGACCAGATAAAATGTTTTTAGTGATGTTGGCTGAAGGATAATTATTGGCCAGGATACCGGGGAGAACTCCTCAAAATAGTGCTGTGGGATCGTTTACGTCCACCTGAGAGCAGACGAGGCCCTCGGTTTAAAGTCTCATCCGAAAGACAGCGCTCCCTCAGTACTGGCACTGGGAAGTGTCAGCCGAGATTATGTCGCACAAGTCTCTGGAGTGAGGCTTGAACCCATGACCTGCTGACTCAGAGGTGAAAGAGTGCGACCCAGTGAGCCAAGGCTGACACTTTAAGAGTAAGGTGTCCAATGCTGTCCAAAAGTGTCTAATTAACCGCCAAATGGAGAAGGTGGCAGAGAGGCCGCCATACTTTCCGCTGGGAACAGGCTGTCTCCCCTCTCCACGCTCCCTCTTCCCCCTCCCCCCCGCTGTATCTGGCCACACAGCGGGTTGTGAATCTTTGGAATTCTCTACCCCAGAGGGCTGTGGATGCTGAGTTGTTGAGCATATTCAAGGCTGAGATGGATAGATTTTTGGACTCTGGGGGAATCAAGGGATACGGGGATCGGGCAGGAAAGTGGAGTTGAGGCCGAAGATTGGCCATGATCTGATGGAATGGCGGAGCAGGTTCGAGGGGCCGTGTGGCCTACTCCTGCTCCTATTTCTTATGTTCTTATAAATGGAAGAGGTTTTAGTGTAAAGGGGGGAATGTAGCAACGTCCATTGAGAGTAATGCCCGTCCTCCTCTCTCTCTCTCTCTCAGTCCCAGCCGCCTTGACCCTGGAACCCAACACGGCCCACCCAGAGCTCTCGATCTCCGAAGACCTCCGGAGTGTCCGGCTGAGCGACACGTGGCAGGAGCTGCCCAACAACCCCGAGCGTTTCGACGACTGCGTCAGCGTGCTGTCCGCCCAGGGCTTCGACTCGGGGCGGCACTACTGGCAGGTCGAAGTGGGCAGCAAGACTATGTGGGACGTGGGCCTGGCCAAGGAGTCCATCAGTCGCAAGGGCAACATCATCCTGTCGCCCGAGGACGGGTTCTGGACGGTCTGGCTGCGCAACGGCAATGAGTACGAGGCCCTGTCCACCCCCTCGGCCTTCCTTTCCCTCAGGGTGAAGCCCAAGAAGATCGGGGTCTTCTTGGACTACGAGAGGGGCCACATCTCTTTCTACAATGCCGACGACATGTCCGTCCTCTACACATTCACTGACACGTTCAACGAGAGACTCTTCCCTTACTTTAGTCCAGGCGAGAGCGACGGAGGGAAAAACGCAGAGCCACTAACACTTTGCCTCCTCCACTTGTAGAACTTCCAGTTTACCAAAACACTAGACAATTCAGGAGCTGTATATTTTGATACAGTATTTGTGGAAAGATTTTTTTTTTTGCAACAAAGGTGCAGTTTTGATAACGTCGAACTTTCTGTCGCTGCAATGGGAAGTTTCATGGGACGGTTTCAAGCGATTTTATCCCTGTATTTCTAGGCTGGCTCGTTTTTTTTTTAATTGTAAAGTTTAAACGCTTCGATGGAGATTTAAGTGCGGACGATCCCTCTCCCCAACTCTTAACTGAGACTGTCGTGTTCGGCTCTTTGATTCCTGACTTTCATTGCAGGCCTGTTCGGCTGCCCTTTGATGGGCCACTTGGACCTGTTTCTATTTGTTGCACTAATCACCTCTTCCACTGCCCTCTCGTACCCCCGCCCCCCACCTCACCCCTCTATACCCCCACCGCCACCCCCCCATCCTACCCCACCCTGACATCCCCATCTCCCCCTCCCCCACACCCTCCACTCCACCCCCATCCCTACCCCCTTCCCCACCATTATCCCCAACCCCTGACCAGCGGATGTTTATATATCAGTGTAAGAAAGAAATTCTGCTTAAGAACCTTTATTTGCAACTTAAAGGGTCTTTCCTTATAGCTTATAAGTATATAACAAGAAGAGTCTCTTGCTTTCTTTGATAGGGACTGTAATTAATGATAGCTTCGTGTAATGAATAAGTTGGAGTCCGCATTATTTTGTTTGAGTTTAGAAATGTCGTGAGTGAGAATTCTTCTTCTGTTTCCTACGCGCAGTAGACATCGTAAGGTCATGTTTCAAAATCCTGTCCCGCACTGCCTGGCTCGCTCAGCACTCCCATCCCGACCTCATCGACCTACATTGGCTCCCTTCACCACCCCCCTCCCCACCTCCATCCCAGTGCGTTAACTTTAAAATCCATGTCCCTGTTTTCAAACCCCTCCATGACATTACCCAACTCTATCTCGGAAAGCTCCTCCAGCCCCTGTAAAAAACAGAAAGAACTTGCATTTATATAGCGCCTTTCACGACCTCAGGACGTCCCAAAGCGCTTTGCAGCCAATGAAGTACTTTTTTTTTTAAGGTGCAGTCACTGCCGTAATGTAGGAAACGCGGCAGCCAATTTGCGCACAGCAAGGTCCCACAAACAGCAATGTGATATTGATTATATAATCTGTTTTTAGTGATGTTGGTTGAGGGATAAATACTGGCCAGTACACCAGGGAGAACTCCCCTGCTCTTCTTCGCATAGTGCCATGGGATCTTTTTACGTCCACCTGAGAGGGCAGTTGGGACCTTGGTTTAAGGTCTCATCCGACCGTGCGGCGCTCCCCCAGTATTGCACTGGGAGTGTCAGCCTAGATTTTCTGATTTTTTTGCTTAGAATTAGGAACATAGGAACAGGAATAGGCCATTCAGCCTCTCGAGCCCGCTCCCCCCATTGAATTAGGTCATGGCTGAACTGCACCTCAACCCCATTTAGCTCCATATCCCTCGATACAGTTACCGAACAAAACTCTATCTCAGAATGGATCTCAGTCTTGAAAGATCCAATTGTCCCCCAGTATCCACAGTCTTTTGGGGAAGAGAGTACAAGATTTCTACTCCCCTTTGTGTGAAAAAGAAGTGCTTCTCTGAACAGCCTAACTCTAATTTTAAGATTATGCCCTCTTGTTCTGGACACTCCCTCCCTCCACCAGAGGAAATAGTTTCTCTCTATCCAGCATATCGAATCCTTTTAACACTTTAAACACTTCCATTAGATCACCCCTCAATCTTCTATACTCAAGGGAATAAATGCCAAGTTTTGCAGCCTGTCCTCATAATTAAACCCTTTAACAAATTTATATTTCTTCATTTTCAAAAACTGAGATTCTAATTGTTTAGCAATGACCAGAATAGCCTTGAAATCACTTTAGTCCTGTTAACAGACAAACACTTAACATGCTTCTATGAAATTCCAGTCTGCCATTTAGCGCGAAGTGTTAACCCATTTAAAATAAATGGCTTGATGTCTCCGTTCAAATAGCAGAGAGAAATGCCTCACAAATTGCATCAAACATTCATCTGCTGACATCACCAATGAAGCAGACATCTCGTTCAAATCCATTTGTCACGTCACGTGATGTGACAATTCAGGCTACAGCAGTGTCAGTGGTTAAGTTACTGGGCCAGAAATCCAAAGGCCTGGACTAATAATTCAGGTCAACATGAGTTCATAATCCCGAGCCAAGGGAATTTGAATTCAGTTTTTTTAAAAAAAATCTGGAAATAAAGGCTGGTCTCAGTAAAAGTGAATCGTGAAGCTATCGGGATTGTAGTAAAAACCCAACTGGTTCACTTTAGGGAAGGGAACCTGCCGCCCTTACCCAGTCCAGCCTAAATGTGTCTCCAGTCCCCATGCATGGTTGACTCTTAACTGCGCTCTGAAGTGGCCCAGCGAGCCCCTCAGTTGCATCAAAGAAGAAGGCCCACCACCACCTTCTCAGGGCAACTAGGGGATGGGCAATAAATGAATTATCGGGGGAGGGGGACTTCGGTCGGAGCTTTGTCCCCTGCGGCTCTGTCACCATGGCGCTGGTTCAGCGGGAACTCCGCTTAGACGCGCAAACGGGATTTCTGCCGAACCGCGGCGGAGGCGGAGAGCTCGCCAGGAAATCTGGCCACCAGGAGTCGGCTGTGGTAACTCCTAACCCTGACGTTGCGGATTTTTGTTTTTAAAACCGTTTTCGCTCTTCAGCGCTGACCAGGGGAGAAGGTTTGCACAGCTCGCTGTTTAGAGAAATTGTAAACCTATTCTTCATTCAGATCTTCACCATTTCATTGTAAACAACAAAACAGTCGACATCTCCCATGCCTTCCCGACCACCCACCCGCCCCCGATGGTTCCTGGTCATTTGGCGAGTTTAACGTTGACCATGTGATATTACAGCTGTAAAAGATATTCATATGATTATAGTCTCAAATTATCACTGTCTCTGGAACAATGTGAACAATGTTTAGGGGAAGGAGAGTTTCTCTGTTAGTAACACTGAACAATATTTATAGCTGTTACAGAATGGAGTGTTAGAAAATTGAATCATCAGGGTGTGGTATATCACAGTATGTCATGGTGAGGGGTGTGGTATATCACAGTATGTCATGGTGAGGAGTATAGTACATCACAGTATGTCATGGTAAGGGGTGTGGTATATCACAGTATGTCATGGTGAGGAGTGTGGTATATCACAGTATGTCATGGTGAGGAGTGTGGTATATCACAGTATGTCATGGTGAGGGGTGTGGTATATCACAGTATGTCATGGTGAGGAGTATAGTACATCACAGTATGTCATGGTGAGGGTTATGGTATATCACAGTATGTCATGGTAAGGGGTGTGGTATATCACAGTATGTCATGGTGAGGAGTATAGTACATCACAGTATGTCATGGTGAGGGGTGTGGTATATCACAGTATGTCATGGTGAGGGGTGTGGTATATCACAGTATGTCATGGTGAGGGTTATGGTATATCACAGTATGTCATGGTAAGGGGTGTGGTATATCACAGTATGTCATGGTGAGGAGTATAGTACATCACAGTATGTCATGGTGAGGGTTATGGTATATCACAGTATGTCATGGTAAGGGGTGTGGTATATCACAGTATGTCATGGTGAGGAGTATAGTACATCACAGTATGTCATGGTGAGGGTTATGGTATATCACAGTATGTCATGGTGAGGGTTATAGTATATCACAGTATGTGATGGTGAGGGTTATGGTATATCACAGTATGTGATGGTGAGGGTTATGGTATATCACAGTATGTGATGGTGAGGGTTATGGTATATCACAGTATGTGATGGTGAGGGTTATGGTATATCACAGTATGTCATGGTGAGGAGAGTAGTATATCTGTAAAGGTTTCTCTATTCATTTGCTGATAAATGTATTAAATTGATGTTACATATTACAGTCTTATGATGAGTGATGTTGATAGCAGAACAGTACATTATGTCGGAACAAGTTACATTGGACGATATTATGTATCATTGTACGTGTTAAAAGGAGGTGTATTATTGTCATGGTGATGTGATATGGTAAATCAGAGGATGCTGTTGTGAGAGCTGTGGTATATCAAACAATACGATCATGAATTGTGTGGTATATCAATGTGTTATAGCATGTGACTGAATATTGTAGTGGGGATGTCGTACATCACATGGCTATTGTGAAGGGTGTGGCACTTTACAAAGTGTTACGATGAAAATAATGGTATGTTGGGGGTGTTAAAGCGAGGCCTATGGTACATTAGAACGTCTTACATTGAAAGTAGTATCAAATCAGTTATAGTCGCTGTTGTGGCATACTGAATTGTGTTGTATAATATATCAGAGGATGATATTACTTGAGAAAATGCAGTTGTTGATGTTAGGTAGCGAGCACGTCATATGTTCCTCTGCCTGTTATTTTAAAGCACATGTTAGTTTATTTATTTTAAATGAAATAACGCTTGTTAAAATAGTGGACAGAGGAATGTCAGTGTGTTAAGTGTTTGCCCATTAATATCACCTACAGTAATTTCTAGGCTTCATTGGGGAATGCAGCATTTCAGCCACGTGATATAATGTAGAAGAGAGGACTGGCATGATTCAGAATTTCTCCCAAAATCTTTAACATATATTCACTGCAAAAAGTCAGCTTTTATAAGCAGGTCGAGTCTCCTATGAACCAAAATCTGCATCCTAATGTATGCTGCAAATGAGACCACTTGACACAATTACTCTTCAATTAAAATGTAATGCACCAGAGTCCATGTGGGATGCCCAACACATTCTTCTGTCCATTCCAAATCATTGTAAATACCACACTGGCAGACTGTTACATTCAGGCTAAAACTGACAGCTAGATTTATTTACAGGTAAATCGATTATACAGATGCATAATAACAAAGCAAAATACTAATGGGTACAAATATTGAGAAAGCAATAAAGATCAAGTCAGCCCACAAGAGTTCAAAAAAAGCTTCTTTGGGACATTATTCTTACAGTCTAATAATCTGCAAGGTTTTTGGAGGAACATTTCTTTTTGTAGACCTCCAGATGTGATGTTTGTACATTGGTGAGGTGCTAACGTTGCACACCACACTGAGTTCAAGCATCAATTCAAGAAACTGAACCAAACTGAACTAACATTGAGTAGCTATGGCAGTGCCTTTATGCCAAAAGAAGCCTTTCATGTCACAGCTGTTAACGTTGAGATGTTAGCTGTCTTTGTCACGAAGCTATCTCGTAATGGAGCAACCACTAGGGATATTGTATTTGTCTAATTCCTCCCAGTCTACAAGCTCACATTCATTAACAAGTCAAAGAAAAACTTGCCCAGCTATCAAACAGACTCGACCTGATATAATAAACAGAAAATGGTGGAAACAGGCCATTCCGCCCAACTGGTCTATGCCGGTGTTTATGCTCCAGACAAGCCTCCTCCCACCCCTCTTCATCTAACCCTATCAGCATATCCTTCTATTCCTTTCTCCCTCATGTATTTATCTCGCTTCCCCTTAAATGCATCTATGCTATTCACCTCAATTACTCCATGTGGTAGCAAATTCCACATTCTTACCACTCTCTGGGTAAAGAAGTTTCTCCTGAATTCCTTATTGCATTTATTAAGTGGCTACCATATATTTATGACCCCTAGTTATGGATTTCCTAATAAGTGGAAACATCTTCTCTGCTTCTACCCTATCAAAATCCTTCATAATTTCAAAGACCTCCATCAGGTCACCTCTCAGTCTTCTCTTTTCTAGAGAAAAGAGCCCCAGCCTGTTCAATCTTTCCTGACAGTTGTAACCTCTAATGTTTTGGTATCACACTTAGAAATCTTTTTTGTATCTTCTCCAGTGCTTCTATATCGTTTATGTGATATGGAGACCAGAACTGTGCACAGTACTCCAACGTGTGTGCACAGTACTCCAAGTGCATGCACTGTACTCCAATTGTACTCTAAATGTGCTAAGTAGTTTCTGAATACAGACAGAGAGAAGCCCAACAGTTAGGTGTATTGGCCACTCCCCTGAGATAAGGACATATGAGGTCTCTTAAAGATGGACGCAATTTCCAGTCCACAGTTACATAACCTATCAAAAGTCAAATAAGGAAAATATATTACAGATAATCCCTATTTGACCTATTTTTCCCGATTTGACTCAGGACAAAACTTTGCTTTCATCACAAGGGACCATAGTAAGAAAGAAAAGCTTGCATTTATAGAGCGCCATTCACAACCTCAGGACATCCCAAAGCGCTTTACAACCAATGAAGTACTTTTGAAAGTGTAGTCACTGTTATAATGTAGGAAACGCGGCAGCCAGTTTGCGCACAGCAAGGTCCCACAAACAGCAATTTGAAAGTGACCAGATAATTTGTTTTATTGATGTTGGTTGAGGGATAAATATTGGCCAGGACACCAGGGAGAACTCCCCTGCTCTACTTCTAAATCGTGCCCTGGGATCTTTTACATCCACCTGAGGGGGAAGATGGGGCCTCGGTTTAACATCTTATCTGAAAGACGCCACCTCCGACAGTACAGTTCTTCCTCAGTAAAGGGGAAAGTTGGAGTGAAAGGTTGTGCGAAGTTATACACGATGTACTGCAGTGCTTTTATTTATTCATTCATGGGATGTGGGCATCGCTGGCAAGGCCAGCATTTATTGCCCATTCCTAATTGCCCATGAGAAGGTGGTGGTGAGCCGCCTTCTTGAACCACTGTAGTCTGCGTGGTGATGGTAATCCCACTGTGCTGTTAGATGGGGAGTTCCAGCATTTTGACCCAGCGACGATGAAGGAACGGTGATATATTTCCAAGTCAGGATGGTGTGTGTCCTGGAGGGGAACGTGCAGGTGGTGGTGTTCCCATGTGCCTGCTGCCCTTGTCCTTTTAGGTGATAGCGGTCGTGGGTTTGGGAGGTGCTGTCCAAGAAGCCTTGGTGAGTTGCTGCAGTGCATCTTGTAGATTGTACACATTGCAGCCACAGTGCACTGGTAAGAAGGGAGTGAATGTTTAGGGTGGTGGATGGGGTACCAATCAAGCGGGCGGATTTGTCCTAGATTGTGTTGAGCTTTTTGAGTGTTGTTGGAGCTGCACTCATCCAGGCAAGTGGAAAGTATTCCATCACACTCCTGACTTGTGCCTTGCAGATGATGGAAAGACTTTGGGGAGTCAGGAGGTGAGTCACTCACCACAGAATACCCAGCCTCTGACCTGCTCTTGTAGCCACAGTATTTATGTGGCTGTATAGTTAAGTTTCTGGTCAATGTGAATCCCAGGGTGTTATGGTGGGGGATTCGGCGATGGTAATGCCACTGAATGTCAAGGGGAGGTGGTTAGATTCTCTCTTGTTGGAGATGGTCATTGCCTGGCACTTGTCTGATGCGAATGTTACTTGCCACTTATCAGCCCAAGCCTGGATGTTGTCCAGGTGTGGCTGCATGCGGGCACAGACTGCTTCATTATCTGAGGGGCTGCAAATGGAACTGAACACTGTGCAATTATCAGCGAACACCCCCACTTCTGACCTTATGTGGGTGGGAAGGTCATTGATGAAGCAGCTATAGGGCTAGTGGGAGCAGTGCTGTGCACGCCTATCCACTGAATGATTAAGTTTAATGTTAGATTGAAGATTACATCTAGAAAGATACCAACCTGTGGCAAGCTCTACATAAACGAGACTGATTTCTGGGGGGTGATCCCATGTTTTTTTGGCAGAATGACATTCTGTAGCTTCACTCCCCAGTAATCCCACACACTGAGGCCTGGTAAAGGACATTGGAGGCAATTTTAACATAATCCTGTGAGGCAACTGAAGGGATCGGGAGCGATGCTGGTTTTACACCCCGCCTCAATTTTACTCTCCATTGAAGTCAATATTGGACGGTGTGTAAAACCGACGTTCCACCCGATCCTGTGGGATTGCCGCCCGGCGAGTTATGTTAAAATTAACCCCCATTTGTAAACATGTCAGGGGTGAAATTGGTCCTCGGCAGTAGCGTGAAACCGGTGATTGCAAATTGGTGACCCTCCCGTTTTCAAACCGTCCGCGGTGAAACCGATTGGCTTTCGCCCGTTTCAGACTATGGCCAAAGACCAACTTCTCACCCCCCACCCCCCAATGGCCCACCCCCGTTGTTCTTTGATGTGCTTACAATGTCCTTGCACATAACTGCCAGTGAAATCCTTTGTCCGCCGCATGTAGACACAAAGACAAACCGCGTCGCACCAACACGGAACGTGTAGAGTCAGCAGCTCACAAACTTTCAAGGGCGGAGATTCATTCCAAAATGGTGACCTCTGCCCTCTGACCTGGAGGTCGGGCAGGAACCAAGGAGCCAGCGACTAATGTCAGTTCTATGATATCCCAGAACTGCCTGCACGAGACGTGGCACTGCTCTTCAAACAGTATTCATTGCATGAAGGTCTTTGACTCATTTCCACGGCACAAGGCAATACTTAAGTGTATTTGTTCCAATTATCAAATGGGCCTTACTGCAAAAACTACCTAGTGCATGGTGCCAAAAAAGCTCAAACTTAGAAATTAATGTTAAAGAAAGAACTTGAATTTATATAGCGCCTTTCACGACCTCAGGACGTCCCAAAGCGCTTTACACCCAATGAAGCTTTTTTGAAGTGTAGTCACTGTTGTAATGTAGGAAGCGCGGCAGCCAATTTGCACACAGCAAGATCCCACAAACAGCAATGTGATAGTGACCACATAATCTGTTTCCTGGTGATGTTAGTTGTGGGATAATATTGGCCAGGGCACCAGGGAGAACTCCAATGCTCCCCTTTGAAATAGCGATCTTTTGCGTCCAACTGAGAGGGCATACGTTTCATCCTAAAGACAGCACCTCTGACAGTGCAGCGCTCCCTCAGTACTGGCACTGGGAGTGTCACGCTGGATTATGCACTCAAGTGTCTGGAGTGGGGCCTGAACCCACCACTTTCTGACTCAGAGGTGAGAGTGCTCCCCACTGAGCCACTCGTTTGCAACATCAGCGTCCAAGCGCTGAACTTGTTCATGGGACATCTTCTAAGGTTAGTATGTTCATATTACTCAGAGATTTGTATCCTAATATCCTACACAGTAAATTCTGGGCTGAATTAGATGACTGGCAGTTTATGTGACCACCTGCCCATAGGTTAGAAGGAACTACTGTGGTGCAATTATACCCTTTATGTATATATTAAGGCAAAAATATTGAGAACAGCGTATCATAATTGGATGAAACGCTATGACCATCTACAAGTGCATTTTCATACTCCAACCCCCACTAACACATGGGAGCAGAAATATCTGTGCATTACCCAGTCTGTCACTATTAATATCTGTGCGTTACCCAGTCTGTCACTATTAATATCTGTGGGTTACCCAGTCCGTCACTATTAATATCTGTGGGTTACCCAGTCTGTCACTATGAATATCTGTGAGTTACCCAGTCTTTCACTGTTAATATCTGTGAGTTACCCAGTTTGACACTATTAATATCTGGGGATTACCCAGTCCGTCACTATTAATATCTGTGGGTTACCAAATCTGACACTATTAACATCTGTGCATTACCCACCCTGACACTATTAATATCTGTGGCTTACACAGCCTGACACTGTTAATATCTGTGGGTTACCAAATCTGACACTATTAATATCTGTGGGTTACCCAGTCAGTCGCTATTAATATCTGTGCATTACCCAATCTGTCACTATTAACATCTGTGGGGTACTCAGTCTGTCACTATTAATGTTTGTAGCTTACTCAGTCTGACACTATTAATATCTGTGAGTTACCCAGTCTGACACCGTTAATATCTATATGTTACCCAGTCTGGTCACTATTAATATCTGTGGGTCACCCAGTCTGTCACTATTAATATCTGTGGGTCACCCAGTTTGACACTATTAATATCAGTGGGTTATCCAGTTTGACACTGTTAATATCAGTGGGTTACCCAATTTGACACTATTAATATCAGTGAGCTACCCACTCTGTCACTATTAATATCTGTGAATAACCCACTCTGTCATTATTAATATCTATGAGTTAACCACTCTGTCATTATTAATATCTATGAATTAACTACTCTGTCATTATTAATATCTGTGAATTTACCCAGTCCGTCTAACCCATTTCAAGCTCGATTGTTTCGAGATCTAAAGTACTGAACTGTAGATAAGTTTATTTTTTAAAACGAGTGACTCCTTACCTGCTTTCCTGAGTCCTTCGCCTCCGGCCTTCCCTTTCAGTTCAATGTGCTGGATGTTAATGTGTGAATAATTTTCTAAGCAAAAGCATTTTGTACTGGGCGCTGATTAATATTCATGAGCTTGCCTTGGTTCCTCCCTCTATGCAAATCGAGCAATCGTATGGCAGCTTTGATCCCATTTTCTGTGGGTTTTCTCCCAATCCTTCCTGTCCGCCTGCGCCCCATTCAGTTCCCTTGTCTGAGAGGGTGAATGATCACAGGTGGGGGGACTTGCAACCGGCCGCCGAAGTTACTGTGTAAGAAACGACTGGGAAGTACGAGAGAGAATGAGGGCGTTAATTTTAACCTAAACTGGCCGGGCGGGAATCACACCGGATTTACACCCCGCCCAATATTGACTTCAGCGGAGAGTAAAAATCGGGGCGGGGTGTCAAACCAGCGTCGCCCCGAATCCCGTCAGGTTACCGGTGGCCGTTTTAGGGTCAAAATAACCCCAGCCCAATCCGGATTGTTTAATCCGGTTCTGTCAGATTCACGGTAACACAGTGGAGACCGGACAATCCTGAGTCCGTTTTCATTCAAATGTTCTCCTCCCTCCGTCATCAATAGGAAACACATAATTAGCAGAGTCAGAGGGTTGAAAACCCGCTTAATGCGGAAGGCAGTTTGTACCTCCGTTTGTTTCAGACTGCGGGGTGTTTATATCGCATCAGCATCCGAATGAGTTTCTGCAGATTGTTCTGTTGTTCAAACTGGAATCAATTGTATTTTCTTTCATTCTATGACGAGAAACAAGATACAATTCTGTGGAAAGGTGCAGTGTGTGCATGAAACTGTGTTTCCTGGGAGTTTATACAGCTGTCTGCCCGTGTAACGTGTACAAAATGAATACTGTAAATCTCAGGTCCTGTTGGAGAATAAAAATGTTATTTTGAAGAATATTTTGATCCTGTGCTGCCTCTTCTTTTCAAGTTTTGTTTAAAATTTCCAGTATCAACAGAAACAGAACAAATAAACGTAGAGCACGAACTGATATTGAAATAGATCAGATTCATGTACATCAGTCACTGATAATGAAATGGAACAGATTCATGTACACCAGACACTGATACTGAAATAGAACAGATTCATGTACACCAGACACTGATACTGAAATAGAACAGATTCATGTACACCAGACACTGATACTGAAATAGATCAGATTCATGTACACCAGTCACTGATACTAAAATAGAACAGATTCATGTACATCAGTCACTGATACTGAAATAGAACAGATTCATGTACACCAGACACTGATACTGAAATAGATCAGATTCATGTACATCAGTCACTGATACTGAAATAGAACAGATTCATGTACACCAGTCACTGATACTGAAATACAACAGATTCATGTACACCAGTCACTGATACTGAAATACAACAGATTCATGTACACCAGTCACTGATACTGACATAGAATAGATAAGCATCGAAAATTTATTCAGACTGAAGTGCTACGTTGCTTAGTGGGGAGCACTCTCGCCTCTGAGTCAGACGCTTATGTGTTCAAATCCCACTCCAGAGGCTTGAGCACATAATCCAAGCTGACACTCCCAGTGCAGTACTGAAGAAGTGCTGCAGTGTCGAAGGTTCCATCTTTCAGATGAGATCATAAACATCTTAGGGCTAGTGTGGAGGGAGATTTACTCGGTATTTAACCTATACTGTTCCTCTCCTGGAAGTATTTGATGGGACAGTGTAGAGGGAGCTTTACTCTGTGTCTCACCCGTGCTGTATCTGCCCTGGGAGTATTTGATGGGACGGTGTAGAGGGAGCTTTACTCTGTATCTAACCCGTGCTGTACTTGCCTTGGGATTATATGATGGAAAGTGTAGGGGGAGCTTTACTCTGTCGCTAAACGGTGCTGTGCCTGACCTAGGACTGCTTTTCAGAGCAGTGTTGGCAGATCGCAGGGGGCCGATTGTCTGAGTGCCCTCTGATTGGGGAGTGATGTGTGTTTTGGGATCAGATCAAATAAATGCAAAGAAAAAGAAGAAAAGAAAGAAATGAGTAAATAAGTTCGGTACCACTGAAGAAGGCATTTAATCTCCTGAAAAAGAAAAGGGAAGAAAACATAACTTAACATTGCGCCATCACAGTGCGGTCAGTGAGCATATCTGCATTGTCACTTGCTAATTAAATGTATAATTTCAATATACTGTTCAGCCAGAGAACAGGGAATTTTATTCTGAATTTAGCACGTGGTGTAATTCACCTGGGAGTACTTCATGAACAACGTGAAAATGTGATTCAGTTCCCAGCACCGAGAACCCGACCCTCGATGAATACTGAGAGACACCAGCAGAGAGAGATGGATGAAGGTTAGACTGAGTACACCAGGTGATAATGTGTGAGCTGCCTGAGGTGTTGGTCTAGGTGGTCCAGGTCTGGCCCATTCCCCGATGCTCCGCCACACAATCACCCTAGCCATCTTCCACATTGTCTGGAGATCCAAGACAGACGCCGTCCGGTGGGCCACCATGTACAAACCCCCAGACAACAGGGGGAAAGGGCGTCCCCAATGCTGCCCTGATCCTGATGGCCACCTTTGAGTGGCTGCCTCAAGATTTGTGTAGGGCCCCATTAGGCAAACACCAAGTGTCATTAATGCTGAGTTTCTACCTGTCCACCACACTGAGAAGGGTGGGTCTGGCCATGCTGGCCAAGCAGATGAAGAACGTCTCGTCCAGCTGGACCATACCCCACGACCTCTCCCAGGTGGTGAAGTTCCTGAAGAGGAACCCTTTCGATCACAAGGCTGTCAGCGAGTGGTCTGGACAGTAGGACCTTCTGGGGGTCCTGCAGGGAAAGGAGAGGGTGGATCCGATCGAGCAGTTCCACGACCAGACAGTCGAAACCATTTGGCAGAACATCTTGTCGCCGGAACTGACCAACAGGGATAGGATGTAACTTGGATGGTGGTGAGAAGGGCCCTCCTGGTGTGGTCTTTCCAGCATGCACAGAATCTCAGTGACACTGCGAGCTGCCGTCGAGGCTGAAGTGGGAATGAGACCGTCGCCCATCTTGGACTGCCCCTTCGTGCAGAGAGTGTGGAGTGAGATGCGTTGGTATTTGTCCCGGTTCATTCCCAACCGTTCGGTAACACAGGACTTTGTGCTCTACGGGCTGTTCCCCAGGACGCAAACCGAGAGAGATATCAACTGCTACTGGAAGACCATCAACTCAGTGAAGGAGGCCCCTTGGTCCACCTGAAACCTGCTGGTCTTCCAGCTGAAGGAGCTGTCCATGACCGAGTACTGCCGACTGGCACACTTCAAGATCCAGGAGTACGTGCTGTGAGACGCAATGAAGAGAGGTGCGGACGACACGATGGGAAAGGCCACCGAGTAAGGACATCACACCTTGTATTGTACACCATGTATTAGGAGATAAACGCTGTGTTTGAATTGTAATATTGGGATCGTTTTGTGTACGATCTGTATTGTATTGTTTTGAATTGTATTGCTTTGGAATTGTGTTTTTTACATTGAACTGTGTGTATCTTTAAATTCTATGAAATAAAGTATATCTTGAATTTTTTTAATAGAAGAGTGTCTCTGCAGCTTTAAAAACTCTGTCTCAATGCACAGATATTTAAAATGTAGAACAGTGTGATTGTTTCTGTATCTTTAAACTCTCTGACTCACGACACAGTTATTTATAGTGTATTGTAGGATGATTTGTGTGGGACGAGGGTCTGTGAGGTAATGTGGGAGCAGCGCCTTTGTGCAGGGTGAGTATTGCACTCTTTATTTTCTCTCTCCCCTCTTGCTTTTTCTCTCCTTTCCTTCCTTTCACTCTCATTTCATTCCTCTTATTTCCTTCTTTTTCTTTCTGCCTCCAGCTCCACTGTCTGTATCCTCTTTTAATGTGTTTCATTCTCCCATCCTATTTCCCTTGCCTTGCCCCTCTCTCTCGTTCCTTTTTCCATCTCTCCCTTTACGCTTTCTCATTCCCTCTTTTCTTTCTTTCCTCTTTCTCTCTTTTCTTGCTTCACTCTTTCATTCTCTTTTCTTTATCGCTCTTTCATTTTTCTCTCCATTTACACTTTCTCGCTCTCTCCTTTCTTTCTCTCTCTCTCTCTCTTTCTTTTCTCTCCTCCCTATCCAGCGAGAATCAGTGAGGGAGAGGGCTCCCACCATGGTCCAGGAATTGAAACCCTTCCGGGGTAAATCTCCCTCACTGTGACCTGTCGCCCCGTGGACTAATTCCCCACCCAACCCCTCCCTGCCATCACCCCTGCAGTGCACTGGACATTACAACATACAGGACTTTGTAATGCGCCAGATGGTAATTCACTGGTGGTGCTCAGGCAGCTTCAAGAAGCCAAAGTGATGGCCCTTGTGGAGAAATGTAGACAAATTCTTGAATATTTGGGATATAAATTTTTATTTCCAATGCTCTTACAAAGGGCAGACTATTGACAACATATAGTCATTGCCACTAACTTTATTAACGTGACGCAGTTGGCATAATAAAATGGGAATATTAACATTAATTATTGAGTTACAGAAAACTTATGCAAAGAGCATGCATTACCTGCTGTTCTGATCAGCTGCCTTCTAATCTAATAAACACAGACCTTCGCGCACACTGAGAGTGTTCTGTGCTTAATTGATTGTCAGGCTAATGGTAGCAAGATCAGTCCAATCAATGTGATTGCAAAAGTATCAACTTCTCCATCTTCTCGCCGGGACAATGACATAAAAAAAATAAATCGGGTAAGTTACATTTCTGTGCAGTTATGGACATTGACTTAAAATTAGTTCCACTGACACTTAGAAACACGCAAGGGAGACCATTCTGCCCATCTTGATCCATCCATCCAGAGCGATCTTAACATCCACCCATTGTAGCATCAAATTGTTTCTGAAATGATTCCAGGGTTCTTGTCTCCATCGCTCTATCTGGAACCTCACTCCACATGATGATGACACTTTGGGGTGGAAACAAGGTGGTAGTGCCCCCAAAAATGGTGGGCAGTGACAGAGGAGAATTAAAACATGGGCAATGCTCCCTCAGTACTGCACTGAAGTGTCAGCCTGGATTATGTGCTCAAGTCTGTGGGGCGGAAGAGAGGCAGGAGGGGTCCATGGGAGTGGGAATAATTGGATGGCTCTTTCAAAGAGCCGCCACAGGCACGATGGACTGAATGGCCTCCTGCGCTGTATGATTCTATATGAGGCTGGTTTGTATTTTAAATGGGATTACCACCTGAGTCGGGACCATCCGCACCAACTGTGACTGAGACCGACGCCCAGCAGTTTGCAGCTGGCAGGAGGCAGGTCGGTGGTGTGGAATTATGGGATGGACCTGTTAGTGACCTTTAACCCCGCGGATTGTCAGCGGTGCTGAGTTTTTCCCGTCCTCATTCATTCCCGGAATGAAGAAGGGAAAAATTCTCTCAGTGAAAGTGTGGGTGAAAGTGTGGAGATGGGACATGTTGTCCGCATTGTAAAATGACACCTGTCCGCCCTCATAGTCCAGGTACACCCCGATCATCCGGGGCTCCACACTCGGGGTGAGGGGGGTGTCATCGGGGGAGGTGACGGCAAAATAACCACTTTCAGGATCCAGCCACACAATCCAGTATCCGGACTCAGGTCTCAGGTTAATCTCCATTTCCTGTTAACAGACTCTCGGGCCACTCCCACACTCCACCAAGTCTTGTTCCCCACCTCCACCTCCCAGTAGTGTCTCCCTGATGTGAATCCCTCCGATCCCAGGACACAGGCCACGCGATCAAACCTCTCCGGGGTGTTTGGGAGCGGCTGCCGTATCACTCCGTCTCTCACACTGGTCCGGTCCTCAGACACGATGAGCCGTGGATTCGCTGTGTTCGGATCCAGAGTCAGAGAGGCTGGAGCTGGGGGAAGGTTAAAATAACAGTCAGTGAGTGAGTTTCTTGCTGTGATTTATTCAAACACTTTCCTGTTTAAAGTGCCCACTCGGGGGATTCCCGGGACCTCGGGTGTTTTTAAAGGGCTCCAGGTTCTGTTATTGGAATCTGCCCCCACCCGGGGGTTTACGCTCCTGGGGCCGCTCTGACTTCCCAACCCGGTCAGAGCTGAGCGGGGACCGGGCGCACATTGTGTTTTATTTTTGTCTTTCTTCAGCCCCTGGCGCCCTGATTCGACACCGACCCGCCACAAGGAACCCAGCGCCCCCTCGCCCTCCACACTCCCCACCCCACCCCGAGTCCCCTGCGGTTCTCAGCCCCTGCAGAGTGACCCACGGGCCTATAGAAATACACAAGGAACCGGCACCAAGAGGCGCCGATGTGACTTGGAGGCACAATCTCGGCCCGGAGACGTTACCCCTGAAATCCCCACATCACCAATCTGCTCGATCGATGAGGGGAGATGGGGGAGGGGGGAAGCGGAAATAAGAAACCAGAGGGAAAGAAAGGGAAGAAAAGTGAGGAGGGGAACTGCTGCAGAAGAAAAGAAAGGACCGAGAGAGAGTGGAGGGGAACTAAACTCAACGGAGGGAATGGGAACAAGAACAGATCCCGCAGAGGGCGGGAGGGAAAGAGCTCGCGCGGGGTAAACAGTGAGGAAAGGAGAGAGTAAAGAGTTCAAGGGGAAAAGTAGAAAAGCAACAGGATAAAGAAGCTGCGGCCCACAACTCAATGTGTCCAACAGCCTGACCCGGAACGCGAGATAAACTGAAACAACCGGGCAGCCCCCAGATTCAGAAAAACCCGCCCCCGAACAGAAAAAACACCCTGGACATAACAAACCGACATCACCCTGAATACAGTCCATCAACAAAATTATATCCAGGAATCTCAACAGACTCGAACACAAAATCAGCCAAAACCGATCGACATAAAAGGAGAGGTGGCAGTGTCATTTCTACAGGAGACTCTCCTCACCATATGTGAACTCCTGCAGCCACAACTGCAGCCTCAAAGCAGTGCAAGGACATCATTGCTTGTGGCTGTCAAGGTAACCGTGGCACTGAACTTTTATGGCTTTCGATCCATTCAGGTCTCTGCTGGCGATATTCTTGACAGAGAGAAGCAGAATGAGCGAGCACGAGTGTGTGCCGCATTGCAGGCTTCTCCATGGTGCAGCGTGTCATTGACTGCACGCATATAGCCATGTGTGTTCCATATCTCAACTCAGCCATCTTTATGAACAGACGGGGTTCGACTCCCTCAATGTGCAGCTGGTGTGTGACGGCAAGCAGTGCATCATGCAGCTCAATGCAGTCATGATGCTTCCATAATGCTGCAGTCCAATCTACCAACTATCTTTGAACCGGCTTCGTAAGTCAATGGCTGGCTACAGGGTAACAAGCGCGAACCCTTCACGAGGTGGCTTGTGATTCCGGTCAGTCACGCACGCACGTGTACAGATAGGTCTACAATGAGAGCAATGCAGCCACAAGAAATGTCATTGAGCAAACCATAGGCATCTTCAAGCAACGTTTCCGCTGCCTGGGCCATTCTGGAGGAGCCCTGCATTACTCAGCTGAGCAGGTGTCTAGATTTGTCGTGGTATGTTGCATGCTGCACAACCTCGCCCTTAAGAAGGAACATCCCTTGCCACCGCCTATCCACCAACTCCCTGAGCCAGAGGCAGAGGAGGAGGAAGACGAGGAGGAAGTGGAGGAAGAGTAAGTGTCAAGAGCAACAAAATGCACAGGCCCTGTCTGCCAGGACTCTTCATGCTCACCTTATTCAAGAGCGATATCTGTAACCTCATTGACGCCTCCCAAGTCACCAACAGTCCTACACTGCTCACATTTCCTCTCCCTCATGACCATCAAATCGCCCTCCATGTGACTGCACATTGCTTCCTCCCACAGCTTAAAGCGTAAATAAAAACCACCACCAACTGCGACCTCCAAACAAAAATTTATCAGATTGCACATTAACTCAAGTATAAAACATTACACCATTCACCTTTGTGAATTCCCTCAGTGCCTTTCATTCGTCTGCCTTTGCCCTTCCTAGTGCTTCGACGAGATGCATCCCCTGTGACTGGAGCATGGGTGGTGGAAGGCTGCTGATCTTCAATTGAGGTGCATGCAGATGGACTTGTAGGAAAAACTCGAGCAGCTCTGGGCCAGGAGGGTACGTATCAGACTGCACCATCTCGACATGGGCTGCAGCAGTCTAGCCTGGCTGGCTGACAGGCAATAGCAAGGGCACTAACAGAGAGGCAGGGCTGGGAGCAGGAAAACTGTCATCCTGAGAGAGGACAGCAGGTTCGACTGCCATGGCGCCATTGCCACTCGAATGGGGCGGCACCTCAGCAATCCTGGTGATCAACTGAAGAGCAGATGGATGGAGTGCTGTGACGCCGTGGAAGCCCCGTTCCACAGTGGTACCTTCCGGCGAGCTGGCACCTGTGGTATCCGTTCACCTCGCCCCGGCTCCTGTGCACTTGTGCCCATTGTCTCAACACGTGCCGATCCCTCCTCTAATCTAGTCTCTACACTAAATGTGGTGTCAGTATCTCAGCTGGTGGATGTGAGTGTCAGATCAAGAGCTGGTGTGGCTTCATTATCCTGTCTTCCTCATCCTCCACCTCAGATGGTGCCGGCTCAAGTCTTGGGTGTCTGCAATGAAAAAAGGAGACGGGTTGAGCTGTGGAGCGGTGAGAGGAGCAAGGAAGACGTGCGTGCTGACACCACCGACAGCACATTAGTCAGAAAATATTGTGGGATGTGGGAAACGAGAAGTAGAATTAGGTATGTAGAGAACCTCTTTGTTGGGACCTCCAGCGCGGCACTTGCCATGGCCACAGCAATGGCCCGCCCAATTATCCAAAGCACAGTCACCTCCAGAGGAGTGAGGACGTGCAGGAGTGCTGATACCCCCTGAGGTCTTTCACACTGCCCGCTGATATGCGCCATCTTCTGTTGCAAGACAGAGAGAAGAATGTCAGTGAGTGTCCTGCAAGACGTTTGGGTAATGTGCCGGTCATGGGTGAAGAACTGCCGGTATATGTGACCTGTGAGTGGTGCGTGTGTGGATTGAAAGTGTGGTGTTATGTGAGGGTGAGGTGCAGCATGCGAAGTGCAGCATTGTGTACAGATGGGCAGCGTTTGTTGGTGGGTGGGTGACGGGGGTGGGGGGTGGGTGTCATCTTGGAGCAGTGTTGTGATTCATAGGATGTGTCACTTGACACTTGCATTCACTCACCTTGACCACTTGTGTCAAATCATTGAACTTCTTCTGGCACTGCACCCACATGTGTGGTGCAATGCTCCTGGCATTCACATCCACGGCCACTTCCTCCCTCTGCCTCTGCAGCTGGTGACTGGAGGGTCTCCTGCCGCCGTGCAGGTACAGGATGGCTCTCTGTTCTTCCACTTACTCAGTCAGGGCCTCCACTGAGCTGTCGGAGAACCTCGATAAATTCTCTCTTGCCGGTCCAGTCATTCGACTTGTTATCCTCCACTGCTTGCATTTGCAGTGCACTTCCCCTTTAAGAGGTTCAGGCTGCCTTGAACTAGTGCTGGCCACGCCCCATATCCAGCCTCCTGGTGGGTGCAGCCTCTCGCCAAGGATAGCGCTGGCTGCACGGACAAATAATGGAAATGAGCCTGAAGCACGAATCTCGCCTCCAGCCTGCATCGGAAACACCGGGCGCGGGTTAATCGCACACAGCGACCCTCGCGCCCGAATTCGGGCGTTCGCGAATTTAACCCCCACTCTCTGATATAATCTGATTCGTTATAATAAGAAATGAGTTTTAAATCAGGACAAAGAAACATATAGGACTTTTACCGGGTTTGATAGCATCAATCATTTCTCTCCACACTGTGTACTGAAAAGGGCCGTTGAATTTTTCGATAGACAGGGCGCCATCTGCTAATGACAGTATATAACCTTCGTCGCTAACCCTGCAAATATTCAACAATTGGTTATAAATTGATCATAAACACCTTTCTGAGTTATTTTACCAAACAGTGCAGAGTTTCAGTAAAGAACATGTCCTACCTCCTCTTCTGACAAGTTTTCTCCTGAAATAAATAAAACACAAATCTGAGTTGACACAAACTGACCATCCATATCCGGACAGCAGAATTGCCCTAATTTTGACAATCTGTTGATAATTCTGAATTCTCACTGCTGCCGACACACAGATACAAAGATGACATTACAAACAGGTATAGAAGAACCGGAGAGAGTGCAAAAAATTCCATGTAGGAAATATTTGAAAGCTGGTCAGAAGAAATTACACCCAAATTATCAAATGCCTCTCATAGAAACAGGATATGGCTGAGAAATCTTATTTGTGTCAGACGATGGAAATCAGCATCAGTCCCCCTCACAGACACTGTGACTCTCACACCCACCGGACCAGACACACCCACACACTCACTCATTGTAACTGTAACTGCATTGCAATGTGAGTTTCAGGAGAATATTAAACTCTTGGGCAACACGGAAATAATTACAAGCTAAATATCAAGATCAGGGCAAATCATTCCCGGGGTGGTTGCTGGTATTCCCGGGATTCTGTAGACATTGTGTGAGGCCGATTAGTTCGGTGACAATAACAGATCCGCCTCGGAATAGACAAAAAAATCGATCGATTTAAAACAGTCCCGAATTATCTGGAAATTCTGCATTTACTTCAAAATTCTTGCCCATCATTTTGTGACTGTGAACATTCACTGAACTAAACTGAAATATAATCCTCACCTTCAGAAATATCACTCCGTCTTTTTCCTCCATCTGTTTTTGGAACTTTGAGAGCTTCTCCTGAATAGAATTTAAATTCTCTTGAATTTCTTGAAGATTTTCCTCCATTGTTTCTAGAATCCTCTCCTCTTCTTCCCTGAGATCTCCGATTAAAAGCTGCTCTTTCTCAGTGAGAATCTGGTGCATTTTAGCGAACTCGGATGTGATGCGGGTCTGCAGACTGCTCGACTGTTCCTACAAAATGAAATGTGAAAAATAATAATGTACCGCGATAAAGGAACAAAACTAACCGAGATCGCAGAGAATCGGCACAGGGAGACCTCACCCTAACTTCGGAAATCTGCTGCTTCTGTTTCAGTTCAGTTTTCAGAACCGCCGTTTTCTTCTCTGTGAGAGAATCTAAGGAAGATTTCAGCTGATCCTGGGATTGGGAGAAAAAATGACAGAATGAAAGTGTTCGACCATGAAAATGTGATCAAATAATCAGGTGATCAAATATGTTCGCTTTTACCTTATAGATTTCAACAGCTTCTTTGATCGGCATGAAGCGGTGGTCTCTGTGTTCCCGCGCATCTCTACAAATCATACAGATCAGTTTCTTGTCAGTTTCACAAAACAGCTTCAGTTCTTCCTGATGTTCCTCACAGTGAAGTTTACTTTCCTTCTCTTCCGGATTCAGCTTTAATTTTCGAGCTTTCTCGGCCAGATTCACTAAGGCCCGATTGACCCTGAAGTTTCTTTCCGGAAACTCCTCCTTACATTCCGGGCAGGAGTTTGTTTCCTTCTGTTCCCAAAACTGTGTGATACAGGAGCGGCAGAAGTTGTGCCCACACTCCAGTATAACCGGATCAGTGAAGAAATCAAGACAGATGGGACAAATTGCCTCCTCGGTCCAACTCTCTGCCTGCCGTCTGGAAGCCATGTTCACACTCAGCACTTCCTCATTCAAACCGCTTTTACCTTCGATGTTACTGGGCTCCCGAACACCTTCAGACCACAAACCCTCTGGTGAATCACCGTGTAAGATACAGATCCATAAACTGAATTGTGTTAATGATTGTAGCCGCTCACCCTAAAATACAAAGTGACATAAATGTCAAGGAGCTGTCTGGAAGCTGTGATCAGTTTCAGTCCTTCCTGATTCAAACTGCTGATGTCATGTTTCTGTGGGTGGATCCAGCCCCGGTTCCCAGTCTGAGATCACTCCAGAGTCCCTGTAAGTGCTGTTCACATCTGGATGAAATTGTATCACATTTACAAAGAGAAAAGACATTCGATGAAGTTTGGGTGCGCACCCATCATCAGACTGAGAGACAAACGGGTATTTTACTCAGTCTGGGAAACGGAGAGGGAAAAAGGAGGAGGGGAGAGGAGAGATCAACGCTGATTTGAAAGAAATTGTTCGGTTGCATGGATCGCAGGCTCGGGCTCAGGATTGGTGTCAGCCTCGCCCACCTTGTCTGTTTTGCCGGCCTGGGATGCGGCAGTTGCTGTGGACGAGCCCCATCTCCTTATAGGCGGGGGCACCGAACACCCTCCGATGTCCAGAGGCCGCGGTGGGCCGGCCCCTGGTGACTCACATAAAACCCACCCTGGGTTTCCTCCAACCGGGCCGGTTGGACGTAGGTCTGGTGCCGGAAGGATTGGACCTGACCGAGGTTCGTCTCCCTGAGGCCGAGCGGGATCGGTGCAACATCTGACCTCACCTCCCCCAGTTGAATTCGAGGGAGGAGGAGCTCGTTGGGGATCAATGGCGGGACGTTTGATAAAACGATCCTCTGTCTCCCGGCCTGGAGAGGATCCACCAGCCGGAATCTCCCGACCACCGTGAGCCCCTTATTGAGGGCCAGTCACACAGCCCGCTCCGACCTCAGGAAGAACACGGCCTTCCCGGACATTTCAGAGGCGGCGACAATGACTGAGGGGCCGACAACCCCAGACATGGTCTTCACACAGGCTTCAATGGGCATGTTGGGCTGAGTGTAGCTCTTGACCCCATTCTGTTTCGCAAAGAGGCGTAAAGGTGCCGGGGAAGCAGGAGCAGCTGCAGAGGCCAAGCCCGCGTCCGTCCGGCTTGTACCGGGCACCGACGAAGGTGGAGTCGCCCGATGAAAATTGGGAGCTGCACTTCACCCAAAGAGAGAGAGAGAGGGAAGGAAAGGGTGGAAGGAGGGTGAGAAAGAGAGGGAGAGAGAGGGAAGGAACGGCGGAAAGGAGGAGGAGGGAGAGAGGGAAAGAGGGAGAGAGAGAGAGGGAAGGAGACAAGGAGGCAGACTGTAGAAGTGGGGGAAACGGTGAGTTGGGTGGAGTGCACTCGACTCGTGTTTTACATTCTCTTCTTGGTTGGGGGACAGAGACGTCTTCACCCAGACAGCTGAAACTGCCGAGGCTCACTGCTCCACAAGGTGTTCATTGCAAAAAGACTTCAGCCAGGCAGCTCCAGCTGTACTGGGCCAGGCAATGGGATTGTTTATAACAAGTATATTTTTAATATCGCACTCGCCCTTTTTCCGGCCTTGTCCACCACCTCAATCTGATTGACAGTCCCCGGGCTCCCTCATTCTCGGCCCCGCCCCTTCAGTCTGATTGACAGTCCCCGGGCTCCCTCACTCCCAGCCCCGCCCCCCTCGTCTGATTGACAGTCCCCGGGCTCCTTCACTCCCAGCCCCGCCCACCCGTCTGATTGACAGTCCCCGGGCTCCTTCACTCCAGCCCCGCCCCCTCGTCTGATTGACAGTCCGCGGGCTCCTTCACTCCCATCCCCGCCCCCTCGTCTGATTGACAGTCCGCAGGCTCCTTCACTCCCATCCCCGCCCCCTCGTCTGATTGACAGTCCGCGGGCTCCTTCACTCCCATCCCCGCCCCCTCAGTCTGATTGACAGTCCGCAGGCTCCTTCACTCCCAGCCCCGCCCCCCTCGTCTGATTGACAGTCCCCGGGCTCCTTCACTCCCAGCCCCGCCCCCTCGTCTGATTGACAGTCCCCGGGCTCCTTCACTCGCAGCCCCGCCCCCTCAGTCTGATTGACAGTCCCAGGGCTCCCTCTCTCCCAACCATCCCCTCCCCAACTCAGGCCACCGTGCAAGGCCATCCCACCTTGTATTGTGCACCATATATTAGGAGATATGTCCTGTGTTTGAATTGCAATATTGGGATCGTTTGTGAACGATCTGTATTGTATTGTTTTGTATTGTATTGCTTTCGAATTGTTTTTTATGTTGTATCTTTAAATTCTATGAAATAAAGTATATCTTGATTTTTTTAAATAAAAGATTGTCTCTGCACCTTTAAAAACTCTGTCTCACTGCACAAGTATTTGAAATATATTGTAGGACGGTGTGATTGTTTCTGTACCTTTAAACTCTCAGACTCACTGCACAGTTATTTCAAGTGTATTGAAGGATGATGTGTGAGGGAGGAGGGTCTGTGAGGTGATGTGTGTGGGAGGAGGGTCTGTGAGGTGATGTGTGTGGGAGGAGGGTCTGTGAGGTGATGTGTGTGGGAGGAGGGTCTGTGAGGTGATGTGTGAGGGAGGAGGGTCTGTGAGGTGATGTGTGAGGGAGGAGGGTCTGTGAGGTGATGTGTGTGAGAGGAGGGTCTGTGAGGTGATGTGTGAGGGAGGAGGGTCTGTGAGGTGATGTGTGTGGGAGGAGGGTCTGTGAGGTGATGTGTGTGGGAGGAGGGTCTGTGAGGTGATGTGTGTGGGAGGAGGGTCTGTGAGGTGATGTGTGTGGGAGGAGGGTCTGTGAGGTGATGTGTGTGGGAGGAGGGTCTGTGAGGTGATGTGTGTGGGAGGAGGGTCTGTGAGGTGATGTGGGAGCAGCGCCTTTGTGCAGGGTGAGGATTGCACTCTTGATTTCCTCCCTCCCCTCTTTCTTTCTCTTCCTTTCCTCTTCTTCCTTTCTCTCTCATTTCATTCCTCTTATTTCTTTATCTTTCTTTCTGCCTCCAGCTCCATTGTCTGTATCCTCTTTTAAAGCGTTTCATTCCCTCATCCCATTTCCCTTGCCTTGCCCCTCTCTCGCGTTCCTTTTCTCTGTTTTCACTTTCTCGCTCTCTCTTTTCCCTTTCTCTTTCTTTTCTTGCTTCCCTCTTTCATTCTTTTTTCATGATCTCTCATTCAATTTTCTCTCCATTTACACTTTCTCGCTCTCTCCTTTCTTTCTCTCTCTCTCTTTCCTTTCTCTCCTCTTTATTCGGCGAGAATAGTATGGGAGAGGGCTCCCACCACGGTCCAGGAATCGCAACCGCCCGGGGCAAATCTCCCTCATTGTGACCTGACCCCCATGGTATAATTCCCCCCCGCGCCCTCCCTGCCGTCACCGCTGCAGTGCACTGGACATTACAATATACTGGACCTTGCAATGCACCAGATGTTACTTCACTGGTGGTGTTCAGGCAGCTTCAAGAATCCAAAGTGGTGGCCCTTGTGGAGAAATGGAGACATGTTTTTGAGTATTTGGGATTTTAACTTTTATTTCCCAAGCTCTGACAAAGGGCAGGCTATTGACAACATAAAGTCATGGCCACTAACTTTATTAACGTGACATAGTTGATACAATAAAATGAGAATATTAACATTCATTATTGAGTTACTAAAAAGGTAAGTAAAGAGCATGCATTACCTCTTGTTCTGATCAGCTGCCTTCTAATCGAATAAACACAGAGCTTCGCTCACACTGAGAGTGTTCTGTGCTTAATCGATTGTCAGGCAAGTGGATGCAAGATCAGTCCGATCGAAGTGATTGCAAAAGTATCAACTCCTCGATATTCTCGCTGGGACATTGACAGAAACGAAATACACCTGGAAAGTTACATTTCTGTGAAGTTATGGACATTGACATGAAATTACTCCCACTGACACTTGGAAACACCCAAGGGAACTAAAACAAGATTTCAAGATAATTATACGTGAGGAAGGCCATTCTGCCCATCTTGATCCATCCAGAGAGATCTTAACATCACCCCAATGCAGCATCAAATTGTTTCTGAAATGATTCCAGGGTTCTTGTCTCCATCCCCCCATCTGGAACCTCACTCCACATGATGATGACACTTTGGGGTGGAAACAAGGTGGTTGTGCCCCCAAAATTGGTTGGCAGTGACAGAGGAGAATTAAAACATGGGCAATGCTCCCTCAGTTCTGCACTGAATTGTCAGCCTGGATTATGTGCTCAAGTCTGTGGAGTAGAAGAGAGAAAGGATGGTTCAATGGGAATTGGAATAATTGGATGGCTTTTTCAAAGAGCCGCCACAGGCACGATGGATTGAATGGCCTCCTGCGCCGTATGATTCTATATGAGGCTGGCTTGTATTTTAAATGGGATTACCACCTGACTCGGGACCATCCGCACCCCCTGTGACTGAGACCGACGCCCAGCAGTTTGCAGCAGACAGGAGGCCGTTACGCGGTGTGGAATTATGGGATGGACCTGTTAGTGACCTTTAACCCCGCGCATTGTCAGCGGTGCTGAGTTTTTCCCGTCGTCATTCAGTCCCGGATGGAAGATCGGAAAGAGTCTCTCAGTGAAAGTGTGGGTGAAAGTGTGGAGATGGGACATGTTGTCCGCATTGTAAAATGACACCTGTCCGCCCTCATAGTCCAGGTACACCCCGATCATCCGGGGCTTCACACTCGGGGTGAGGGGGGTGTCATCGGGGGAGGTGGCGGCAAAATAACCACCTTCAGGATCCAGCCGCACAATCCAGTATCCGGACTCAGGTCTCGGTTCAATCTCCCCTTTCCTGTTAACAGGCTCTCGGGCCACTCCCACACTCCACCGAGTCTTGTTCCCCACCTCCACCTCCCAGTAGTGTCTCCCTGATGTGAATCCCTCCGATCCCAGGACACAGGCCACGCGATCAAACCTCTCCGGGGTGTCAGGGAGCGGCTGCCATTTCCCTCCGTCTCTCACACTGGTCCGGTCCTCAGACACAATGAGCCGGGGATTCGCTGTGTTCGGATCCAGAGTCAGAGAGGCTGGAGCTGGGGGAAGGTTAAAATAACACAGTCAGTGAGTTAGTTTCTTGCGGTGATTTATTCAAATACTTTCCTGTTTAAAGTGCCCACTCGGGGGATTCCCGGGACCTCGGGTGGTTTTAAAGGGCTCCAGGTTTTGTTATTGGAATCTTCTCCCACCCGGGGGTTTACGCTCCTGGGGCCGCTCTGACTTCCCAACCCGGTCAGAGCTGAGCGGGGACCGGGCGCACATTGTGTTTTATTTTTGTCTTTCTTCAGCCCCTGGCGCCCTGATTCGACACCGACCCGCTACAAGGAACCCTGCGCCCCCTCGCCCTCCCCACCCCACCCCGAGTCCCCTGCGGTTCTCAGCTCCTGCAGAGTGACCCACGGGCCTGAAGAAATACACAAGGAACCGGCACCAAGAGGCGCCGATGTGACTTGGAGGCTCAATCTCGGCCCGGAGATGTTATCTCTGAAATCCCCACTTCACCAATTAGATGGATGGATGAGGGGAGATGGGGGAGGGGGGATCTGAAGTAAGAAACCAGAGGGGAAGAAAAGGTGAAAGAAGTAAAAAGTAAGGAGGGAAACTGCTGCAGAAGAGAAGAAAGAACCGAGAGAGAGTGGAGGGGAACTAAACTCATCAGAGGGAATGGGAACAAGAACAGTTCCCGCAGAGGGAGGGAGGGAAATTGCTCAGGCGGGGCAAACAGTAAGGAAGGGAGCGAATAAATAGTTCAAGGGGAAAAGTAGAAAAGCAAGGGGATAAAGAAGCTACGGCCCACAACTCAATGTGTCCAACAGCATGACCCGGAACGCGAGATAAACTGGAACAACCGGGCAGCCCCCAGATTCAGAGAAACCCGCCCCCCGACAGAAAAAAACACCCTGGACATAACAAACCGACATCATCCTGAATACAGTCCATCAAAAAAATTATATCCAGGAATCTCAACAGACTCGAACACAAAATCAGCCAAAACAAAACGGATCTCCATAAAGGGAGAGGTCGGAGTCTAATTTCCACAGGAGACCCTCCTCACCATAAGTGAACTGCTGCAGCCACAACTGCAGCCTCAAAGCAGGGCAAGGACAGCATTGCTTGTGGATGTCAAGGTAACCGTGGCACTGAACTTTTATGGCTTTGGATCCATTCAGGTCTCTTGACAGAGAGAAGCAGAATGAGCGAGCACGAGTGTGTGCCGCATTGCAGGCTTCCCCATGGTGCAGGGTGTCATTGACTGCACGCAAAGAGCCATGTGTGTTCCATATCTCAACTCAGCCATCTTTATGAGCAGAAGGGGTTCCATTCCCTCAATGTGCAGCTGGTGTGTGACCACACGCAGTGCATCATGCAGCTCAATGCCTGCTACCCTGGCAGCAGTCATGATGGCTTCACTATGCGGCAGTCCAACGTCCCAACTATCTTTGAACCGGCTCTGCAAGTCAATGGCTGGCTGCTGGGTGACAAGGGCTATCCCCTCATGAGCTGGCTCATGTCTCCGGTCAGGCACACAAGCACACGCATGGAGCAGGACTACAATGAGAGCCATGCAGCCACATGAAACGTCATCGAGCAACGCTTCCGCTGCCTGGACCGTTCTGGTGGGGACCTGCATTACTCAGCTGAGCAGGTGTCTCGATTCGTCATGGTATGTTGCCTGCTGCAGAACCTCGCCCTTATGAAGGAACAGCCCTTGCACCACCTATCTGGCAAGTCCCTGAGCCAGAGGCAGAGGGGGAGGAGGACGTTAAGGAAGTGGAGGAAAAGGATGAGGAGGAAGAGGAAGAGGCAAGGATGCAACAAGATGCACAGGCCCTGTCTGCCAGGGCTCTGCGTGCTCACCTTATTCATGAGCGATATGTGTAACCTCATTGACACCTCCCAACTCACCAACAGTCCGACACTCCTTGCTTTTCCTCTCCCTCATGACCATCAAATCGCCCTCCATATGATTACACATTGCTTCCTCCCACAGCTTATCAAATAAATAAAAACCACCACTAACTGCGACTTCAAATACAAATTCATAACGTTACACATTAACTCAAGTATAAAACATTACATTATTCACCCTTGTGAATTCCCTCAGTGACTGTCGTTCGTCTGCCTTTCCCCTTACTGGTGCTCCTACGAGGTGAATCCCCTGTACCTGGAGCGCAGGTGGTGGAAGGCTGCTGACCTTCAATTGAGGTGCGTGCAGATGGACTTGGAGGACAAATACAACCAGCTCTTCGCCAGGAGAGTCCGGCTTCAGCCTGCACCATCTCAACATGGGTTCCAGCAGTCTGGCCTGGCTGGCTGACAGGCAACAGCAAGGGCACTGACAGAGTGGCAGGGTTGGGCGCAGGAAAGCTGTCATCTGGAGAGAGGACAGCAGGTTCGACTGCCATGGCGTCACTGCCTCTCGAATGGGGCAGCGTCTCATCAATCCTGCTAATCAATTGAAGAGCAGATGCACGTTCTCTTGCCGGTCCAGTCATTTTACTTGTGATCCGACTTTACTTGCATTTGAAGTGCACTTCCCCTTTAAGAGGTGCCGGCTGCCTTGAACGAGTCCTCGCCACGCCCCATATTGAGCCACCTGGTGGGTGCAGCCTCTCGCCAAGGATAGCGCTGGCTGCACGGACAAATAATGGAAATGAGCCTGAAGCACGAATCTCGCCTGCTGCCTGCATCGGAAACACCGGGCGCGGGTTAATCGCACACCGCGTCCCTCGAGCCCGAATTCGGGCGTTAGCGAATATAACCCCCACTCTCTTTGATATAATCTGATTCGTTATAATAAGAAATGAGTTATAAATCAGGACAAAGAAATATATAGGACTTTTACCGGGGTTGATGGCATCAATCATTTCTCTCCACACTGTGTACTGAAAAGGGCCGTTGAATTTTTCGATAGACAGGGCGCCATCTGCTAATGACAGTAATTGAACACCCTCGCTAATCCTGCGAATATTCAACAGTTGGTTAGAAATTGATCATAAACACCTTTCTGAGTTATTTTCCAAAACTGTGCAGTGTTTCAGTAAAGAACATGTCCTACCTCCTCTTCTGACAAGTTTTCTCCTGAAATAAATAAAACACAAATCTGAGTTGACAGAAACTGACCGTTTATATCCAGACAGCAGAATTACTCCAATTTGTGACAATCTGTTGATAATTCTGAATTCTCACTGCTGCCGACACACAAATAGAAAGATGACATTGCAAAAAGGTACAGAAACATCGGAGAAAGTGCAAAGAATTCTATGTCGGATATATTTGAAAGCCGGACAGCAGAAATTACACCCAAATTATTAAAAGCTTCTCATAGAAAAAGGATATGGCTGAACAATCTTATTTATGTCAGACGATGGAAATTAGCATCAGTCCCCCTCACAGACACAGTGACTCTCACGCACACCGGACCAGACACTTGCACACACTCACTCAATGTAACTGTAACTGCATTGCAATGTGAATTTCAGGAGAATATTAAACTCTGGGGCAACACGGAAATAATTACAAGCTAAATATCAAGATCAGGGCAAATCATTCCCGGGATTCTGCAGACATTGTGAGAGACCGATTAGTTCGGTGACAATAGCAGATCCGCCTCGGAATAGACAAAAAATCGATCGATTTAAAACAGTCCCGAATTATCTGGAAATTCTGCATTTACTTCAAAATTCTTGCTCATCATTTTGTGACTGTGAACATTCACTGAATTAAACTGAAATATAATCTTCACCTTCAGAAATATCACTCCGTCTTCTTCCTCCATCTGTTTTTGGAACTTTAAGAGCTTCTCCTGAATAGAATTTAAATTCTCTTGAATTTCTTGAAGATTTTCCTCCATTGTTTCGAGAATCCTCTCCTCTTGTTCCCTGAGATCTCTGATTAAACGCTGCTCTTTCTCAGTGAGAATCTGGTGCATTTTAGTGAAATCGGATGTGATGCGGGTCTGCAGACTGCTCGACTGTTCCTACAAAATGAAATGTGAAAAATAATAATGTACCGCGATAAAGGAACAAAACGAACCGAGTTCGCAGAGAATCAGCACAGGGAGAACTCACCCTAACTTTGGAAATCTGCTGCTTCTGTTTCAGTTCCGTTTTCAGAACCGCCGTTTTCTTCTCTGTGAGAGAATCTAAGGAAGATTTCAGCTGATCCTGGGATTGGGAGAAAAAATCACAGAATGAAAGTGTTCGACCATGAAAATGTGATCAAATAATCAGGTGATCAAATCTGTTCCCTTTTACCTTGTAGATTTCAACAGCTTCTTGAATCGGCATGAAGTGGTGGTCTCTGTGTTCCCGCGCATCTCGACAAATCACACAGATCAGTTTCTTGTCAGTTTCACAAAACAGCTTCAGTTCTTCCTGATGTTCCTCACAGTGAAGTTTACTTTCCTTCTCTTCCAGATTCAGCTTTAATTTTCGAGCTTTCTCGGCCAGATTCGCTATGGCCCGATTGACCCTGAAATCTATTTCCGGAAACTCCTCTCTACATTCCGGGCAGGAGTTTGTTTCCGTCTGTTCCCAACACTGTGTGATACAGGAGCGGCAGAAGTTGTGCCCACACTCCAGTATAACCGGATCGGTGAAGAAATCAAGACAGATGGGACAAATTGCCTCCTCGGTCCAACTCTCTGCCTGCCGTCTGGAAGCCATGTTCACACTCAGCACTTCCTGATTAACCCCGCTTTTACCTTCGGTGTTACTGGGCTCCCGAACACCTTCAGATTACAAAACCTCTGATGAATCACGGTGTAAGATCTAGATCCTTAAACTGAATTGTGTTCATTATTGTAGCCGCTCACCCTGAAAGACAAAGTGCCACAAATGTCAAGGAGCTGTCTGGAAGCTGTGATCAGTTTCAGTCCTTCCTGATTCAAACTGCTGGTGTCATGTTTCTGTGGCTGGATCCAGCCCCGGTTCCCAGTCTGAGATCACTCCAGAGTCCCTGCAAGTGCTGTTCACATCTGGATGAAATGATATCACATTTATAAAGAGAAAAGACATTCGATGAAGTTTGGGTGTGCACCCATCATCAGACTGAGAGACAAACGGGTATTTTACTCAGTCTGGGAAAACGGAGAGGGAAAACGGAGGAGGGGAGAGGAGAGATCAACACTGATTTGAAAGAAATTGTTCGGTTGCATGGATCGCAGGCTCGGGCTCAGGATTGGTCTCAGCCTCGCCCACCTTGTCTGTTTTGCCGGCCTGGGATGCGGGCAGTTCCTGCGGACGAGCCCCATCTCCTTATAGGCGGGGGCACCGCACACCCTCCGATATCCAGAGGACGCAATGGGCCGTCCCCTGGTGACTCACATAAAACCCACCCTGGGTTTCCTCCTCCCGGGCCGGCTGGACGTAGGTCTGGTGCCGCCCTGGAGAGGATCCACCAGCAGGAATCTCCCGCCCACCGTGAGCCCCTTATTGAGGGCCAGGAACACAGCCCGCTACGACCTCAGGAAGAACACGGCCTTCCCGGACATTTCAGAGGCGGCGACGATGACTGAGGGGCCGACAACCCCAGACATGGTCTGCACACAGGCTTCAATGGGCATGTTGGGCTGAGTGTAGCTCTTGACCCCATTCTGTTTCGCAAAGAGGCGTAAAGGTGCCGGGGCAGCAGGAGCAGCTGCGGAGGCCACGCCCGCGTCCGTCCGGCTTGTACCGGGCACCGACGAAGGTGGTGCCGCCCGATGAAAATTGGGAGCTGCACTTCACCCAAAGAGAGAGAGAGAGGGAAGGAAAGGGTGGAAGGAGGGAGAGAAAGAGAGGGGGAGAAAGGGAAGTAATGGCGGAAAGGAGGAGAAGGGAAAGAGGGAAGGAGGGAGAGAGAGAGGGAAGGAAGCAAGGAGGCAGACTGTAGGGATGGGTTCCTGTAGAATCGGAGAAAACGGTGGGTTGGGTGGGGTGCACTCGACTGGTGTTTTTCCTCCTCTTCTTGGTTGGGGGACAGAGACGTCTTCACCCAGACAGCTGAAACTGCCGAGGCTCACTGCTCCACAAGATGTTCGTTGCAAATAGACTTCACGCAGGGCAGCTCCAGCTGTCCTGGGCCAGGCAATGGGGTTGTTTATAACCAGTATAGTTTTAAAATCGCACTCGCCCTTGTTCCGGCCTTCCCGCCCCCTCAATCAGATGTAAACAATCTTACAACACCAAGTTATAGCCCAACAATTTTATTTGAAAATCACAAGCTTTCGGAGGCTTCCTCCTTCGTCAGGTGACATTCAACTGACGAAGGAGGAAGCCTCCGAAAGCTTGTGATTTTCAAATAAAATTGTTGGGCTATAACTTGGTGTTGTAAGATTGTTTACATTTGTCAGCCCCAGTCCATCACCGGCATCTCCACATCATCTCAATCAGATTGACAGTCCCCGGGCTCCTTCACTCCCAGCCCCGCCCCCTCAATCTGATTGACAGTCCCCGGGCTCCTTCACTCCCAGCCCCGCCCCCTCTGTCTGATTGACAGTCCCCGGGCTCCTTCACTCCCAGCCCCGCACACTCAATCTGATTCACAGTCCCCGGACACCCTGACTCCTCGCCCCGCTCCCTCAGCCTGATTGACAGTCCCTGGGTATCGAAGCCGCGCTGTACCTGACCTGCGAGTTTTTACCAGGACAGTTTAGAGGGAGCTTTACTCTGCATCTAACCCATAAGACCATAAGAGATAGGAGCAGGACTGGGCCATTCGGCCACTCGAGCCTGCTCCGCCATTTAATGAGATCATGGCTGATCTGATTTTTACCTCAACTCCACATTCCCGCCCTTTCCACATTCATGACCCTCTGGGAGAAGAAATTCCTCCTCATTTCCGTCTGAAACGGGCGACCCCTTATTCTGAGACTATGCCCCCTAGTTTTAGATTCCCCCATGAGGGGTAACATCCTCTCAGCATCTACCCTATCGAGTCCCCTCAGAATCTTGTATGTTTCAATAAGATCTCCTCTCATTCTTCTAAACTCCAATGAGTTTCCTCATAAGACAACCCTTCCATACCCGGAATCAACCTAGTGAACCTTCTCTGAACTGCCTCCAATGCAAGTATGTCCTTCCTTAAATAAGGGTACCAGAACTGTATGCAGTACTCCAGGTGTGGTCTCACCAGCACCCTGTACAGTTGTAGCATGACTTCACTGCTTTTGTACTCCATCCCCCTAGAAATAAAGGCCAATATTCCGTTTGGCTTCCAGCTTACCTGCTGCACCTGTATGTTGACTTTTTGTGTATCATGTACGAGGACACCCAGATCCCTCTGTACCGCAGCATTTTGTAGTATTTCTCCATTCAAATAATATTTTGCTTTTTTATTTTTCCTCCCAAAGTGAATGACTTCACATTTTCCCACATTATATTCCATCTGCCAAATTTTTGCCCATTCGCTTAACCTGTCAATATTCCTTTGAAGACACTTTGTGTCCTCCTCGCAACTTGCTTTCCCACCTATCTTTGCATCATCAGCAAATTTAGCCACAAGACACTCTGTTTCTTCATCCAAGTCATTGATATATATTGTAAATAGTTGAGGCCCCAGCACTTATCCCTGCGGCACCCCACTAGTTACACATTGCCATTTTGAAAATGACTCTTTTATCCCAACTCTTTGTTTTCTGTAAGTAAGCCAATCCTCTATCCGTGCCAGTATATTACCCGCAACACCATGAACTCTTATCTTGTGCAGTCATCTTTTATGAGGCACCTTATTGAATGCCTTTTGGAAAACCCGATATACTGCATCCATTGGTTCCCCTTTATCCACTCTGCCTGTTACTTCCTCAAAGAACTCGAATAAATTTGTCAGATATGATTTCACCTTCATAAAACCACGTTGAATCTCCTTCATTGTATTATGAGTCTCCACATGTCCTGCGACTACTTCTTTACGAATGGATTCTAGCATTTTCCGAATGACAGATGTTAGGCTAACTGGCCTATAGTCACCTGCTTTCGGTAACTCCCTTCTTGAATAAGGGTGTTACGTTTGCGGTTTTCCAATCCACTGGGACCTTTCCAGAATCTAGTGAATTCTGGAAGATTACAACAAATTGCAACCAACCCGTGCTGTGCCTGACCTGGGACTGTTTTTAGAGCAGTGTTGGCAGATCTCTGGGGGCCGATTGACTCAGTGCCGTCTGATTGGGGAGTGATGTGTGTTTTGGGATAAGATCAAATAAATGCAAAGAAAAAGAAGAAAAGAAAGAAACGAATACATAAGTTAGGTACCTCTGAAGAAGGCAATTAATCTCCTGAAAAAGAAAATGAAATAAAACATAAATTTAACATTGTGCCATCACAGTGCGGTCAGTGAGCATATCTGCATTGTCACTTACTAATGAAGTGTATAATTTCAATATACTGTTCGGCCAGAGAACTTGGAATTTTATTCTGAATTTGGCACACGGTGTAATCCACCTGGGAGTACTTCATGTCCAACGTGAAAATGTTTTCCAGTTCGCAGCAAAGAGAATCCAACACTCGATGGATACTGGATGATACCAGCAAAGGTAGGTGGATAAAGGTGAGACTGAGTACAGTGATACTGAAATACACCGGGTGATAATGTTTGAGGTGCTTGAGGTGTTGGTATCGGTGGTCCAGATCTGGTCCATTGTCCGATGCTCCGCCACCACAATCATCCGAGTCATCGCCCACTTTGCCTGGAGTTCCAAGACAGACAGCGTCCACTGGGAAACCATGTCCAAGAACCCCAGACAAAAGGGTGAAAGGGCATCAACAATGCTGCCCTAATCCTGATGGCCACCTTTCTGCGTGACTGCCCCAGGATTTGGGTGGAGCCCCATTATGCAAACACCAAGTGTCACTACGTGCTCAGTTTCTACCTGTCCACCACACTGAGAAGATTAAGTTCCGTAGCCCTCCTTGTGCGTTCTTTCCTGCACCCACAGAATCTCAGCGCCACTGCGAGCTGTCGTCGATGCTGCAGTGGGAATTAGAACGTTGCCGAACTTGGACTGCCCCTTCACACAGAGAGTGTGGAGAGAGATGCGTTGATATTTGTCTCAGATCATCGCCAACCGCTCGGTAACACAGGAATCTGTGCTCTACAGGCTGTTCCCCGGGACGCAAACAGAGACAGATATCAACTGCTGATGGAAGACTATCAACTCAGTGAAGGAGGCCCTTTGGTCTGCCCAAAACCGAGTGGTCTTCCAGCTCAAGCACGACCGAGTGCTGCCGATTGGCACACTCCAAAGTCCAGGAGTACGTGCTTTGGAACGAACTGAAGTGAGGTGCGCTCTCCTCAAGGGCTCCATGGGGAAAGACCACCATGTAAGGCCATCCCACCTTGTATTGTACACCATATATTAGGAGATATGTACTGTGCTTGAATTGTAATATTGGGATCGTTTGTCAACGATCTGTATTGTATTGTTTTGTATTGTATTGCTTTCGAATTGTTTTTTTTTACATTGTATCTTTAAATTCTATCAAATAAAGTATACCTTGAATTTTTTAAATAAAAGAGTCTCTCTGTACCTTTAAAAACTCTGTCTCATGCACAAGTAATTGAAATATATTGTAGGACGGTGTGATTGTCTCTGTACCTTTAAATTCTCAGACTCACTGCACAGTTATTTCAAGTGTATTGAAGGGTGATGTGTGAGGGAGGAGAGTCTGTGAGGTGATGTGGGAGCAGCGCCTTGGTGCAGGGTGAGGATTGTGCTCTTTATTTTCTCTCTCCCCTCTTTCTTTCTCTTCCTTTCCGCTCCTTCCTTTCTCTCTCTTTTCATTCCTCTTATTTCTTTCTCTTTCTTCCAATTTCCCTTGCCTTGCCCCTCTCTCGCGTTCCTTTTTTCATCTCTCTGTTTTCACTTTCTCGCTCTCTCTTTTCTCTTTCTCTCTCTTTTCTTGCTTCCCTCTTTCATTCTTTTTTCATTATCTCACATTCATTTTTCTCTCTATTTACACTTTCTCGCTCTCTCTCTTTCCTTTCTCTCCTCTTTATCCGGCGAGAATAGTATGGGAGAGGGCCCCCACCACGGTCCAGGAATCGCAACCCCCTGGGGTAAATCTCCCTCACTGTGACCTGACCCCCATGGTATAATTTCCCCGCCCTCCCTGCCATCACCCCTGCAGTGCACTGGAGATTACAACACACAGGACCTTGCAATGCACCAGATGTTACTTCACTGGTGGTGTTCAGGCAGCTTCAAGAATCCAAAGTGGTGGCCCTTGTGGAGAAATGGAGACATGTTTTTGAGTATTTGGGATTTTAACTTTTATTTCCCAAGCTCTTACAAAGGGGAGGCTATTAACAACATATAGTCATGGCCACTAACTTTATTAACGTGACATAGTTGATGCAATAAAATGAGAATATTAACATTAATTATTGACTTACAAAAAAGGTAAGTAAAGAGCATGCATTACCTCTTGTTCTGATCAGCTGCCTTCTAATCGAATAAACACAGAGCTTCGCTCACACTGAGAGTGTTCTCTGCTTAATAGATTGTCAGGCTAGTGGTAGCAAGATCAGTCATATCAAAGTGATTGCAAAAGTATCAACTCCTCGATATTCTCGCTGGGACAATGACAGAAACGAAATATATCTGGAAAGTTACATTTCTGTGAAGTTATGGACATTGACATGAAATTAGCCCCAGTGACACTTGGATACACCCAAGGGAACTAAAACAAGATTTCAAGATAATTACAGGTGAGGAAGGCCATTCTGCCCATCTTCATCCATCCATCCATCCAGAGAGATCCTAACATCCACCCATTGTAGCATCAAATTGTTTCTGAAATGATTCCAGGGTTCTTGTCTCCATCGCTCTATCTGGAACCTCACTCCAAATGAGGATGACACTTTGGAGGGGAAACAAGATGGTAGTGCCCCCAAAAATTGTGGGCAGTGACAGAGGAGAATTAAAACATGGGCAATGCTCCCTCAATACTGCACTGAATTGTCAGCCTGGATTATGTGCTCAAATCTGTGGAGTGGAAGAGAGGCAGGAGGGTTCCATGGGAATGGGAACAATTGGACGGCTGTTTCAAAGAGCCGCCACAGGCATGATGGATTGAATGGCCTCCTGCGCCGTATGATTCCATGTGAGGCTGGTTTGTATTTTAAATGGGATTACCATTTGACTGGGGACCATCCGCACCACCTGTTACTGAGTCCGACGCCCAGCACTTTGCAGCTGGCAGGAGGCAGATAGGCGGTGTGGAATTATGGGATGGACCTGTTAGTGACCTTTAACCCCGCAGATTGTCAGTGGTGCTGAGTTTTTCACGCCGTCACTCCGTCCCGGATGGAAGATCGGAAAAATTCTTTCGGTGAAAGTGTGGGCGAAAGTGTGGAGATGGGACATGTTGTCCGCATTGTAAAATGACACCTGTCCGCCCTCATAGTCCAGGTACACCCCGATCGTCCGGGGCTTCACACTCGGGGTGAGGGGAGTGTCACAGGGGGAGGTGGCGGCAAAATAACCACTTCCAGGATCCAGCCACACAATCCAATATCCGGACTCAGGTCTCGGGTCGATGTTCCCTTTCCTGTTAACAGACTCTCGGACCACACCCACACCCCACCAAGTCTTGTTCACCACCTCCACCTCCCAGTAGTGTCTCCCTGATGTGAATCCCTTCGATCCCAGGACACAGGCCCAGAGATCAAACCTCTCCGGGGAGTTAGGGAGCGGCTGCCATTTCCCTCCGTCTCTCACACTGGTCCGGTCCTCAGACACCATGAGCAGTGGATGGGCTGTGTTCGGATCCAGAATCAGAGAGGCTGGAGCTGGGGGAAGGTTAAAATAACACAGTCAGTGAGTGAGTTTCTTGCTGTGATTCATTCAAACACTTTCCTGTTTAAAGTGCCCACTCGGGGGATTCCCGGGACCTCGGGTGTTTTTACAGGGCTCCAGGTTTTGTTATTGGAATCTGCTCCCACCCGGGGGTTTACGCTCCTGGGGCCGCTCTGACTTCCCAACTCGGTCAGAGCTGAGCGGGGACCGGGCGCACATTGTGTTTGATTTTTGTCTTTCTTCAGGCCCTCGCGCCCTGCTTCGACACCGACCCGCCACAAGGAACCCAGCGCCCCCTCGCCCTCCACACTCCCCACCCCACCCCGAGTCCCCTGCGGTTCTCAGCCCCTGCAGAGTGACCCACGGGCCTGTAGAAATACACAAGGAACCGGCATCAAGAGGCTCCGATGTGACTTGGAGGCACAATCTCGGCCCGGAGATGTTACCCCTGATATCCCACATCACCAATCAGCGCGGTCGATGAGGGGAGATGGGGGTGGGGGGGAGGGGGGAGGCGGAAATAAGATCCCAGAGGGAAAGAAAGGGAAGAAAAGGTGAAAGAAGTAAAATGTGAGGAGGGGAACGACTGCAGAAGAGAAGAAAGAACCGAGAGAGAGTGGAGGGGAACTAAACTCAACAGAGGGAATGGGAACAAGAACAGATCCGGCAGAGGGCGGGAGGGAAAGAGCTAAGGCGGGGCAAACAGTGAGGAAGGGAGAGAGTAAAGAGTTCAAGGGGAAAAGGAGAAAAGCAAGGGGATAAAGAAGCTGCGGCCCACAACTCGATGAGTCCAACAGCCTGACCCGGAACACGAGATAAACTGGAACAACCGGGCAGCCCCCAGATTCAGAGAAACCCGCCCCCAACAGAAAAAAACACCCTGGACACAACAAACCGACATCACCCTGAATACAGTCCATCAACAAAATTATATCCAGGAATCTCAACAGACTCCAACACAAAATCAGCCAAAACAAAACGGATCTACATAAAAGGAGAGGTGGGAGTGTCATTTATACAGGAGACCCTCCTCACCACATGTGAACTGCTGCAGCCACAACTGCAGCATCAAAGCAGGGCAAGGACATCATTGCTTGTGGCTGTCAAGGTAACGGTGGCACTGAACTTTTATGGCTTTGGATCCTTTCAGGCCTCTGCTGGCGAAATTCTTGACAGAGAGAAGCAGAATGAGCGAGCACGAGTGTGTGCCGCATTGCAGGCTTGCCCATGGTGCAGGGTGTAATTGAATGCACGCATATAGCCATGTGTGTTCCATACCTCAACTCAGCCATCTTTATGAGCAGATGGTGTTCCACTCCCCCAATGTGCAGCTGGTGTGCGACCACACGCAGTGCATCATGCAGCTCAATGCCCGCTACCCTGGCAGCAGTCATGGTGCCTTCGTTATGCGGCAGTCCAACATCCCAACGATCTTTGAACCGGCTCTGGAAGTCATTGTAGGCCTGCTCTGCGTGTGTGCCTGACCGCAGACATGATCCACCTCATGAGGGGATAGCCCTTGTCATTGGGTGACAAGGGCTATCCCTCTCATGAGGTGGCTTATGTCTGCCGTCAGGCACACACACAGAGCAGGCCTACAGTGAGAGCCATGCAGCCACATGAAACGTCATCGAGCACACCATAGGCATCTTACAGTAACGCTTCTGCTGCCTGGACCGTTCTGATGGGGACCTGCATTACTCAGCTGAGCAGGTGTCTACATTCCTCATGGTATGTTGCCTGCTGCAGAACCTCGCCCTTATGAAGGAACAGCCCTTGCACCACCAATCTGGCAAGACCCTGAGCCAGAGGCAGAGGGGGAGGAGGACGTGAAGGAAGTGGAGGAAAAGGATGAGGAGGAAGAGGATGAGTCAAGGATGCAACAAGATGCACAGGCCCTGTCAGCCAGGGCTCTGCATGCTCACCTTATTCATGAGCGATATCTGTAACCTCATTGACACCTCCCAACTCACCAATAGTCTTACACTCCTCACCTTTCCTCTCCCTCATGACCATCAAATCGCCCTCCATATGATTACACATTGCTTCCTCCCTCAGCTTATCACATAGATAAAAACCAACACCAGCTGCGACTTCAAATACAAATTCATAACGTTACACATTAACTCAAGTATAAAACATTACATTATTCACCCTTGTGAATTCCCTCAGTGACTGTCGTTCGTCTGCCTTTCCCCTTACTGGTGCTCCTACGAGGTGAATCCCCTGTGCCTGGAGCGTAGGTAGTGGAAGGCTGCTGACCTTCAATTGAGGTGTGTGTAGATGGACTTGGAGGACAAATACAAGCAGCTCTTGGCCAGGAGAGTCCGGCTTCAGCCTGCACCATCTCAACATGGGATGCAGCAGTCTGGCCTGGCTGGCTGACAGGCAACAGCAAGGGCACTGACAGAGTGGCAGGGATGGGAGCAGGAAAGCTGTCATCTGGAGAGAGGACAGCAGGTTTGACTGCCATGGCACCACTGCCTCTCGAATGGGGCAGCGTCTCATCAATCCTGGTGATCAACTGAAGAGCAGATGGATGGAGTGCTCTGACGCCTTGGAAGCCCCGTTCCACAGTGGTGCCAACAGCCACGATTGCAGCAGTCTGCACTTCTAAAGCAGCAGTCCGAGCTTCAACTGAAGCATGAAGACCTTTGATGACATTGGATGGTGCTGCAATGGAAGCCTCGGTATCGGCCATCAGGCATTTCATCATATGGGTTCCTCAGCTGTGCTGATGGAGGTGTTCACCGATTCCAAGCTCTGCGCAAAGCCCTGTGCCAAGTTTGAAATGACTCCTCCATGCCCCTTGACCCTGCACACAGGCTTTCTGGCAGACTTTCCAGTGCACCAAACATTTGGTGGTGTGTGCCCATCAGATGTCCTCTGTAGCCTGGCCCATCACACTCATCATCTGACAGCAGAATCATTGAGTGACCTCACACTCCGTTAGAGCTGGCATCTGTGTTTTCTGTTCACTCTGCACCGGCTCCTGTGAACTTGTGCCCAATGTCTCACCTCGTGCAGATCCGTACTGTAACCTAGCCTCTACAATACGCGTAGCGTCAGTATCTGAGCTGTTGGCTGTGAGTGTCAGAACAAGTGATGGTGTGGCTTCATTGTCATTGTCTTCCTCCTCCACCTTGGATGGTGCCGGCTCCAGTCTTGGGTATCTGCAATGACGAAAGGAGATGGGTTGAGTTGTTGAGCTGGGAGAGGAGCAAATATGACGTACGTGCTGACACCATCTACAGCACGTGAGTCAGAAAAGACTGTGCGATGTGGGAAAAAAGAAGGAGGGTGAGGTGTGTCGAAACACTCTTCATTGTGAATATCGCGCTACTAGTGGCCACGGCCGCAGCGACGGCCTGCCCAATTATCAGAAGCACGGTCTCCTCCAGGGGAGTGCAGATGTGCAGTTGGGCCCGTCCTCCCTCAGGTCTTTCATGCTACCAGCTGTTATGTGCCACCTCATCCTGAAAGACAGAGGGAAGATTACCAGTGAGTGTCCTGCGAGGTGTTTGGGTGATGTGCCTGTCATTGGCGAAGAGCTGCCAGTGTGTGTGACCAGTGAGTGGTGGGTCTGTGGATTTTAAGCATGATAATATTTGAGGGTGAGCTGCAGCCTGCAAAGTGCTGCATTGCGTATGGATGGGCGATGTTTGTTAGTCAATGAGTGACTGGGGGTTAGGGTTCGGGTTAGGGTTAGGGGGTGTCGTGGTGGATCAATGTTGCAGTTGGTAGAACGTGTCACTTGAAACTTGCATTCACTCACCTTGACCACTCGCATCAAATCATTGAACTTCTTCCAGCACTGCACCCACGTGCGTGGTGCCATGCACCTGGCATTCACCTCCACGGCAACTTCCTCCCATTGCCTCCGCAGCTGGTGTCAAGACGACTCCTGCCACCCTGGGGGGACAGGATGTCTCTCTGTTCATCCATTACCTCCACCAGGGCCTCCACTGAGCTGTTGTGGAACCTCGATGCACGCTCTCTTGCCGGTCCAGCCATTTTACTTGTTATCCTCCACTGCTTGCATTTGCAGTGCACTTCCCCTTTAAGAGGCGCAGGCTGCCTTTAACTAGTCCTGGCCACGCCCCATATTGAGCCTCCTGGTGGGTGCAGCCTCTCGCCAGGGAGAGCGCTGGCTGCAGGTACAAATCATGGAAATGAGCCTGAAGCACGAATCGCGCCTGCTGCCTGCATCGGAAACACCGGGCGCGGGTTAATCGCACACCGCGACCCTCGCGCCCGAATTCGGGCGTGAGCGAATTTAACCCCCACTCTCTTTGCCATAATCTGATTCGTTATAATAAGAAATGAGCTATAAATCAGGACAAAGAAATATATAGGACTTTTACCGGGGTAGATGGCATCAATCATTTCTCTCCACACTGTGTACTGTAAAGGGCTGTTGAATTTTTCGATAGACAGGACGCCATTTGCTAATGACAGTATTTGACCATCCTCGCTAATCCTGCAAATATTCAACAATTGGTTATAAATTGACCATAAACACCTTTCTGAGTCATTTTTCCAAACTGTGCAGAGTTTCAGTAAAGAACATGTCCTACCTCCTCTTCTGACAA